>NC_086334.1:52294954-52613288 GCF_032445375.1 Bacillus rossius redtenbacheri | reverse complement strand
ATACAATTTAATGCATTCTGCAACTTGATGCACTTTTTAAAATAAACTTTAGTGTACCTATGATTGTAAAATAATAAAAATATATTACACGTGTTAAATAATTAAACCTCAAAAGAATCAATACAGCTACAACAGGGTGGCCACCAAACATTTAAAAATTAATGCAGTTCAGGGTTTGAAGGAACAAAATGAAGTTTTCCAAGGAATTTGTTTGATAGTGATTCTATATGTATTTAAGATTCTGATTTACAGTTATGCTCTGACAGGCCCTACACTTAAATTTTAATGAAACAGAAACAATTTGTTTCGAAATTGCCTGAACTTGAAAAAAAAAAAAACCGCCACCAATTAGCAAACAGTAAAACCCATTAATTATCTTTATTGAAATAAAATTCTAATATCAAAAGTCTGGGTTTGACATAACATTTAAAACTAGCAGACATTATCTGCAAGTGTAATAATGAAATTCTTGTAAACAAGTACAGTAAAACACCGTTTTAACGAACTTCAATAGAGCGAACAATTCATTACTACTAACTATGCCTCTGGTCCCGTCAGACATCCATATAACAAAAATTTTTTTTCACTAGTATGAATTTTCTCGCTCAAATTTTTAAAATATTCTATAAATATTAATGTTAACGAACACTTTTCTGTCAGGCTTGGTAAACGACAAAAGGATAAAATCGCAGCCATTCACCCACAAACTGCCATCTTATTTATTTTGATACGCGCCATAGATGACTGCAATGGACTAGTGATGAAATTAATGCACAAAACTGGTGTGGCGACTAAAGCGCTGCACTGTGGTGTTCGCTGACATTACTCTTTGTTCTATGCTCGCACATGTTTAATCGATGCGAAGTTCTACATCATAAAGTATTGCTACACACACATCTCTGGCAGTTTCCTTGTTTATTCTTTGAGATGGATATACTATACAAGTATAACTTATTTTTACATGTGTCAGGTCCATTTGTTTTTATAGTTTAAAAAACCGTACTACTAAAAATGTCTTCTAGGAAACGAAAAGCGATTGATGTGAAACTTTATAAATGTTAAAAGCAGTAGATAATGGAAATAAACACTGATGTGGCTAAAACGTTCGGTATCTCCAAATCAACATTATCAATAATTCTCACCCAGTGATCCAGTTTGGAAGACAATAAAATGTAAATTTTTTCCCAACTTTTAAATTTTATATTTTTGATTTATTACAACATTTTTGCAAACACCTTGCCTTGATTCCAAAGGTAGGCTTACTGCTTTGGCAAACAACTTACCTACGTATTTCTGTATTGGACATATACATACTAGTATGTATGTATAGAGACCCCGAAAAATGGCGAAGTGTGAAATTCACGAAAATTTGATACTTTAAACGAATTTTGTGACTTTCCTTTGATTTCAACAGTCGCGAAATTCACGAATTTTCGCACGAAATTCACGAATTTTCGCACGAAATTCACGCATTTTCGCCCAAAATAATGCCCTTATGTTGCAAGTTCTATTTATTTACGCAATCATAAACATAGACGTGAAATAAACAGACTAATATTATCTTCGTTTTGACACGTTACTGAAATCTACGTATTTTTATTACTCTGTTTACAAGCAGTAAATATTGCCAACGCAAATGAAAACAAAATGTAACAAATGTCAACGATCGATATGTGCGCACTACCAACATAACAAAATTGACTCCACAGTTTTTGTGTTGAATAATGGTCGTTTCTGCCGCAAGGCGCACTGGTGTCGATTTTCCTAACCTAATTTAATCGCATGGAGCTAAGATGGCGGTCATTTTTGCGTGAACATATCTACGAGTGTTTACAAATACTGTCCACATTTTGTTAGTTTAGCGATACAATTTAATTTATGACTAAGATTCCGAAAACTTCGACGCGAAAGAGATGAAATCGGATGGATTTTTCTATTTTTGATCAGCGGGACAAAATATGATTTGCAAGTTCTGCAACGTGCGGGTTGATTGGACACACAAAGACGTGCAAAAAGCATGTGGCAAATGACACAAACCAAAACAGAAAAGACAATTATTTGTCAAGCAAATTCTACAGTGTCTAAACAAATCTCGATAGGCGACAGCGTGAATAAAGCAAACAAGCTTGAAAGTGCAGAAAACAAGAATTTGTTTCTGATTTTGTTAATATGATGCTGTAAGTTAAAATTCCTTTGGAAAAAGCTGATCATCCAGCTATGAGGGAATGGTTTAACACCCATGTTGAAGAAGGTTAGCCTTATTTATTTAGAAATGTTTTCCCCCTCTAATAAAAGTTCATAAGCATATGTAGGCCTACAATATTATCGATTAACTTACCTTTACTTCAAATAAATATGCAAGTACCTCAGATTAACAAACACATAAATAGGATGGATTGCATTGTGAAATAGTGAGCACACCACAAGATATTTTTGACTGATTGATTGATGGTTTGACTGTAACCCAGCAGTAATCTTGAAAAGGTTAGATTTGGCTTGGAATTGTTTTGAGTAAATTAGGCCATTAATATTTTCAGCGATAACCTTATAAATGCTACCTATTTATAAGTATATTGTAAGTTATGTATACATTTAAGGGGCAGGGGATTTGCCATCAGCCAACACTCTTGGAGAAACTTGTGGCCCCCAGGCCACATTTACGTAATGGATTTATTTTACTCATCGATTTTATGAATTATTTCCTTTTTTTAAATAATTTCTGTTTCTTAAATTTTATTTAGTGTTATTCTGGTTAATTATTTAATTATTGTAACTTTTTTTTATAGTTTTATTCTGATTTGGTGTCTTTCTAGTGATATTGTTATTCTATATATACATATCGATTGTGTTCTCATGGCCGGCTACTGGGAGCGCGGATGTGATGCATCGATGACGTCATGAGCGGTCGTGTGCCGGCGGAGGCGGACGGAACTGTGCGCCGCGGTCTGTTGGTTTTTGGGAGTCGCCGCGACTTAACGTGTGTTGCGAGGCAGGAGATACGGCTTTTCGACTCTGCACCGGCCAGTCCTCACCGGGGCCTGCTGAGATGGTGCCTTGCCTTACCGAGAGGCGTCTTCAGCGGCAAGATATTCGCAAGCTACGCTAAGGTAAAGAGGCGACACTTAGCCTTGGCAGTAGCGGGTTGTGGATCAAGATTTATTAATAAAAAGAAGCATAGTTTTGTGAGGCGAACTTTTATTTGAACTGCGTATAACGGTGCAAGCATATGGATTAGACTTTGCCGTTGTATAAAATGGATCAATGCTCCTTGGCTGGACTATGATAAGGTGGAGTGTAGAATTTGATGTTATGCCCTGAAGAGATTTTTTTTTAAATTACGTCTACCTGCGAGATATGCCCTCTGAAGTAAAAAACATTTTTACTGCAACCGCCTCTTTGCGATTGAGTGATTTTTTTTGACTGAACTAATTCTACGTATTTTCTGAAGGTCACGCGCATCAGCTGTTTGATTCTTGGAAGCAAGACCTGCAGATATTAATGATTGTGCACGTAAATAAACCCGGCTCCCAGCAGGACTTTTTTTGGAACTTTTATAATTAATTATATTTATTTTTATAGTATTTGTATTTTCAGATTATATAGGTATTTTGGATGTTTTGAAGATGGAAATAATAATAAAATGTTGGTTGTTGAAATGAGCCAAAGTCTTGTTATATAATTTTGTAGTATTTACGCTTTTTTTAGCTCGACCGCCCGGGTGAGTCGGGGACGGGACCTCCCTTCCAATTTGACCGGAAGGCGGGTTTCAAACTTATGTCCCAAAAATTGGCCAGGCAAATAAGGAAGCAGTAAGGCACGCTGTAGAAGACTAACAGATTGTATTCTTGTGTGATGAAACAACAGACAAAGTGGGCCAATGTAAGGCAGAGTCTGCTACCTTGTAGTGCCTATCCGCTATGAGGTTATTTTACACCGATTTTTTGCACCGCTTTTGTCATTTTATTACACCGAAATGAGCCAGTTTTATTTACCATTGTCTGGGGTCCCTATGTATGTAGTATGTATCTTGATCCCAAAGTATAGCTATTAAAAGTAATTGATGCTTGTACCACTCATATTGGTATTAGGTTTTCTACTTTGTTTTTTTTAACAAGATCGAGTTATGTTAAAAAACCCAAAGCAGGCAATCATTGTGATTTCGGTATAAAGAACTTCATAACAAACTGCCATAATTTTGGTCCCTTCATGTTCTTTATAATGAAGCTCTACTGTAATTTAAGCATAATCCAAGTTTTTTTTCAGATGACAAAAATTAATCCATTCTATTCACTTTTCCAGAAATCAAGGCCACCCCGAGCAAATTTAAGGAACTGACCTAAGATTGTACATGAAACAATAGTTTACTTACATATTAATTTAGACAGAAAAATTTATTTAACTGCAAAAACTAATAAATTAATATATCAGCTTTATATGTGAAGTATCAAGAAAGAGCGCACACTAACAGTACCAGCTGCTACTGCGCACATAATGGTAGATCAAATTTTATGTATAGACATACACCACTGTAACTTGTGTTCACTTAGTTTAATGTCTGTAAAAAACATGTGTCAGTGTTGTCAGATTATCGTACTTTGCCATAATATATAGTATTTATTTTAGTTATGAATAATTGTGAAACAAATACCAACCCTCCAAACCTTCAACTTACGAAGGTCAAAAATTGTGTGATGTCAATTTCTAAAGCCAGTTTTGTATTACATACTCATGTGCAACTTCTAAGCATAGTTCATGTTTTACAGTACAGAATGTTTTATGCCATTACTATTTTCAAGTAATAAGTGCCATAAATTGTTAGTTTACATAGCAGGCATGAATTTAGACAGAAAATAATGTTATCATAAAGAGCATTGTTCGTGTAATAAAATATTGCACTGATTAATTAAAAGTATACAATTAAAAAAAAAATTACATAAAAAAAACAAAAATAAGTTAAAACTTACCTAACACAAAAAATTTCCAATGAATCAAATTCTATGTTTAAATAGAAACAAACGATAATACTGTGGCATGACTTAATACCTTACATAAGCTTCAGACACTCCTGGCACCACATACATTAATTCAATGTGTACTAAAACTAGCCATTCCAGAAATTCCGTTAGGTTTAATTTAAACTGCAGAAAGGAAAAGGAATAAAGAAATTAACAACCTATTAAATGTTAAATTTTGTCAAACTAACAGCTAAGTTTACCAAACAATATATGAAACTATATCTAACAAAACATTTGCTACAAAACCAATCAACCTAATAATAAAACCATTACAAGAATGTTGACAAAGACACCATTTCTCCCAATTAACTTTACCTGAGAACAATCTGATCTGGGGTAGGCATATTTCAGACACACTGCTGGATGTGAAACTAATAAAATAAAACCACCTCTTGCACCATTAATTTTATTGTCTTAATTAAAGTTATAAACTGTATCACAACTACACTTGCACTACAACTGAGTAGCAATGGTGCAACCACAAAGTATAACTGGTCTGCTAGTCTAACACTGATATATGTATGTATACTGAACAGTTAAAAGTACTTCAAACAAAAAGGGGCACAACACTTCACAAGTATAAATAAAGTCACAATGAACAGCCATAAAATTCTCCAGGGAACTAACACTAAGCATGAATATTCACAATATCTCAAAAGTAACTTAATACACAGTTTGTACGTCACCATTTGAAAAACCTAGACACGTGGAGTGTGAACTGTCTGCCTTCCTCACAACACTGCCTTCGTGGGATAGACGATGTGCGGCCTACATCGATCGCGTCCTTCCTAGATGCTCTGGCTAGGCTAACTATCCTGCATTCTGCCGTGCCCTCCGCAATAGCCTTAGCCTGCTCTGCGCTACGCCTCCCTGCCTGCCAGCTAGCCTACGGTACAGAGCGAAGTAGGACCTAAATCAAAAGTTCAGTAAAAACATGTTAGTTTACACCTCTCAACAAACTATCATAAGACAAGTACAATCCACTAGCATAACATACAAAATCAGATCCCTCAGCAACAAATGTCAAACACAACTCACCAGGATCAGTGTGGGGCCTAGTAGCGGCGGGCTCCGCCCCCGTAGCCACCGCCGGACCCTCCAGAGCCATAGCCACCGCCCCCGCCGCCACCACCTCCGGAGTAGGGCCCGGGCCGGCCACTGCCCCCGAAGCTGCCGCCTCTCACGGGGCCACCGCCATAGCTCTGCTGGTAGCCTCCTCCAAAGCTATCATTACTCCAGTTGCTGCTGCCCCCGCCATAACCCTGGCTCTGTCCCCAACCACCACCACTGCCTTGGCTATCCCACGGGTCGCTGCCTGCAACACAACACCAACAAGCAAGCTGTTTCATTCACCTACTTGGCAACACCATTTTAGTGACAAAATAAGTAAACAAAACTTATCAACACCCATGAAAATGGCATTATCCAGATAAAGTGAGAAATGTAAGTTAACAGCTCAAGTTCTTCAAATCAGAGTTAGCGCTGCATGCCCAAGTCCCAGCAGACCGTTCCATACTAAAAGGTAGGCCTGTGCGAATCAGTTTAGTTAGAATTGAATAAGAATTTTAAATATGTATACAGAACCCAAAAAGGAAAATTAGACAAATATTAAAGTTAGCTACAAAGATAATATGGAAGTTTTTTTTAAATACTGGAATTGTGATACATATTTATTTCTAAACTATGCAGCTACCTAACAAACCAACCTTTAAGTCAAGTTCCTATTTGCCTTATTTTTCACAACCTGCTACACTACATTTGGATACAGAAAATTTTAATAAAATCTATTAGGAAAAAATAAATATTTGTTAAAATGCTGCATTTCCAAATTAGTGATTGAATTAGCTCAATTTAAATATTTGAACCCTATATCGCGAATTCTCAGAGTTAACAGCAGGCAAGTAAATTGTACTTTTCTTCAGTAATATACCATATATACTCGTGTATAGCGCGCCTTTTTCCCCCTCAAGTAAAGGAAAAAAATAAGGATGCGCGCTATACACTGAAAATAAAAAGTTTGGGTGGTGAGGCGGGGAGGAGTGGAAGTCGTTAACTGCCGGGTGACTGGTGACGTTTCTGGCCAGCCCCCACACATACGCACAAGCAACAAGGCCTCTGTTTCACTCACACACACACGCGCGCGCAAGCTCGCACATCATGGTCTCTTGTTTATTTTTAGACCTCCCCCCTTTACAGAAAGCCAGCTCAGAAGCTAGTAAAAAAGAGAGAATGTTGTCACCAATTCCCCCCCCGCAACCGTTCGCTTTCTTCGCTTCCTCCATTCCTCGTCCCAGCAGCGACCAGTGAGTCATCTAGTTCTCCAGTTCTCCGCGCCAGCTTAGCAACGTAGCGCAGCACGCCTCCCTCCCTCCCACGTACCAGTTGTGATGATACAGCGCTTCATTATCTTCCGTCTACACAGCAGAGTTTAAATATTTTCCTGACGCATCACCACACATCAATTTAAATAATCAGGTACCACAAAATGTTAGTAAAATTTATTTATGGGAAAAAAAAATTTCAATTTTTTTTCTTTGGAATTTGTTGCAAAAATCGTGGTGCGCGCTATACACGAGGGCGCGCTATACACAAGTTTTGCTAATTTCAACTGGAATCCTTAACATAGCTTACATTAAAAAAAAATTTTTTTTTTTAGTCTTAACATGTTTCATAACAGATATATACAGCAAGTAAGTGGCTACTGTATTGGTTGACCTTTTTGCCTTTTATTTCTCTTTATTTCTGCTGATGTGCGTAACAGAAAAAAAAAAGTTTGGCGTTAAGTTTGTTATTACAAATATGGTATGATTTGAATTGTTCACGCTATTTTTTATCACTGCTTGGCAAAATAGTGAAAAACCCCATCTTTAATAGTTTTTGCATGTTAAAAAAATCACTCGCTGTTATATAATTTTGACTATAAAATCTCATTAGGCATAAAAATAGGTATAAGCATCACACTAATGACAATCTGATAAGAGAACATTGGTTCAATGACAAAAAAACTCAAGGCATGTTATGTCAAGCATTCACAAAGAAACAAATACATATCCATTACTTCAAACTGCTAGTATTCAACATAGAACAGTTTAACACATTATAGCGAATAGTAAAGTTTTATTCCTTAACACACTGCACAACAAATTTACATACACTAGAAATGAGCTCTTTGTGTAGTACCTTCAAGAAAAACTTAGTCCATACAAAATATTAGATCAATAATTTTTTGCCAAAATGTACTAAAATAGATAATGCCTGCACAAATTTACATTACCAAATGGGAAAAAATAAAATCTTTAAGGCAATAAGGTAACAACTCACCTCCCCAGCTACTGCTGCTGCCGCCGCCACCATAGCCACCACCGCCGCCGCCACCCCCACTGCTCCAGTCGCTGCCACCTCGACTGCTCCAAGAGCCTCCGGAGCCACCGCCCCCGCGCCCGCCTCGTCCTCCCCGGCCCCCGGAGCCACCCTGCCCGGCCATCTCCGCCTTGCTCAGAGCCTTCTTCACGTCTATGTGCTTGCCCCGGATCGAGTGGGATCGCTGCACTGCACAGGCACATCACTTACAGTACTACCCGCTCACAAATAAACCCTCAATACAAATACACTATTTTGAACAATTTTGTACAAAATATATCTTTTCAGACTTTTAGTCTCATTGTCTTAAATGACTGACCCACCAAAAATCCCTTTGCAACGTCTCTAGGACGTACGCGCACATATAATTACTAGTGATAGGCCAGACCCCAGTTGTCCGCCAATTAACAGTCACAGAACAGTAAATGTAATCCTAACACTACAAACACAGTAAATGTAATCCTAACACTACAAAACTATCAGCCAATCCTTTCCAGGCTAAAACATTTTAGGTTTGCCATAAAACGCTCTAGTAGAGAAACGAATTTGGGGCAAACAAAGCACACATATTCCTAACCCCTAAGCCCCATGAGACACGTGAAACCAATTTATACATAAAAATTGAAAAATTGCTGGAGCTGATAGCACACAGGCTCCCTACGCAAACCCCCCACCCAAATAGAAGGATACCGCTGCATCGGCCAGATGTGCTGGAACTTAAATGCTAATATTGGAAAAAAATAGATTAGCTACAAAAAAACTCGCTTAAGATATTTCTGCATTATAAGTTTTCCTGCTTATTAAGTTCACAAAATTATTTCCTTTATCACTTCCGTATATCCCTATGTTAATTTTCCCCATTCATTAAGTTTTTGTTAATATACGCTTCCAGCAAGCAACGACAGCACTTGTGGGAAAAAAATAAAATAAATTTTTCAAACTCCATTTAACATTAATTTTTCAAAATTA
This sequence comes from Bacillus rossius redtenbacheri, assembly GCF_032445375.1. Taxonomy (NCBI): domain Eukaryota; kingdom Metazoa; phylum Arthropoda; class Insecta; order Phasmatodea; family Bacillidae; genus Bacillus; species Bacillus rossius. The sequence continues at coordinate 52,603,944 of NC_086334.1, read as the reverse complement.
ACTTATTCCTGAACAATAACGAATAAATTTGAACTAGCACAAGACTGTCAAAACCCTTGCCAGATGCCGCACACGGTTACAAGTGTATTTTTAGACCAATTATCTGCTTACATTTGTAGACTGAGAGGCTGTTCCCACCATTTGATTTAAGAACAAAGTAGGAATTGTCTAAAGAACTATAAGTGGGGAATCAGAGTGTGTGTAATGATACTGTCCAGGGTTGGATAAACACAAACTTGCCTGCATGTCCATGAATGTGGTCTGTTTTTTCAACATGCTTCCAGACAATGCCTTTGTTTTAAAAAGGTGAAACAGTCCATGTAGGCAAACAAACTAAGGAACGAGTGACAAGTGTTATTGGGTGCCAACAAGGATGGCACTGAAAAGTCACCATTGCTGGTAATTGGAATTCCCCCCCCCCCCCCATAACAATATTTAGACATTACAGTGCGAGTTAAGTAAACAAGTCTGTGTGGATAACAAGCAGCATTTTTGAAGACCAAGAGGGAGCGTTGGATGCAAAGATGGAGTGCAAAAATCAGAAGATTCTGCTTTTCAAGAATGACTAACTACCCCCCTCATCCCAAGGAAATAATCAACCTTAGGAACATTCAAATTTAACTTTTCCCACCAAATTCAACATTCAGACTACAACCCACTGACAGGGAATTATAAAAATTCTGAAACATTTTTGTAAGTGCCTTGTAAGCAACCTTGTTCACTGCAGCACTCAATTCATTTTCTAACATAACCTAATAAATCAGTAAAAAAATATAATTCAAGCACATTTTCAACCACAAAGGGCAATGTTTTATTTTAACCCAAAATAAACTCACAAAGGTCACACTGAATGTTATAAAACAAAAAATTGGTAAATTAGGTAAATACAGCAATTTTCACCAAGCATAAAAATTTAGCGATCCCATAAAATTTAAAGATTATTTTGTATTTAAATGTTTAACTAAACAAGTTCTATAACATAATGAGTTACTAACGTTTTAGGACCTACAAGCGTGTTACTTTAGGACACTACTCACGACATATCTTGTCCACTGGATCGTAGTCGTCAAACTCCACAAAACCAAAGCCCCTCTTCTTGCCAGACTCCTTGTCTGTGACAATGGCACAGGACACTATGGTGCCAAACTCCTTGAAGTAATCCCTCAAGTCTTCCTCCTCCATATCCTCCTTCAGTCCTCCCACAAACAGCTTCTTCACAGTGGCACCAGCCTCAGGCCTGCCAATTTCCTGTCACAGGAAACAACCATATTTGATAAACAAGACAAAAAAAAATTTGAATATTAGAATTGTAAATCTACATAGGTCTTTCTAGTTATTTAACTATTTCATACACCGACAATGTGTGTCTTCATATCTAACAGCACCAGAACACTTAAACTTGATATAAGCATCAAACTATCCGCGAACACAAATCCAGTATTTTGGAATGTTTTACAGTAGAATTTTTTACAATAAATACATTAACACACCAAAATACCACTAGTAAATTAATTTCTTAATCAAACACAATAATAAAAACTGCTGGAACCAAGAGCTAGCTACCTGTCTGGGGACAGCTCTCTTGGGTTCCACAACTCTGCCATCCACCCGGTGTGGCCTGGCTTGTTGTGCATCATCCACCATGTGGGCTCTTGAGTACGTAATGAAGCCAAACCCCCTGGACCTGAGTACACATCACTTTCAATTAGACATCCCATTTCATTATCAATTATACATAAACATTTGGAATAGAGAAAACAAGACAAGCATCTATCATAAGAATCATGAATATGTAGTTAGATAAAAGTTGAAGGTAGAATTACAGTGAAACCTCGTTAATATTATCCCGCTTATTACGAATGACTCGTTAATATTACCTATTACTATTTCCCCGTGAAATATGCCCATTAAACACAATGAAGATTTGTTTGGTTAATACGAAATTCTCGTTATTATGTATAGCGAACAATAACAATTCCCGTCCGTATAAACAAACAGTCATGTTTACCGTTTAATACGAACCAAAGATTACCACAAAGATACGGCCCCGCCTGAGTGTCCGAAGTGTGTTTTTAACTCTATGTTTTCAAAATCACTCGTTCGTGTGTTCGATATGTTCAGAAATCACTCGCGTTTGTACAATATTCGATATATCGAACTTCACGTGGGATGGTATTTACGTTCGATTTTGTACTTCCTTTGTATACATGAATCTGTGCCGGACCAATAAAAACAAAATATATGTTACGCCTAACGTGTTTAATATTTGTGTACGTTGTAATGAAAGTTTAAGTGAATTATCTCGTGAGAATTTTATTAAACTTTAGAATTTGTACGTACACACATAAAAATGGAGGCAAAACGTAAACGCAAGGAAGACGAAAATTAAGATAATAAATTCAGTTCGTCAGGGTGAAAAAACGAAAACAGAACTTTCTGAAGAGTTTGGTATATCAAAATCAACCTTAAGTACAATTCTAAAGCAAGCAGATAAAATAGAAGAAGCGGTCAGGAAAGGTAGTAATCAAACTAAGAAAAGGATGCGCGTCGGTAAACATTCCGAATTAGAGGCCAAACTGCTGGAGTGGTTTCATCAAATGCGCGCCGCCAGAGTTCCAATTTCCGGGCCTATTATCCAAGAAAAGGCTGATCAGCTGGCACTGCAACTCAGAATTGACGATTTCCATTGCAGCAACGGATGGCTTCAACGCTTCAAAGATAGGCATAATTTGGCCACAAAATCCATTTGTGGCGAATCTGCAGCTGTAGACCAAACAGCAACGAGTGACTGGCTTCAGTCAGTACAGTCCATCGTAAGTAAATTTGCACCACAAGATGTGTTTAATATGGATGAAACAGGGCTTTTTTACAATCTGTTGCCCAATAAAACTCTAACCGTAAAAGGTGAAAACTGCCATGGCGGTAAACACAGTAAAGTTCGTCTTACAGTTCTACTATGTTGTAATCAAGATGGCAGTACTAAACTTCGACCCTTGGTTATTGGCAAGTCTGCCAAGCCAAGATGTTTCAAAGATGTTGCAGCAAAAAACCTGCCAGTAGATTACGAGGCAAACAGTAAGGCTTGGGTCACCACAAAAATTTTCCAGTTGTGGTTGTTAAAATTGGACAGGAAAATGGCGACTCTAAATCGCAAAATTTTGTTATTGTTGGACAACTGTGCTGCACATACTGCTCATGGTATGAAGTTGGAAAACATTACCTTACTCTTCTTGCTACCAAATACAACAAGTGTGACACAACCACTCGACCAAGGTATAATACAGTGCTTGAAAAGAAACTACAGACAGCGCTTGGTGAAATACCTTATCAGGCAGTGTGAAAAAGGAAAGACTGAGCTTCCTAGATGGTCAGTTTTGGATGCTATCCGCAGTATAGCCATGTCGTGGGACAGCATCAGCCAAAAGACAATTGTGCATTGCTTTGCAAAAAGTGGTTTTGGCCAGCAAACTGTTGAAGAACCTGACTGTGATCAACCTTTAGAGGATTGGCAAGAGTTAAAAGAACATGTGCAAGTTGATAATGACTTCAATGAGTTTGTTCATATTGATGACAGTGTGTACACCAGTGCAAGATTAACTGCAGAAGATCTTGTTGGTTCACGAGGATTACAGGAAACACCAACGGCTGACGCTGTAGTCACTTTGTGAGGGTGGTACAAGTCAGGATAATGATGGTGATGACGACAATGGTGAGGTAGTGCATAAACTTCCAAGCAAAAGTGACACAATCAGTGCTTTGCGTACACTGGAAAATGTACTTGCTGCAAGTGATGTGCCAATTGACTTGATTGCAGGATTTGAGAAGATATGTTCTGCTGTAAATGATATTTACAGAGATAAGTGTGTCCAGAAAAAAATTAATGATTTTTTTAAACCTATGTAAATATATCTTGCATACTTTGCATAAGAATTGCTATACACTCAACAGCAATTAACTGTACGGTAAATGTTAATCATTTTTGTCAAAACTCTGGAAGCAAATTAAATAAGAATACATACGTATATGTACACTAATTATCAGTCTGTTATAGTATATTTTATTAAAACTATTAAAATTGCTTCTAAGTGTATTTTGTTAGTGTGCATGTCAATATCTGGCTTCTATTACAATAATAATATTCCACATTTTTAGTGCTCTGACATGTAGGAATTCAATATTTCTTATCGAGTTCTTATTCTACCTATTGGCTCAAGAACCTCATTAATATGAACCTCGTTATTACAAACTGAAATATTTTACTCCCCTTCAGGTTTGTATTAATGAGGTTTCACTGTAAATAAAATATTCAAATCGCATGAGATTTCACACTTACACCTCATGACTTTTGAACACACTACAGGTATTTTAAATTTGACAGTATTTTATAACACAAGTAGAGAAATACAACCGGCACAACAAAATAATAATAGAAAGTGCAAATCTTATGCCTGCCACCTGTTTGTAGCATTTGAAAATTCTGTAAAATCTTGTAATATTATATACATAAATTTAAATTAGGTTTAGCGGTAATTTAACTGTACTAAATAAAATAGGTGTAAATAAAGCTAAGTAACACTACACAAAATAAATAAATTAAATTTTCTCAGGTTTAGGCTTAAATACTTTTTTTTTGCTGAAGGGGTGTTAAAATATTACAAGTTAATTTTTACTTGAAGGTGATTGATTTTCAGCTTCTGAAAACTAAAGCGAATAGTAACTAAAGCGAAAGTTTGCTACAATACATAAATTACAATTTTAACAAACTTGACATAATTAATGTAGCAACCCTTTTCCTTAGTTATAATATTCCTTAGAAGCCATGCCTCTAACTCATGTAAAAATATCTTAATATTTCAGGAAACAACTTTGTAATGTTTATACAAGCCAATACATTTCTTACGTAGTTCCAATAAGCTGCAACTTTCAATATTTATCACAAGAAGGCACACTGTCCTTTATAAAAAAATCTCAAATTTCACCCAAAAAACTATTAGAAGTTTGATTACAATTACTGATCATAATTACTTTCATAAATACAATTTATCATTAAGTGATAACATGACCAAGAACGCTTGCTATTTCATTTAGCTAAGGCTTTTGACAGTCAACCAACCCATATTGCTCAAAAAATTATCTAATTTAGGACTCAAATGGTTCAGCAGTTATTTTAAAGATTGGAATTTCTATGTATCAATAATACTGTATCTGATTTACATGAAGCCAACTCTGGTTTTCTTCAAGGCGGTACATTTATCTCCCCCCTCTTATTTTTTTGATATAGTATTAAATTATTCTATTTGCTGATGACATAAAAACATATAGATTTCTGATGTTTTGGTTAGAAATTATGTTCCTGAAGTGCAGCACACACCTGGCTGGTCTGTTAGATGTAAATCCCATGGTGTTTGTACATAAGAAAAAAGTCGCTAGGGATATTATTTCCTAAAGACACAGGTTTTTAAGTAGCTATCGGTGAAAATGTGTAGTGTTTTTTCATGTACTTCATGGACACGTAAATTTATGACATTAAGAATTAATTTTAAAACTCCAGCACAAAACTTATTTTTATTCAACCATTATAATTTTTTGTTCTCCAAATAATTTAATCATTAACAGAATTTGACACCCAGCAACTATTTTTAAGTGTTTACATGTGAAAGGAACAGGCATCTTAAATGTGACAAGGATTATAAAGATTTCATTCACATACACAAATATTAATGAAAAAACTCATAAAACAATAATATAGTCCAAAAATTTAACTTATGATAATCATCTGTATCACCACATACCAAAGAAACTTTTTAGTTTTGAAAGAGCTGAACAGAATTAAAAAAAGCATGAGAAATACTCTATGCCAACCCAAAACTTCACCTATGACCACAAAAGCCTGCACAACATCTATCAATATAGGCATTCATTTCAAAAGCTAATTTTAAAATGGTTAAATCTGTGCACTCGACAATCACACCTTTTACATTATTCAAGGGGAAAAGACTATAAAAGAAAATATACAGTGAAAGTCCATTGTAGCGAATACGGTCTATAACGTAAAGTCCGCTATAACGATAATTTCCATCGGCACCGTCAGTTTTGCATATGCTGCGTAGGATAAAAATTTCGGAAATAACGAATGCAGCGTGGGCTCATTTGCGCTATAGAGATAGATTACACACCTGAAATTTTGCTCTAAAACCATGAGAAAACATCTAAAATTTCCTTAATAAATGAAAAACAGCTTCGCACAATTCCACGCGTCCAGCAAACGAAACAACGCACATGATGTGGCCGTCTTGGCAACACCGCACAAGGTGGGGCCCCACAGCGAGCATAGCTTGCCTCGCGGTGACGAAAGCAAGACAGGGCCCCGCTGCAAGCATTACTTATTTAGAATCACGCCGATTGTAACCCATGATACAGGTGCAAAAATTATGAAAAAAAGTGTACCCATATGTATTCGTTACTATAACAATTAGTACTCGTTACTATTGTATCGTTACTTCTGATACAGCATAACATAACATGTAATGGACTTTTACTGTACTTAGGGATCAAATTATGAGCAAAACCATACAAGCTTTACTTCTGCTAGTTTTTAAAATTTCAATCAAAAAGGAAAGTAAAACTTTGAATCTGAATGAATAAAAATTGTTAAGAGCATATTCCTAAATAAATATCTCAATTGTATCTTGAATTCTTTTGTAGGTTAACTTTCATAGTACATAAGTGACAGCAACAGCTGCCAGAGTCAAAATCAAACAGGTCAATATCAATTCAGAGAGTTAAAGAAATAAAGGTCTATTTTTACTTATGTTTCATGTTCTGACTAATATTGGCAACCAATTAAGCAATGTTACCATAAGCAATAAAATGAGAGAATTGAATATTTATAAAAGTAAAAAAGAACCGGTCTTGGAACAGCCTACCTTTTAGTTTTTGGATCCTTCATAACCACCACATCAACTATCTCACCCCATTGCTCAAAATGCTTTTTGAGTGAATCATCTGTAGTTCTGTAGTCCAAACCACCTATGAACAGCTTCCTGATGTGTTCAGGCTCTGCCTTGCCACCATCCTGAAAAACAAAGAAATGGCAACTGAGCACATACAATTTTCAGCAACATGCAAAAATACATCATTATTAACTATGTGACTAACCATCAGAGGTAAGAGTAAATAAAAAACAAACATGTTATACAAATATAGTTATGTGTATATATAATTCTTTCTAAATTAAAATATTAAACCAATACACAAATACAACACAATTAAAATTAAGCCAAGGCCCCAACATTTTTTAAGATGGTTGAAAGACTTTTTAACATTCCAAGTGAGCAGATGTGTGTGAATCCTACTAATATTATAAATGTGGAAGTTTGGATGTTTGTTAATCACGCCAGCGAGCTCATAACCTGGATTAACACAGACCACATATTCATATCAAATAACATCCCCAAGGAAGTGAAAAAGCGATAATTTCGTTTTATAACAGAAGAAATCATAGGTTATAGACATGTACAAATAGTGAGTGAGTGAGTGTCATTTCTCTATGTCTGCCACACGATCATACACATATAAGGTCTGGCAAATTAATATTTTTTCTCCTTGGTGAGACCAGTCTGCTTAGTGGAGCTCGCAGCAGCTAGCAAAATAAAGGCGCTAATAACAGTTTTGTTCTTAACTTCGTCAATAGAGTTGCCTTGTATTTTAAACGCACCATCGTTTGATGTGTTTGTCAGGTCTTTAATTTTTGTTCCTTTGTGCCGTATGCGTTCCTATATTATTCATCCGATTGCGATGAAATTTTGGTGAGTCATGCGCATACATACCTGCCAACTTGTTAGGAGTGCAAGCAGTAAGATTTCCAAACTAACAAATCAATAGCATAAATCAGGCGCGATGTTTAAAATAAGTGATCCGGAAAACATGTTTTATTTTGCATTGATAACACGTCTCTACCCAAAATACGAAAGTTAAATAACAAGTTAATGTAATTTATTAAAACTTAACAGCTTGAATGCAAAATAAATGATTTAATACACATGTACACAAGTTGGTGTATATATATATATATACACCAACTTGTGTACTTGTGTATTAAATATATATTTTCTTACCAAGATAGGCCTTTATCATAAGTCCTTTAGTTTCTTCCCTTTGAAGAACAAATTATAAAATTAAGTTCACTTTAGAGCATGTCATTACTATCAGTTTAGAAAAAAAATATCACTTCTTGCCAATGTAGTTCAATTTGCCAATTATGAGTTAATGTTAATATGTACACAAAACTGCCACACAAACACACAGTTAAGAAAAACAGTAACTTATTCCCTACGACCACTTGACTGTGCACTGGAATTCTGCAGATACTGTACAGTAGCATGTTTAGCTCTTTTTAAAAAATCATCACTAAAAACTTGTTTGTAGCAAACTGTTGCTCATCGATGACCTAAATTCTGATCTTTTTTTGTAATACTGAACATTCTGTGGGGAATCAAAAGTATCGACAAAACAGTTTCTGAAATTCTGTCATATTTTAATTTTCCATCAACAGTGAGCATATTTCCTACTTCAGTCCAGATAGTATCAATTCTCTCTTTCTTATTTATTACAACAGTGAGATCTTCAACTTGCAATGCTGCAAACTGCCTATGCAGTTCATCCATTGCACCATCCATGCCTTCACCATCTCTGACAGGCAGTATGAAAGGAAACAAATCAATGAAATATTTCAGATTTGCAAATTTCGCATCACTGATGTCACTTATTTATGCTACTTGAGCATTGACAAGAATTTCACTCTTCATGGGAAACGTATGTACAACATAATCACATGCTGAGGTAAAATATTTTCTGACAGCTGAAATTTTTTTTTCTCATCTGACAACCAACTAACAATTCTCTCAGCCTGACATCCAATCATTAACTCACTGTCACACTTTTGATTGGCTGCACAATGGTAATCAACTTCCAACAACGCCACACCTTTCACAGCACTACCACAAACAAAATGCAATAAGAGATTTCTCAGAAAATCTTGCAGGAGATCTAACAATACATGCATGTGTGGACTTGAAGACTGAAGTGTTACATTTAGTTTATCAAAGACAGGTAAAACATTCAGCAAAAATAAACAGAATGCCTTGTTTAGTGAGGAAGATAAAAACGAAGTTTCTCTTTACGACTCAGGGCAGGACTGCCACTCTTCAACATTGCAGTATCACTCTTTAAAACAGAACTACAATATTCTTTTTTTTGTTTTTTCACATCAGAAGGCTTGTCCTCTTTCTTTCTTTTACCGGTACTAGCACTACTTTCAGTAGTTCTGCTGGATGGCCCTTGCTGTTTTTCTGGGATCTTGTATGATGATAATGTGCCTGGCTGTTTCTGAGAACTCCCTGTAACCTCATCTTTGAAAAAACTTACAAGAGGTTCCCACTGTTCAATAATCCTAGCTAGGCTTCTTCCCAAAGACAGCCATCTCGTATACACATGCTTCAGGATCTTATGAGCTTCTTTATCATGGAGACCTTGCAAGTCACTCAGCCTTTCCTTTCTTTTGGAGCTTTTTTCCAAAAAGTAATAAATGTCTTCAAGTATTTCTTCCACCCTCACTGGCAGAAGCCTTTTCTGCAGCCAAATTAATTAAGTGGCACAGACAACCTATGACTACTAAATTTGGCTGCTTTTCTTTTAATACAGAAATAACACCATTTTTAACTCCAACCATAACTGCTGCATTATCATAGCCAAAACCTATTGGCACATTCATACTTTCCAGTTCTGATAGCAATAACTGCCGAATATTTTTACCAGTAGAAGCACCTTCCAATGAAGGTATGGCCAAAACACAATTAGTTATTAACCTGCAGTCAGGGTTGTAATAAGTTACCACGAGAGGATATAACTTATTACTTGTGTCATTGCTTCCATCAGTAGCTAGTGTATATGGGCCACTTTGCAAGCATCTTTACTACTGAAGTAGTAGTATTGGAAGCCATTTCTTTTACTATTGCTGCAGTTTTAGTGCGCCCACAGCCGTACATTTTTGCGATATCAGACACTGGGAACATTTTTCGAAACACATGCCCAGCGTGGTCGGCATCGCAGAATGGAAGGTTATGTTCCACTAAAAAGCTTGTAAAATAACATTCCGCCCTAATCACATCACTGTCACGGAAAAGAAACTGATTTTTTTTTGTTTTCCTCTGCAAGCTTCGCGTTATTTGCATGTTTCAAGCTCTTGACATGATAGGAAATATCGTGCTTGCCACCATGGGAAACAATGTCGCAACGACAAACACTACAAAACGCAAAATTAGAGCCTTTTTCACTCTTAGTAATGAAAGGAAATAGTTCTGAGTAAGATGACAGAAACACCTGCCCATATTGTTTTTTACTACTCGTAGCCATTATGAAATCATGTTATCTTAAGTTTCGTACAAGCACTAATATATAAAATATTTACCGCACTCGTACCTAAACGGTTTAAATCGTTATCACTCGTCTCCAGCCAACCTGTGTACCAACAAAACTCACAAACATTACTTTCATGACTTCCGCACAAAAGATTCGCAAGATCAGTTGCCATCCAGCCTGCTGTGTACCAACAAAACTTACAAAACTTACTTTCTTTTCTGAACGATTTTTCACTGACTCCATTCTCATATTATTGTGGACGCGGACACCATGTTGTTAAACAATAACAAATGCTTTTCAAACGGTACATCAGGGTGGCCACTCTTCTGGCATAATAAAATTCCTGTTTTTTTTTCCAGGTTTTTTCAAGGGTGGTTTTTATCAATATTTGCATACAATTTGCATTTTTGTTACGCAAAGCACACAAAATATGATGTTTTATTGCAGTTAAACAATAGACAACTTAACTATAGGCTTAAAAATTAAATCAATGAACTTGCTTAAAACAAAACCTACCACCAACAAAAAATTTATAATCTCACGTCACAAAAATTACTTGACACCAAACGCACGTGTTTTGCCCCTCTTGCGTGGCTGGCTAATGCTGTTCTTCCCATCCATGCTACCGATATAGATTTTAACATTACAGAAATTGCAAATAGCGTTTGTCCCGCACTTTGGATCTTTCTCCACCCATTCAAACTCTTCCGTACATTTGTCATTGTATGTGGTGACCGAACTCGTTGACATTTTGATAGTCTGCGCCAATTACATGTTAGATTAAAAGATTCAAAACAACGTCCCGCACAACTAAACTTTTAAAAAAACCTCGAGAAAAGTATCCGTGATACCGTGATGCAACAACATGAGCGCAAAGTAAAAACAAATATACATACAAAACTAGTGCTACCAACATGCCGTGCGAGAAATTACTACCATCCTACAACATTTTCAGCCAAAATGCTGTTGCTTTTGAATACAGAAACATAATAAGTATGGAAGTCTGAATTGTTAACGGTTTCTTACGTACTACAAAAGTTTTTAAATGCAATATGAACAAATTAACTTTCACAAAATATAGCTCACGAGCACACTGTCGTGCTTCGACGGGTGGTGAACGTGCTCATTTAACAGCCGTATGTTATTGTGATCATTACTTCATAAAAAAAAATCCCGGTTCTAATAAAAATTCCTGGTTGATTCCAGGTATTCCTGGTTTTTTTTAAGAAATCCTGGCTATTTCCCGGTTGGCTGGCCACCCTGTACATTTATATGGGCACTAAATTATTATACTGCATTTTTGAACCGACAAAAATCGTAAGATGTTCCGGATTTTCGTACAATCGTAATATGAATTATTTTCCGTGTAAATTACGGGAAAATCGTACAAGTTGTCAGATATGCGCATACCCGTGAAGGTTTCTGAGATGGTATAACTATTTTGCAATAGTTGTAGCATGAATCGTTTCAAAAAATGGGTTTATTTCATATTATATAGCGGCACTTCGTTTGTTTGTTGTATAAGTGCGCACGCATGGCAATTTATTTAAATATTAAAGATAGGTACACATAGATATATATAGAAGTATATGTCTAACTACTTCAAACACATTACAAAACAAAACTGAATGAGGCATTTCAATATATGCCAAGCATTAGCTAGATATTGTTTTTTTTAAATATTAGTAAACTCTTATTTTTCAGCTTTTTTCTAGTGCTTTATAGTCTAGATTACATACAAACCACCAATTTTTTTAAAAGATATATTCAGGTAAATAACTATACACTGGCAGAACATCTGCTGGGATCTGAAAGTGATATAAATTATTTTGCACACTTGACATTCCAATTAAGACAATTAACTACATCTGATTTCGTAAAAGGTCCCCTTCACCCTGTTTTCAGCCCGGGCAATGCCAGGTACTGCAATTACTATCTATAAGAATATTTGGTGATATGAAAACATCACAGCTAATAAAATAAGTTCCAACCCTATAAAATAAAATTTTTACACAATTTAAAACTTTGCAAACTTATTTCTGTGGTCTTTGGATCATTTATTCTCTAGTAACACAGCCTTTGGTAAATATGTAGTGTACGGATTAGAGCAAAAAAAAATCGTACAAATATAAAATAACTTTCATTATATGCTCTTTTACGTCCTCTTTTCATAACCGCCTGCGGAGATAAGAAATTCCAAATAATTTAGGAGATATCTAATTTTTTAATTTTCATATTTGGGCACTATTTGTAAAAAAAAATTTAAATTTCAAAAATACCTTAATTCTGTGCTCTTTAACTTCCTCTTTTCATTAAACCCGGCGGAGATCAGAAATTCCAAATACTTTAGGAGAAATGGAATTTTTTAATTTTCATGCTGTGCACTGATGCAGCGTTCAGCAGGAAGCCTACGATTCAATCATCCTTCTGGACATACCCGAATACTCAAGTTGGCAAGCCTTCATTTCTTAAAATTAGCAAGAAGTAATTAAAAATACTTTAAAACATTGTGGATGGTTGGTTATATTAGGTAAGTATAGCTACATTAAAAAAAACTGTAAAATCATTTTATGGTTGCTTAGCAAATAACTTTTTAATATGTAGCTATCCAGCACTAGGAAACCGTTTACATGATTTCACAGTATTTTTAATGTAGCTATCCTAACCAAATCAACCATCCACAATGTTTTAAAGTATTTATAATGTAGCTAACATAACCTAATTGACCATTAGTTTTCATGAGTTGCATATTTATTTATTTATTTATTTATTAAAAAAAAAAAAAAAAAAAAAGAAGCTGCACTATCGGGCGTTTGCCTCTCGTCTGTTGAAAGAAGGCTTGCCAACGTGAGTATTCAGGTATGTCCAGAAGGATGAGTGAATCGTAGGCTTTCCGCGTTCACCATTGTTGCTTGTTTACAAGTATTTTTTTTTCGCGACGTAGTTGGACTACATCACGTAAAAAGAAAATTACGTGAGTTCCTACTGTTCGTCCTTTTTCCCGGTTTGTTAGGTCAGGTCAGCTACATTATAAATACTTTAAAACTAAACAACCATTAAAATTAATTTTTATTATTTTTAATGTCCGTTCAGTTTCAAAGTATTTATACTGTAGCTGATCTGACCTAATATACCTTTGTCCCGTTTTGTTAGGTCAGGTCAGTTACATTATAATACCTTAAAACTATAAAAGTAAAATTAATTGATATTTTTAATTTCCCTTTTTTGAAGTATTTATAATGTAACTATAACCTTACCTAATGGAAAATTTCTGTTATTTAGGCATTCACGCGCACACGGCAAAATATAAAATGGCGTCTGTTGAATGATTACATAGGACTTGTAATGCAAAATAAGAACGGAGATATCTCCAAAAGTAATTGGAATTTTTTATCTCCGCAGGCGGTTAAGAAAAGAGGACGTAAAAGAGCATATAATGAAAGATATTTTATATTTGTACGATTTTTTTGGCACTAATCCGTACACTACATATTTACACAGCCTTTTTGGATTGCACCAAACTATATCTTTTCTTATATTTTACCGTAGAATAAAATATGCTGGCCCCACCGTTTGGGACACACATAAATGAGGCGGTGTGAAATTCATTAGATAAATACTGACTTCAAAATAGCAGCAAGTATATTTGTTAAGTCACTTGATACCCATAATTACATGACATTACAATTTTAATGTCCCATTCATTTGTGAGGCAAGGTGCTTCCAAGCACAGTAGGTACTCACATATGGTGGCACCCACTGTACATAAACAGGCAAATGTTTAATTAGGAAATTAACCATCAATAAGCATAATCAAGAAAATACCTATTACATTATGTACTCAACTATTTTAATTATTTATAAAGACTATACAAAGCATAAACTGATGGGAATACATAGCTGCCAACCTCAAATCACACCCATCAGTAATGACAATTATATGAAGAAAAAAAAGTACGCGTAAATAATGCACGATAAATGTTTCCTGGGGAATTATGACACATACAAGATAAAACAAGGAAAATAAAATGCAAAAAAAAAATGAAAAATATAGGCCTATAGGTATATATGAATACAATGCAAATTAATGAATAAAAAAAACTATTTGAACAATACATTCATCTGAATATGTAAGAAATGTCAATAATTGTACTGGAAAGTTTGAACCTTCAATTCAAAGTATTCAAAGTTAAACTTGTGAACAACTGTCTTTTTATTTGCTTCTTTTATCCTGGTTGGATTAGAACTTCCTTGTAAACAAACAACAGAAGACAAACAAAAGAACTTGTAAACAATAACTCTGCGTTCGTTACTTTCGTTTCTTCAGATGTAGCGAAAAAAACGACGATATAGATATATTAATCGTCATGGCTATAAAATGTTCCGCATGTTTCTTTGATTCAATATGCCGTTTACAGTCATCCCTTCCACCATGTGCAATCGAAAAGTCACACGTGCATACATTACAAAACGCGTGGTGTTCCAAAACATTTGAAGACGACAAGCATGGCCATTCTTTTGAATAGTTTAAGTCGAAAGTTCTGAAGAATTGCGTTCTTTTTTTCCCCCCAGAAACACTTGTTCTGTCACACGCTTCATTTCTACAACCGGCACTGAAGAACAAAACACTATCGAAAAACATTAAAAAAAATTTCACGTCTGTAGAAAGACAAAAACACTATGATGAAAAAAATGGCTTTCAAAAAAAATTAAAACACAGGTTAGCCAAAGTACCGTGCAAAAATTATCGTGATGTAAGTAGCCGAAAAACGAAAAGTCCGAGAATATGTACTAGTTTTGTCGTACAACGGACGTAATACCATCCCATTACTATTTGAAAACACGAGAATTAATCTACTAATTTCAATAGTACATGCGCACACATACTAGTTCCGTTATTTGCGCAACCACGCGATGTATTCGAACTGCGTTCACGAAACCGCACAGCAGAAACTGAATTTTTTCCGTCTCCGTGCAGCACAACGCCTCGTTTCCGTAATACACCAGCGATGTTCCGTAATTCCGTAATTCGGTGTTAAATCCGTAATAATTACGGAAAATCCGTAATGGTTGGCAGCTATGGGAATATACAACTTCAGCTACAACAGTTTTGCACGTCACTGAAATGCAAAATGCTGCCTTAAAAGAAAAAACCAACAAACCAAGACAAAAATATAGATAGAAAAAAAAACCCAGATTTGGAGAACTGGACGCTCCAGTATTTGACCACCCCAACAGCATTTTATACTTCCTACTAAATTCTGAGAAACACACTAGTGGTCAGGGCCGCGAAACCAAGGTAAATTGTGGGGTAAAAGAAATTAAAAATGAGAATATTTATTTAAAAATTTACTAAGTGCCCGCATTAAGTCAACCGGTACACAACAGGTTATGATTTTTTAAGGTCCCTGTCATTTGTGAGACAAGCTGTTTGCAAGCACACAAAGGACACAGGCATGACAGCACATTATTAAAAAGTAGGCTATATACACCTCCATATTGCTAAAAAAAATTCCTGTCAAGGGTTGACACTTGTGTTTGGATGCACAATAGGGAATTATTTAATTTTTTGTTATGCAACATTGCATTATAATATCCTAATTAAAATACACACATTCTTATGCATGGAAAACCACAATTGAGAAGCCCTATTTATCAGTAAATAGCGGAAGGTCATAAAAAGATTTATTTTATTTGAAGAAAAGCCACAACAAAATCACCTCCACGAAAAGTTTTAACTGTTGAATTTGAAACTAAAGTAAATAGATTTAAATTCAGGATCAGCTTAAATGAAAGATGCAAATTATATCTGCACATACATAATTTCAGAATCCCTACCCCTACTACTTATACATACTGTTTTGACTGAGAATGTTTTATGTTAATATTTTTTGTTTATTATGCTTATGCATTTCAAGTATTTCATTTGAGTTCAACAGTTATTAATTTGGCTTATGTTTAAACTGAATTTAGTGTTTTTATTATTTGTTTCATTATATTTTACTTAATTATTTAAAATTATAATATGTATTAATTATATTATGTCAAATTTCAAAGCATATTCTGCGCAGCGAGAATAAGAACATTCTAGAAGGTTGTACAAGAAAGGAAGACAGGCCCAACAAATTGTCGCCAACAAGTTATTTTTCACGCCTCAAGATAGTGCGCTGTTGGAAAATCCCAGGACATGAACATGTTACTACGCAGCAAGAAATTGGAACTTTGTTGGGCACTGTCTCGCCAGCCAATCAGGGCAACCTTGATGTGTCTCCCCAAGCCAGTATTTTTCAGAAAATACTGTGATTGGTTGGTTGGCCCAAGGGGTTGTCTCAACTTCGTTGTCTATTAAAGGGTCAGTAACTGAGTGGTGCAGTCAGTCGCAGTAATCAGTTGTTACTCGTATTATTTAGTTTGACGTGTTGCCCTTGGACCATTGCAACGTCTGGCTGTGGCAACTCGCTTCAAAATGTAACTTTTAAAACAATGTGAAGTTCAAAAGTAATAAATCGGAACAATGTGAAAATTGTGTATTTGTTATTATTCCGGGTTGCCTATCCAGGGCAACTTGGAATGTAACAAGTCCTAAGATCTTTTACCCTTGTACCCTCCTATGTACTCTAGTTCCCAGCTGTCACCATACCCCTCACTCTTATCACACTAAGCAATCTACCCTTTCCAACCTTCTCCCCTGTAATCATTTGTTTAAATCTATTAGGGATGGGAAATATAGTTCTTTGGAACGAACTAGTTCGTTCGGAACTAGTCACTTCAAAGACTAGTTCTTTAGGAACCGTTCTATTGAACTACATCGGTTGCGGACTGTATTGCGGTTTCCAATGTTTAAACAAAATATTCCATACATTGCACCAACACAATTGTTACAGACTTTTTGTTTTATGGGCATTTCTTTTTCTATAAATAAAAGAGGCACACAGTAATCCGATGCTTGTAAACAATATCTCCCATTACAAATGAGCGACTATCGTATTGTTTTTCTTTCACACACTTCTTACATTTTTGAATGTGTATTAATTTATTTTCTGCAAGTAAAGTGCTTATTTTCACATGTTTACAAAACAAAATAATGGTATAGTGTTTTCTCATCTGTGACAACCTAAGCTGATTTTTTTCGTATTAGGTAAGTTTTATTG
Organism: Bacillus rossius redtenbacheri; assembly: GCF_032445375.1. Classification (NCBI taxonomy): domain Eukaryota; kingdom Metazoa; phylum Arthropoda; class Insecta; order Phasmatodea; family Bacillidae; genus Bacillus; species Bacillus rossius. The sequence continues at coordinate 52,586,374 of NC_086334.1, read as the reverse complement.
TGTTTCTTTAAATTTTAGTGTAGTTTTGTAATGTGTGGTCTATGTGTAATGAAAGTTTAATTTCAGGTTGTATAGGCTATCTGAAATTTAACGTAATTACACTTATTTACGTGACACGTTTTTTAATGTCAATATGTAATGTAAATGTCTAAAGAATATTAGATAAAAATTAAGAGTTCACGATCGTCAAACGATACTATCTATGTCTTTGAACTAGCTAGTTCAGTGTGTATATGTACTCCCTTTCTCTTCGGTCTTCGTAGTTCAGATCAGTACTTGGAACGTCACTGCTTGGAACTGACTAGACTTGTGTAGTTCGCGATCGAACTAGTTCGGAAGAGCGCTCCCACAGACGAACTACGCGAACTAGTTCCCAGATCCCTCGCTCCTCAGTTCATTAGCTCGTTCTTTTACCGATCTCCTTTTAGTTCTGTGCACATGATCTGGCTCTTATCAAAAGTCGTCACTCGTTCTCCCTTTCGGGTATTAATTACGGCTTTTTTTCTATATCTAATTGTAAGGTAACAAATTAGAAGAGTAATGGGTCTCTATTCTTAATAATTTACGTAATTTTGTAGCCTGTACATAATAACACATTTTTGTTGATTATTTCTTAAAAAAAATATAATTTGTATATTTATAAAACAGTATTTTATTCACTAAAATAAACGCATTTCATAAATAATATTTCTTAAACTAGCTATAAAATAAACCCTTTTATAAATTAAAATGTTTCGATTATAGTGTATGTTAAGAGAAGAATAAAAACAGAACTGTTATATACGCCATTATACCCAATTATGTAAATTATTGTTTTATTTACTCATTTGATGTATAATAACCCAAAAAAGGATAATCTAGGCGTTCACAACACTGATCATTATAAAAAATAACTATTATAAGATACAAAGAAGATCGCCTGCAGTAGCGGTAGCAAAGCGAACGAACTATCTGTGACCTGTCTTCTTTGAATTAGAGATGGGAGCGGACGAACTAAAAGAGCGACCTAGTTCGCCAAGGAGCTGCGAACTAAAAGGAGCGCTCCCGGTCGCGAACTATTATGCGCAAGTCTAGAACTGACGAAGCGATGGGGAAATATTGGAAGGGGGGGGGGGGGGGATGAGACCAAATAAAGAACAAACGTAAGAGAGGGAAGAAAGCAAGAAAGACGTGGCATATTGGCTGACAGTGGTTTGTTTGGTGGGGAGGGGGGGGGGGGTTTATCTTTCGCGCATGCGCAGTAAGGACCAAACAGAGTAGGAGACGAGAAACACGCAAAGAACGAAAGAACGATTGTTTTTGGTAACAGCGAACTAGTCACCTAGGGATCTTTCGCGCATGTGCAGTAAGGACCAAACAGAGTAGGAGAAGAGAAACACGCAAAGAACGAAAGAACGATTGTTTTTGGTAACAGCGAACTAGTCACCTAGTTCGCTCGTCAGAACAGTTCCAAATGAACTGGTAGTTCGCGAACTACCCATCCCTAAAATCTATCCATTTCTCCCTCTTGCTCCTCACTTCTCCACATACCAATCACCCATCTCGCTGCCCTATGCTTCCCCTTAAGCTCCCTTAACTGTCACTAGATAGAGATCCTAAATCACAGCTGCATACTCCATTGGCCTAACCAACGTGGAGTATGTTTTCTTTACTTTATGAGAGGAGCACATGTATCAAGAAGTTTATAATTTTGGAAAATTTTTTTATTGTAACTCAAAATCAATATTTTTCACTCATTTTTTCCAAACATTTTTAGAGATACCATGCATAATTACACGTACGTGAATAGAAAGATTGTTTCAAAACAACTTCAAAATTTGTCCAACCAATTTAAAAAAAAAGTGTTTACATATACAATGAATTAAACATCTAAAACTTGTAATATATTAAATGACAAGAAAAACCTTTGCAGACATTAGGTTACAATTTCATTCGCCCATCAAAAAGTATGACATTACAAAGCTTCTGACGGGACTTAGGATCTTGTAATTCCAGCTTCACCAACGTTAATCAAAATGGTGACGTGTCTTCAACTTAAGTACGAGTAGTACACATTAGTTTACTTGCGTACTTGCATAATTAACAAGTTCGGAACGTATTTAAAACTTTATATATAATACGTCTCACAGCAAAAGATTAGAACGAGCAGACAAAATGGACGCTGTGCTTGAACACAAAAATTTAATGATATATCAGTACCGTAGTATAATTCTTTTATATTCCAGGTGAACTGTAAATTTACACAACTTTTAGCTTAAAATATTAACTGCAACAAATATATAACATGCATAAAAAAGCCCATTACATATAATTAGTTCTCACAAAAAGCTAGACAAGTCCAAGCTTCAAGAGAATTTTATCACACTAACACATATAATACTACGAACAGTGTGAAATAAATTAAGCAAAAACAACATGAATGATATTAGATAACGTCTGTTATTACCTCATGTTCCATTTTCACCATATTGTTGTAACTCTTACAATATCGCAACAGACAGTCAACGAAGTTAACACACTCGACTCGAAATGGACAACGGAAAGATCCAGCAATGAGCTGTAGAGAGACAGCGGAAGGAGTGACAAAACGTCTAACAAGGACTACATCCGGCATGACAATTATTATTAATAATATGTGCATTAAAATATATATATAAGCTGCTAATACTGGCGAATTTTTAAAAAAGACTTTTAAGTAAATAATTCAATATATTATTAACATTCTATATATTTTAAAATTTCAACAAAAGAGCGAAGGTAAATATTGTTTTACACAATCAATGTAGCATTTTTAACTCAAACAGAATTTAAAAAAAATCATTTAATTCTTAACTAAATTTAAAGAACTTCCAAGTTCTTTAAAATTTATCACTTCTTGAATAATCAAACAATTACAGCTGCTTTTGTGTAACTCAGGTCTGTTAAGTCTCATCCCGCTCTTTTTTCGTTATTGTTGCCGCCATTCATTTTCGTTGTGTTCAATGTCGGCTTTATTTGAGAATGTGAATTTTCGTCCCTGAGGTAAATAAATAAATATGTTTGTATGGGTGATATTTTGTGTTCAGTTATGCACTAGCTATCAGTTTACAAGCACCTGCACGAAGTAAAACAGCTAATATTATATTCTTTAAAATCTAGTTTTTGTCTAAACTGTCATGCAGTAGGTTAACTGGTTAAGTGTAGTTAAAAAATATAACTTGTATCACACATTAAACAACCTAATAGCCTATGTTCAAGGGTGATACAATTATAGCTTTTAGTTTAAAGTGTTCTCAATGTTAACGGTATACAAACGCTTTGGATATTGTTTGTTGTTAAGAAATAAACACATTTTAAATTATGAACAATCTGATTCTTAATTTTTTCTGTTGTTTTTTTTTATAATTTATTTCATTCTCTTGTAAGAAGTGTAGTACACTGTACTGTGGGGAAATATGTGGGAAGGGTTTATGTTGACTATAGTACTATTTGGTTAACTAAACATTTGTAAACTGTTCTAATTTTGTTCCATATTTGGAATTAGTTAACAACTATATTCCATAATAATGATGAATTTGTCGAGAGAATAAATGGTGTTTAAAGCAGTAAATTCTAAACATGTTTGTTTTGAACAAAATACATTCATTAAGTAAATTTGGGTAGTTTATTATGAGAATGGCATATCAGAAGAAGAAAAAAATCCCCAAACATTTTTTTAAGCTAATTTCATTTCAATGTCTTACAAATGGTGTTCAGTATTTTTAATGTAATTAAACTAGCCCAATTAACCATTTACAAAATTTTCAGTATTTTTAATGAAGCTAGCCAAACCAACTTTTCAAATTCATAAACTACTGGTAAGCTACTTGAAATATGCCATTTCCCTTTTATAGATTGGTTAAAAAAGATGTAAGGTAAAAAAAAAATCTTTTTTTAGATTTTTATGTTTTTAATCAAAGTACAGAAATACCATTTGGGGTATCGGTATTTATACTAGAATTCCAATGCAATTTTACCCATAATATATTTATATTTATTAGTATATCAGGTAAATATGTAGTCTACGGATTAGCGCCAAAAAAATCGTACAAATCTGAAATAACTTTAATTATATGCTCTTTTACGTCCTCTTTTCATAACCGCCTGCGGAGATAAGAAATTCCAATTACTTTTGGAGATACCTAATTTTTAAATTTTAATTATTGTAAAAAAATTTTTTTATAAAAATCTGAAGTAACTTTTATTATATGCTCTTTTATGTCCTCTTTTCATTACTTTTGGAGATATCAAATTTTTAAATTTTAATCACTATACCTGCACATTCACACGGCCTTCACCATTTTTTTTGTTTACGAGTATCATTTTTTTTTTTTTTTTTTTTAATAATGTTGTCACGTGATAGTTCGTGATAGGCCAATATTCAAATGAACCAATAGGCCGCCTCCAACTTAAATGAGTTTTTAATGTTTCAAATTTTTATGCTTTAAAAAATTACGTTCGTTCCTACTGTTAATCCTTTGTTCCGGTTTGTTAGGTTAGGTCAGCTACATAATAAATACTTTAAAACTAAACAACCATTAAAATTAATTTCATTATTTTTAATGTCCGTTCAGTTTCAAAGTATTTATAATGTAGCTGACCTGACCTAATCTACCTATATTAATTGCTACTGTATATGATTTGCTGGTAGCACCATGACAAAATATCCGCTGTACTGAATTTGAGTTCTGTATGTGAGTGTCCTATGTGTTTTGTATTGACAACTCCCCTTCAGGCTGCCTGGAGAAATGGAGGCTTATAAATAAATGTCCTGTTTTGTTAGTTCAGGTCAGTTACATTATAAATACTTAAAACTATACAAGTAAAATAATTTGATATTATTTTTAATTTCCGTTTAATTTGAAGTATTTATAATGTAACTAACTTTACCTAATGGAAAATTTCTGTTATTTATGCATTCACGCGCACACGGCAAAATATAAAATGGCCACTGTCGAATGTTTACATAGGTCTTTTATTGCAAATTAAGAACGGCGATATCTCCAAACGTAATTGGAATTTCTTATCTCCGCAGGTGGTTATGAAAAGAGGACGTAAAAGAGCATATAATGAAAGTTATTTCAGATTTGTACGATTTTTTTGGCGCTTATCCGTACACTACATATTTACCATATATCATGTGTTTGTTGGAATGCCAATGATTTTAATTTATTTTCTAATACCTTTTTTTTTTTTTTTTTTTCAATTATATAGCTTATGTATATCATCACTCAACAATACTGCTTAATTAATGTTTCAGTAACTTTACAGGAAGACAAAAAAAATTACAGTACATAACTTGTTCCACACTGTCTAGTTTTTAAGAAATTAAATACCAGTATCACGAAACAGACTGGACTGGGTGGGAATTGATCGTGAATAGTTTCAACTAAACCAAGGAGAATTGTATTATTTATTACGAAACCCAAAACCTATAAAATATCCAAATTAAATATGAAAAAATTACTGCTTTTACATTAGTCTGGCCAAAACCCACGTTTTTCCCAAATGAATATAGCTATAGTAATAACCAACCTACTTGTGTTCCATCCAGAAAATATTAAATTATTTATAATATTTAATTTTTATAATTTAGCTATACTAATATTATAAAGCTGAAGAGTTTGTTTGTTTGTTTGTTTGAACGCGCTAATCTCAGGAACCACTGGTCCGATTTGAAAAATTCTTTCAGTGTTGGATAGTACATTTATCGAGGAAGGCTATAGGCTATATTATATTATCAATAACATTAGGGATCCTTACTAAAAGTCCAATTTAGAATCAAATGCGTTGGAGGGGGTTAGATACAACAGTACACGTACGAAGTGTGTGTTGACAATGCCGCAGGTGCTAGAAGTTTATTTCCTATTGCGTATTAACATTGTTGCCACACACTAGATGCCTTATCCATTCTTAATTTTCCCAAACAACTAAAAAACACTCGTGTTATATTTACAACGAAGCAATCAGTAGGTACCCTCATAAGAGTTCAGTTAGTATTTAAATACTTTTTATCACTTTAAATCGCAAACCTAAACTATTGTTTTTTTTTTCCCTCTGTGTTTAATTTTTTTTTTTTATTGCCCTTACAAGTATATATATTTTACATACTTGAAACTTCACAGTAATGTTCCTTATGTTACGCAGGATGACATTTTCCGAAAATTAGATTCCATGGGTGGTTAAAACCAGGCAACAGTGGGTACTTTGTCTGCATGAGAACAGGATTTTGCATTGTTCATGCCTTCTGCGTCTCCATGGCAACGGGCATCGCGCGGCAGTGGCGTACCCACAAGGAGGGGCATGTATAATGAGCGGCGCAAGAGTGATCTGCCTGTAGACTGCCGTAGCGAAGTACGGGTACATCAGTTGTACGTTGCGTGCACAAGTCGGGAAACCATCGGTGCTATTCATTTTCTTTCCGGTACATTATACAGCATTGTAATAAATTTTCACTGAATTTTTTTTATTTACCATTACTGTAAATGGGAGATGTGGCTTAATTTTTTTCCATTAGTATAGCCGTGCGAAGCCGGGTCGGGCAGCTAGTAATTATATATAATGTATCAACCTTTCACTTGGTTGCAATTACTTGAATAAGTGCTAACCTAACGTTTAAAATTACACATTTCACCTAACCTGTAGATTAACACCTTCATTCAACATCTATGCTTAATTGTTCTATATACACGATTGTACATATCCAACTTACCTCTTTTTGGAAGTAATTTCATGTGTACTTTTTTCTATTCAAACCAATTCTAACACAGTGTATTAAAAATTTATACATATTTGTTGCTGACATTTCCTATATTTTCCGTAACCTTTAATTAATCAAACAACGGTCATTAAGCATAACACGCGGTCTGCAACTTCCTTTACTGCCAATAACTACTTCCCATGCATCAACATTGTCAACTCCATTGCTATCGAAACACGAAATCCTGCTCGATTCCAACTTTCACCCACTCCTATGACATCATTCATTTCCCCTACTTTTGTTTTGACATGTAATAAGCTTCTGCACTTGCCAGAATCGTCATCTAGAATTGACCCCCAATAGTTGTAGTTGGGTACTTTATGATTGTAATAAATTCATTTGGTAATCAAATATACTAGTGTAGTGTGAATTCTAATTTACTACATGATAAAAAAAAAATTCAGTGTCGTATTGTAGGTATATCTTATAGAATAACCAACAATTTTGTTCTTTATTGTGATACACGCAAAGTATTTTCTTTATGACACAACTTTTTTTTATCACAGTTATTCACCCAAAACCTCAATTTTTACTATTGGTACTCGTTAAAAATATAAAGGCACTAAAGACTTAATTGCAACTGTAATACAATTTTAAACATCACTCAATTTTTGCCCTTTAGCTTTAAAGAAATATACTGCCCATTGTCATGTGTGTTTTTTCTATCTTAAATTCAAGATACTTATAATATTTCCTTTTGTTCTTCATTTATGATTTTAAAGTAGACAAATTATTTAACTTTTGTGGGATGAAAAGCTGGGAAAACTCTGAATGTATTATGTTGTTATTAAAACTAATTTTTATATTAAAATGTTTCTCAGCAATTGAGTGTTAAAGTTAGGAATTAAATTTTAATTTGATTTTGCAGGAGGGAACATGCTCATAATTGTTGAGTCAATGTTTTGTAATTATTTCAAAGTTCAAACACATTTTAAATTTCAGTTTTCAGTTCTTGAATTTATTATTATTGTTAGGTAAGAATTTTTTTGTATAGTTATTAAGAATAGTCAGAAGTAAATTATGAATTTTTGTATAGTCAAATTTGTGTGGAAATCCTGCAAGCTTAGGTAAATGAAATATTGATGTTCTTGAAAATATTTTACTTACTGATATAAAATAAATTGTTTTCATTTATGGAATTACTTTTCATACAATTAATTCTCTTTTCCAGAGAATTAATTTAATTTTTAAGGATAGTGTATTTGGCCATTAAAGTTAGTTACATTCAATTATAATTGACTAGACAATATAAAATGTGAAGTTATTGTAATTGAGGATACCTTAAAACTATGTAAAAACAGAATACTAAACACCTTCTAGCTTAGCCAATGAATTCAAGGGTCTGGATTAAGGCAGTTCAGTATTTGTCCACAGAATAGCTGCTCAAATAATGCTTGAACAATTTTTTCCACTTTCTAGCAGTTTGGATATGTCTTTGGCGATTTTGTTCAGCCCATATGATTTCAATTAGTTTTAAATAACATGGTAAGAAAACAAGATGAATGACATCATAGCCACGTTCCATAAACAAAATGTCAATTTTAAATGTTTTTTTATTGGGTGCACCCAGGGTTGGGTCAGTAGAATATTACGCGTAGAAAATAAGTAATCTACATGTATATTCTACTGTAGAGTATGTCATGTAGAATATTGAGATTTATTATATAGTCTACACGTAGAAAATTATGTTTATTAACAGCATACAGACTACATATTTACCTGGAAACTAGAATTTGTATGTATTAAATTACATATTTAATATTCTTTAGTAACAATAAAACTAGAGAGTAGGATTGGTTTCCAATTATCAAGTTAGTCAATATTCATCAGATGGGACATCTCGAAGTTTAAGCGTATGGTACACATGCAGCAACTTTTTTGACCTTTCAAATGTAAGTCTGTTTCGTAAGGGGCAGTGGACATACGACCAATTACTAAATGCCCTCTCTAGTTGTGCAGATGAGGCTGGGATATTCAAGAGCTTAATTGCTAGTTCTTATTTCTGGATGTTTTCGTTGAGCAAGCCCCCGAAAGATGATGGATTAACAACACCTTTTTCTCTAAGTAACTGAAAAATACTATGCTCCGTAGAACTCTTGAATTTTGCTAGATCATTCAGTCTTTGCCCATCAAGTTCTTGAAGCAAGAACTCTTCCACCTGCAACAGATTAATTTGTGTGGCTAACTAGGAGCAGTTAAGATTTCAAATGTTAATAATAACAACAACAACAACAACAACATTTACAACTGCATTTGGGCTACCGTATTTTCCAGGGTTCACTTTATCTGTCCTCTCTCCTTCCCTCCCTCTACCCTTACACTCTTCCTGAATGCTCCAACCCCTAGATTCGTCCCCCAGCTAATTCCACTCTCTCGCCATTCTAACCAGCATTGAGTTCTTTCCTCTCTATTCTCCTTCTCTGCCTATGGACCGTCCAACAATTGCCCCTCCTTCCCTTGTAGTGCCCTCTTACCGATGTCTCTTAGCTTCCCCATGATCCCTCTCCATTCAAAACATGGCTATATCCTCACCAATCTCTCCACCCTCCCCCTTTCCTTCAGTCTATCAACCCAGCCCTCCTTAAATTTATTCACTTCCTGGGTACATACCTCATCATGCTGTTCTGCAGAAAACCTCTTCCCTAGGTAGACTGGGTGCAAGAAGTTTGCTGCTAAGCCATAGGTGGTAAGTGCTTGCTCACGCCTCTTTTCAAAGTTTTTTTGGAGTTGGATGTATCCCTCTGGCAACCGTAATTGCATCCACTCTTCTGCAGCGTCAGCAATACTGAATTTTCTTTGCTGACACTTATTGATTAAAGTACAAACAGGGTCAAACAGCTGGATGCCATCTGAAACTTGCTTCATGAAGATGTCATCAAACATCAGCTGAAGAGCAGCAGGGTCAATTGATACACCCTGTCCAACCACCTTTTACATTGCTGGTAGATTTTTCTGCAGACAAAGGAATGCATCTCTATTGCTGCACCATTGTGTTTTACATATCCGGTGGCCACCATATGCAAGGAGACGTACTTCTTGATCAGTTGAAGTGAAAGCTTTTAACAATGTATTTACTCTTGATGCCAGCTGGGATGGGACAAGCTCTTTTGCAAGAAGATTGCCAGTATGTGAATTACATGTAATGTGCCACAAATCTATTATTTTACCCATTTTCATCATATTGGCAGCATTGTCCAAACATACAGCATATAATTCTGTATTGTAAAGATCACGTGCAGATACAATTGCTTGTGAAACAATATCCTTTAGAGCACTTCCTGTTTCACTCTCTCCCAACAGATCCCAAGCATCAAGAAATCTAATGTCACCTGCTGCATTTTGTATCATAGCAGCTATGGTTTTTGTGTTGGCTGCCTCATTCTTCCATTCATCGATAAGCAGAACAGAATGTTCACCAAACTTTAAAGAAGTTCTGCATCAAGAATGGTTGTTGCAAGTGTTTTTCGAACTGGTGGCCTGTATGACGGTCTTAATGTCTTGACAAAAATTTTTAAATTATTAGAGTCCACAGAACTAAGAGGAATGTTACATCCAAATATAAGTTTCCCCAGTGCACTGTTGGCAATTTCATTCTTTGCTTTTGATATTTTATCAAAAAAAGTCCGGTTCTTATAATCCAAATTTTCTTGTGCCACGTTTGTGTGTGTTTCCATCAACTTTGGGGGCTCAATACATTTATGTACTCCTTCTGAAACCTCTGGTATGGAATTCTGTTCCTTACGGTGAAAATCACCCAGAGAGTCGCCTGCAGTGAAAGAGTGTTGGTTTATGGTTGTGACTGTGGGAATGCCTAGAACTTTGGATGGTGAATTATGTTCATGAGATTTGTACTGTAAGCCACCTGTAGATAAAGATCCTTGGCTTGTAGTTGCAACAATGAAACTCGTAGATTCACTAGGAGTGGAAAGGCCAAATACAGGATCATCATCATCATCACTAACTTTGTGTCTTCGTTTAATTGTGTGTGGTTGAACAGATTGTGATGCAGAGGAAACCGCTGTAGAGGTTACATGGCGGCATACATTCCTGAAACAGAACTCAGGTTTGTAAGCTTTGAAAGTAATTTCCAAATGCATTGTACAATGTCCTTATCACATGAAATATGAACAGAAAGAAACATTTAGATACACTCTGGCATACCAAAGAAAGTTTATTGATTAAGACTAAGCACGTTTTGTAGGCAAGCTAATGAATGACCTTAGGTCTCTATTATAACTCTATATTCCCTAATCAATGTATGAATGGATGTTAGAATAAATCTAAATAAATCTACATTATATTAATTGTAGGCTAACTGTTATCAAAATGACATAAACCTCAAACAAATACAAATCAAATGTAGTTTGTAATATAATAAAAATTAAGTTGTTATAATTATACAATTAATAGTTTGTTGTTAGAACATCTTGTTTTTTTTTTTTTGTTATAAACATCATATTAAGTAAACTAAAGATAGATATTAATTATTCACTTGACATTAAATTGTACTTTTCATGTTGTAGGCCGATAATCAAGTTTCATAATTTTTTATTATATTAACAATACATATGCAGTTAGTGCAATAAGTGCCTAGTTTAGTTCTTGATTTTTTAGGTTATAAATATCATATTAAGTATGTAAGTACTAAAGATCAATAAAATTATTTTCTTACCTGTGTGATTCTAGACGTTTTGCAGCAGTATTTTTTAAATTTTTCTGACACAGTACAAAATGCAACACACCTGTTAAACACACTTGTTGTTTTCTTTGACTAACTTAAAACCGAGGTCACTCCACAATGAATGCTTTGGCCTGCCAGCCATTTTGAAACAACTGATGTCTCTCTCCTATGCCCTGATTGGTCTGCATACAATAGTCAATAGTCTGTGGCCATTATGTGCAATTGTATAAACATAAATTATTCCATTTTAATGAGGTGCATATTTTAACAAACCTCAAGATACATTATTTCACTTAAAATACAAAATATTTCTTTGACAATGTTAGGCTTAATTTTCTACATACTCTACGTAAATATTATACATATTCTACATACTCTACATTATTTTCTACGTGTATGTAGAAAAATAATATTCTACGTGTAATGACCCAACCCTGGTGCACCTAATACTAGAAGTAAAAAAAGATATGCATTTGTCATTGTTGCATAGACTGCAATATTTTTACTTGTCAGCCAGTTTTGAATGCTCTGCTTTGGGTTCAAATGAACATTATAAAAATTGGCCAGGAGCGTACACAGAATTTCATTCTTTGTGGTTGGGGGGGGGGGGGGGGGAGGGAGGAGACTACGTGATTGCTTGCAGATTCTTTCCTTTTGTTTGTCGAATGATAGATTTTCTAGAATTTGTGGGGAGGGAAGGGAGAGAACCCACCTCATTGCACATTAATTAATCTCTAAATTTTCACCTATGGATTCTTTGATGTCCATTTATGTATCTGACTGCCAACAACTTATACTGTGTTTAGCATGAATATCATTTTTGTCAACCAAAACTACTGTTCTACCAGCCTTACAAAATTAATGTGTTTGTTTGAGATAGTGGCCCTCTCCAAGTAGATATTTGAAACTTTTCAATCAAAATTTTCTCTTTGCTTGAACCTTATCTTCGACAAATTTCTCAGGTGTTTCCTGCTACAGTTTGTAACGCCATCTTCTTGCAAAGAATTATTTTACTCTTTTTAATGTCGGGACTGAATTTTTTTATAGAATAAAACTGGAATTTTTCTCCAAGGCACCACATGTAAAAATTGTCTACTCCAACTGTTTTCATAGCTTAGATGTCAAAAAAGTTATACTGGTTGTGTTCTTTGCCTTACCCTCTGCCTGAAATTGTTGCCATTGAAACACATGTAGCAGTGATATTTGTTTTGGTGCGTTGTACGTCAATTCATGCAACTTTATTTGTTCACTGAAGTGCGCTGAAACATTGTAAACTATCTGCAGTTCTTATCTCTGCAGTGGCTTATCCAGTCTAAATCTCTCAGAAGCCAAGCAGCCGCAGTTAGCTAGCAGCTGCGAGACTAACCTCATCCCCTTCCTGACATGCCTCTTACCTGACCACCCGATGACATCGGGGTCTGTGCAGATGGGTGGGATGCCTATGAAAGAGGTGAACCAGTGACAATGCATTTTGTGGGAAATGATAGTGCCCTAACAGAAAAAACTTACTGCATACCTGGCTATATTTTCCACTTGTGAGAAATTCACATTTGAAATTACCAGCAATTACCTTACAGGATTGCATTGGTTGAAGCAAATGTCTGATACTGAACCACCGTTGCTTCCCTGGAGCTCGATTAGATTGGAAACACATCTGTGCAATGCACTTGAGGTGCGAAGCTGCAAAGTGGCTCGAGATTGAATGAGGTGTTTTTATATTTCTTTAGTAATGATTCCCAGGTGATAAGTCGTGGTATATAGATTTATAATAATTGGAATTGTACTGTTATTTTCTTTTTACTCTATAGTCTATTATTTTCATCAGCATGTGCTATTTTTGCTACCATGAAAGAATGGCTTTGCCCTCCTATAACTTATAATTGGTTTATTGTAGTTTTAAAAATTGTTATCTAGCTAATGTGTGAATAATAATTAAAATTCTACGATAATATTTGAGTTCCTGAAATATAAACTAGAGCATTGGAACTTAATGTCAAAATTATTACTTACGGAAAGGTGGTTGTGTTGTACTCGAAACATCTTAATTTATCTATGGGTCAATCCATACCAAGTGGTCCAGCACTGGTTGCTCGACCATTTTAAGAAAAGTTGATAATTTGTGCCTTGTTAAAATTATGTATTGACAGTTCGAAACTGGCACAATTAAATTTTTATTCTCTCTGGTTTGATTATGGCAGCCATTTTGTTGCTGTGGCGCGCAACAATTTGTACTTTTACAAGGGTTTACCACATTGCCTTATCTTAGCTTTGGTAGGTCATAGCATGATGAAACAAAATCTGAGGTGTTAAGCACATTATATACCTACTACAATTCTGATCATAAACCATCTTTCTAAAATCACTCAATCTTACCAACTTTGAAGGTTGAACTTCTGCCTCACAATTGCAAAAATTTGAATTTTCATAATTTGTTTTCTGATTGAAGGCAGTATGTGTTGGGCTTCAAAATATTTTTGGAAGTACTTATGTAATAGTAGTGTAAACACAAATTATTTGGAGTGTGAGACTTTGCTGCTTTTTTTACAAGCTTGTAAATTATATGAAAGAATATGAAATCATATATTGTTGCTGCCATCAGTAACCCCACGCCATTCAACAATATTCGTGTATCACGCCATATAAATATTACTCACGGCTATCTCTTCTTTATTTCTTTGTCCCCTCCATGGTAGCATTAGAAAGTAATGCAAGCATTATATGTGAGGACCTCGTATAAAAAGTACAACTTAAAAAAATATTCAGTATGTATTTATAATCAAGCAACTAAAAGTGACAGTGTGTATATTTTATTGAATCAAAATACATTGGCAAACTTAACTGACCTCACTTTGGGGACTGTGTTAAAAATGCTAACTCGGATATTATGGGTTAAAGACAAAAAAATATAGCCTTGATATGATAGCAATTAAGAAACAATAATTGAAAAGTTATAAGTAACAGTAGCTGCTCTGCTCTACAGTGGAAGATCTTAAATCTGACATTCTATTGTTCGGCTGATACTGTAATCCAGCACCAATTGAGTTGTTCACATCTGAAATTTTTTTTTTGGGAATGGGGGATTCCAGCTGTTGACCTTGGCCGTGTTACTGTGCTTCCAGCATTTTTAGTTCTCTGAAAGACATTGTTACTACTGTTGGTTTTCATTTCATTACGTTGTATAGCAGCAGCAGGTTACGTTTCACCTTTCATATTTTCAAGTTTGGTATTCCCGTTTAAACCTGATCGCCATCATTGAATATATATAACTTATAGAAGTCGCGAGGGGATAGGATTTATTATTCCAATTTTCGGATCCAAAACTGAGGTAGTTGTTAGCTCCGCCGCTAGACAGCTCTTCTTTCCACAAGAGGGTACTCGTAGTTACCAGCTTCCACGCCAGAGCGCTGTAGCGTCGCTTTTTTCAAGGTCGTGCGCGTAATTCTGTTTCACTCTATCGAGAGGCGGTGCCCTTTGTTGAAATCCGAGCGCTTAGATACCGGCGGGCGCAACTGAATTGGACGAGTACGGCCACCGAAAAAAAAAAAAAAGTGCGGTTAAAAGATGCCAACATCAAAAATTAAGTTTTAATAATAAGAAAACTACAGAAATTTCTTAAAGCGTATCAGATTGGAATGTACAGTATAGTGTACATTCCCACTGACATTCGTAGTTCAGAATTTATAAAATGTTGTGTTAACGGAGTGGCACATTGAGTAAAATGGCAAAACATAATTTGGAATAATTCTTGACAACGTTGAATGATTTTGGTAGCTATGAAACAACTATGGCTGCGATGACTGTTCAAACGCGTGCACGTGTTGTTATTAGTAACTAAAACTAATGGTATGATGTCATACTTTGTGGCTATGCAGTTTATAATTTTTTTAACATAAGATGAAGCATTTTTACATAATGTTTTGGTTGTTTCGTAATTCAAAATAAATAATCTTAAACGTTATATGGTGAATATTCCCAGTAGCGAATGACCACAAAAAAAAATCAATTTTGCCAACATAGATCTGAAAAGTTAACGATTTACTATGTTAAGTTGCTTATAAATAACGCACATTTCCCGGATCTCCAAAGAAAATAAGAGTGTTTGTTATAGCATTGAGGTTAGATACACAAGTTAAGCCCGGGCTACATTCGCAATAGCAAGCAAACAGCACAGACGCACAGAAGTTCAACATACACTATTAGATATGAGCTGCCACATTGGCAAATAGCACGCGCACAGAAAAATAGCACAGGATCGGCGCACAGAATGTTCATTAACTTTTAACTTTTAGGTTATTTTCTGTGCGCGACCATGGTGGTAGCCAATCAGCAAACAGTTTAAGTACTACTCGAGTGGGCTTATAAAAGAACAATTGTCACGAAAGTATTGGTGCTCTTGACTTGAGTAGTTTGTTATTGTTTTCAAACACGCGATAACATAAAAATGGAAGGCACATTTGATAGCTTTTTGATAGTTGTAATAGAAAGTAAAAATATTTTGTATGACAGGGGATCCGCAGGATAAAAAATGAAGAAGCTAAATTAAATGCTTGGAAGTCTGTGTCTGAATGTGTTAAAGAAGCCGGATTTGAAATAAACAGTGATATATATTTTTGAATGCTCATTGTGTTTTGTACGTTAACTTTGAAATATTTAAAATATTTCTGGGTTTAACGAAAACCGTACCACAATAACAACACACGAATCTAAACAAACGTCACGTATGCCAACTTCAGTGACCAAAATTGTGAACGGGAGTTTTACATTTAAAAAACTTTTTTGAATGCTTCCGGTATTATTTTGTGTTGTGTTGTGCGTGAATGTAGCATCAAGCTCTGTGCTATCTCTGTGCGTGTGTGCTATCTGTGTGCTGTTTGCGTGCTATTGCGAATGTATCCCGGCCTTTATGCTCGTAAAAACGATGCGCAAGTATTTTGAATACAAATATATTTTCTTTTAATAACCGAAAGGTAAATATTATTTCCATGAAATATAATACAATTCTTTAAACACAGACAACATATAAGAGCTATTTTTTGTTTATTATTCCATCTGGCGTGATAAATATTATATTTTAAAAACTGTTTGTGGATTTTTAATATAAAATAAATATTTATTTATGACATCAATTTAAGTTGTTCAAAAAATTCACTTTGGTATGAATTAAACCAAATTCATGTTATCCAGGGCACAAAATTAGAAACTACCAAAAAAGATTATTTACATTGCTGTTTTGTGTAAATCTGTGCACGGACTTAGTAAGTGACATATTTATAATTCCTCATTTTAGCAACCCATTTTAACACAAGAGAAAAATGATTTTATACTAAAAAATTATTATTTTAAACCATTAATTAGCAGGAAACATGTATGAATAATCTATTTAAATTTGCATTTGAACAGTGAATATTATTTTGCAATAATACATATTTTTATCATCGTATATTACTGATTAAAAGTTTGTATTTCCATCTAATCAGAAGTATTATGACACAGTTAATTAAATTGCTTTACAAGTTTTTATTCACATGAAAATCATTAAAAATTGGTTGGGAAGTTATATAAATATACAAAAACAAATCATTATACATACAATTTTATTATCTTAGTGGATTTAAATTAATGGTGTCCCAGTGACTACTGCGAAGAAAAAAGTCTTGCGAAAGGTTTCCTCGTAATTGAAATTCGTCAAAAAAAACTATCTCTCATTTTTGGTGACATTTCTGACAAGTGGTACGATGAAATTTGAGACTGGCAAATGAATGTTGTGAAGCAATAAACAAAATATCACATTCGTGAACTACAAATGCATAATTGTTTTTATTTTATAATAAAAGTGTATCTAATAACCCGTGGCTTTGCTCACGTAATTTCCGGGTATTGCTGATATTCTACCATTTTAAGAAAATATGTATTAAATTTCAAAGATTTTTGAAGAATTATACACAAAGAACTGTCAAGTATAGAACATATTTAATAAATAAAAATATTTTTACGACTTATTTTTAATTGGTTTAGCGTAAGTCTATTTTAACTTTTATTTAAAATTAAGTACCTACCTTATTTTCTATCTCCCGGTTTAGTGACTTTGAGAATATATTTTTCCTTGATGAAATCTTAACTCTTTTCCATCTGACGAAGAAGCCAATTAAAAAATAAACTAAGACTCGCGCACTTATTGTATGTTAAGACTGCCATCGTTTTAAATTACTGTAATTTTTTTAGTTATAGTCATGCTTAGTATAATAACATAATATGCCTTATTACGCAAACATTTCAGTATTCATGAAACCAATGCATTTTTATTTGAAATGTAGAGCAGTTACCAAATTTCATCTCGCATATTGATCTTTTGGTATGGCTAGTATTACTTCAACTAATTTTTTGAATTTTCACTGATGCACTGTTTTCCCTTTTCTATGTGATTTAGAAAATATAGCAATATACGTAAACCAATTAAACCAAAATCATCCTGAATTTTTTTTACCAAAAAAAGTTAATTACAAAAAATTTTAATGTGCGTATTTTAATATTGAATTTATATATATATCTTGCCAATACTGATTTAGTGGGTTACATTTTTTTTTATTTTTAAAAATAATATCTACCCCTTTTACTACTTAATAGATAACGTTGAATAAGAGAAGGTTGTTTAAGGTATGTTGATTTTCCTTGCCAATATCTAAAAGTAAATTTGTACAAACGCGAAATATAGTTTAAATAAGTATTTTACTTTTAAAATAAAACCATATTTTGAACGTAACACTGACTATTGGCCCAATACAAAGTTTTAATAGCTAATTTTCACTTCACTCGGGTACAGAATCCCATCATTCAGTGATTTCCGTGGCTAGCTTCTTTTGGGATTTCATCATTCTCAAACGACGGTAAGGGAAGCTCCTCTTCAAGGTCGCCTAACGATGCTGATAAGACCTGCCGGGTAATTTGAATCGTTGGTCTGGGATTTTCGAGGGGGGGGGGGAAGTGAAGGATGATGTCACGACTGGCTGGTTAACCTAGTTCTGCCAAATACCGCCAGGGGCGTATACGGCCGATACCCAGCGATGAAAGCGATCGCAGCGGCGGAGCTTGGAACTACAACAATTCTACTGAGAAACCGGGCAGAAAATTTAACCTGGGCTCGCGACTTCTATACATTATATATATTCAATGTCGCCATTCAATAATTCAGCAATAGTGCCAGGCCCCTAGTTCAGGTAGCTGGCTCTGGGCAGATAATCCTTAGCCCCCTCCTCCTGGTTCCTTTTCCAGTTCTCCCACATCATCATAATTCAAGCTTATTAATTATCAGTTTTAAAACAACACATTATGTAATTATTAAATACTAAGGTTTTTCAAAGACAGGCTTTGTTTTCTTACTTAAATATAATAAATGGTTGTTGTAGTTTTAATATGGCTGGTATAACTACAGTAATAAAACTTGAATATACTGTATATTGTTAAATGAGTTTTTAATCTATTTCTGAAGTATTTGGTTTAAGGCATAATATTTTTAAGCATATTGCAATAGTTAGTAAAAACCAACAGTTCTCCTTGACTTTTAATTTTTTACAAAAAAAATCAATTTTTTTAATTTTGCACTTTAAATTCTCCAGCTTCTAAAAACAGCACTCTGTGCAAATGCCTGGTTGGGATTCTTGTAAATTGGGACAAAATACATACCATACTTGAGGCCTTTTGCTGTACTAAATATTGTTAATTAATACAAAATAACTTCAGGAGCACTTGGTTTACTTTTTCAATGAAAGGAAAATCAATAATTTATTTATTGATTATGGACTTAATTATGGTAAGTTTCATTTTCAACTTAAAGAAGAAAGAATTATTTTGAACATGAATTGTAATAAAAATTTTAAATAACATTATTTTAATTCTAGACATTTTTTTTTGTTCAAAAGGCTAGTAAAAGTATCTTATATGCAATGTAGTACTATTTAGTTCTGTTTTGACTTGCAAAAAAGAATTATTTTGAACATGAATTGTAATAAAAATATTAAATAACATTATTTTAATTGTAGACACTTTTTTTTATTCAAAAGGCTAGTAAAAGTATCTTATATGCAATGTAGTACTATTTAGTTCTGTTTTGACTTGCATCCACTAGGCTGCCATTGGCAGCTCAATCTCCCAATCTGTCCATGATGGAACATTAGTTGAGTCAACTGTGACCTTGTACTGATCTGCATGATATTGTAGGCCAGTCACGAGAACTGTGGTCGTACTTGCCTCAGAAGAGTTGCCCACTGATGTCGTGTACTGACAACTCCATTGTCCGTTAGATCTGATATTGTAACCATTGCCATGTATATTTTGCCAATCTGTGTAATGAATTCAGGGTTCATACGCCTCAATATCCTTAAAAAGTCAGTAATTTTTATTTAATTAAATAAGGGCCCTTGGAAGTCTTTACATTTCACTAAGAATAAAAAAAATACTTATTAAAGATGATAGCGTTCAACTAATGGAAAAAGTGGGCATTTTAATGTTATTTTGTTTCCAACATGTGAATGCACTGTGTAATTAGTGAATTTC
Organism: Bacillus rossius redtenbacheri; assembly: GCF_032445375.1. Lineage (NCBI taxonomy): Eukaryota > Metazoa > Arthropoda > Insecta > Phasmatodea > Bacillidae > Bacillus > Bacillus rossius. Next base: position 52,566,365 of record NC_086334.1, on the reverse strand, counting down.
CGGCAATGTTATGTGTATAAAAAAAATTTAATTTTTTTTTGTATTGTTTTATCTTGCCTTTAAACTTAAAAGATGTGTTTTACTGTCTTACTTTGATTTTATAAATTAAATGTAATTTAACCAAATTTCAGATGGACACTGTGCTTGGGTTGTATGTGTGTTCCAGAGATAACTATGTGACAAGTTATCTGTCAGAATTGAACAAACCATCAAATTTGTTTTTTGTGCATTGACTCATGTTTTTAAGGGATTTGATGACATTACAAATAGTTTTCTACCTCTTGATAGTGGTGAAGAACATGAAGTAAAGGGGTCCTTAAAAACTCCTTAATTTTTGATTGCCTAAGAGGGTATGAACCGTATAATTGCATACCTGCAGTTTTGCTGTGTGTAGTCAATTTTCGCGCACAGTCCCGTAGGTGTGGTCTGTGAGACTGCTGAAGTATTAGAACTTAATAAAATACAAACACTTATCATTTTAAACTGCCTGATCATGGATATTTAATAATTTTACTCTTATCTCTTCATATTTTCTACAATAATTATAATTATGTATATGAAAAGTGTATTGATCAAGTATGACAAAATTAAACCTTTGCATTTATTTTTAAAAAATATTACACAGAACTGAAATTAATAAAAAAAATTGTATGCTGCAAGTTAGGATAAATTATTTTCAATCTTACACTAACTCTTAAATGACATTCCCATTTTTTTTAAAAAAATAATTATAAATCAACATTAAAAAAATTACAAATGGTAAAAAACACATAAGTGATTTTTTTAACACAACACTTTTTTTAGTGCATACCAAATACACAGGATTTTTACACAAGTAACAGGTAACTCATTTCTCTTCTCTTTTTAGGATCATATCAGCATGTTTTCTTATTAAGTTTTTCTTTTATAATATTAAAAGTAATTGTGAGTTGTAAATGGGCTAAATGCCCATTTGTACCAGTTATACCATAGTAATTTTGAACTGAGTTTTCTGTTTATTCCTGTAATGTTGAATCTCCACTGTCATTTGTGTTAGTTGTCTTCTTTGGCTGAAATGTTCACTGTGAATGGCAACTTAGTCATCAGCATCATTAGTCTTCTTCATCTTTCTGAAGCTACTGACTGGTGATGGCTTAGAAATTGGGATCATCAGCACAAATTTTCCTCTGCGCTCTGTGGTTGCGATCCATGGCGCTTACCCTGACGTGCTGTCTCAGAGACTGCTTCGAAACTTAACACAGTGTAACACGGCCTGCCAGGTAGCTGTAGCGTTACTGATGTGGGTCTTGAATGGGAACGATTGAGAAGGAAGGTAGACGGGGGTAGTGCTGTACAAGACGTGATTCGGGAAAACAATTACATGTGATAACATGTCTCGGAGACCACACCTTGGGTATTAAGGGTTAAGAGATTATGAAATTTTCCAGCATTGCAAAATGAAATGTATAATTTATGAATATCAATTTTATTTTAAGACAACATGGCTTATTAAAGTTTTTGTTTATTTATAATTGTTGTAGTTGGTCATTAAATTGCAATTAAATATTTTGGAATTTTAGCTGTGTTTATAGTTGTATTAAAAGATAGTTCCCTCTGTTTGTGACCGATTGCATATATCCAAACTACTGCATTCATGGTGTTTATTCAAGTTGAGTCAGAATTTGACTGATAAATTTTGACTGCAGGTTCAGCAGAAAAAAAATTAGTTGATAACATACTACGACTTAAGATCTGAAGTGCTTATCAAGGCTGGTGTTTTTTTTTTAAGTTGGATATGAACACTGTCTGGAAAATGTTACAAAGTTCTTCAACCATCCTGTTATAAAATAATTTCATTGATATAATTGCGAGCAATGCCTTAATAAAATACATTTTATTAGATGTTGTTTCTCTATTATTATTTTAACAAAAATGTTTGTTCAGCAAGGTGTGTACTATCCTTGGGAAGCACTTTAGACCATAAGATGTTTTATGTTTTCAACTTATTATTTTGTAATGAAGTTTGTTGGTCAATTCCTGACTTGCTTTCTACATATTATATCTGAATATCAGAACCATATTAAATATGTACAAACTATATTTTTGGCCATTCATGATATCCTAATAACTGATCCCAACCAAGTTGTTTATTGCTATATGTATTTTATAAAACTTTATACAACATAATTTTAAAATAATTGTTTTACTTCCTCAGTATTAGCTATCCCAAGCAGCTTAAAATGACTTTAACTTGACCTGTCTAAGAAACATTGTTGATGAGGATATATTTTTAAGATAAGTTTATTGCATTTAATTGTTTGAAAATGTTTTTATAGCATTTTATGTTGTGTATGTTAAGTACACCAAATAACTGTAATGCAGGAAATAATTTAGATACATAATTTTATTGAGTTCTTTTTTTTTTTTCCAGGAATTTAATATAGAAGCATTGTGGGTCAGTTTCCGATTGAGTTGTATTCTATCTTCGATAAATACGCCTAGTCTTCAATAAGTACACCTAGTTTCATTTAATGCCAAAAAGTAAGTTAAAATATTTGATTTCTTATTGTGTAAGTTTGTGTTTGTTTTTTGTATTTATATAAAATTAGAGATAATTTATTTTCGTATACTGGACATTTGATTATAATGGTTCTGCAGTACACCTATCTGCATTAATAAAAATTTATTAATTAAAAAAATATATATTTAATAACCAAGCAGTCAATAGTTTTAACGAGCTACATTCAAAATCTGTAAATTAAAACGTGATTATCAGTTTTTAATTTGTTACTTTTCAAATGTTCTTATCATAATTCATGCCATGGTAGTACGTTCTTATAAAAGCCAGTTATTGTATACACTCCCTAAATTTCTTGCCAAAATTGTGATAGAAAATATATTTTTTAGATTACAGTGGTTTGTTGCCAAAGAACTTCAATAATTTGCAAGTGGACAGTGAAAAATTTTTTTTGCCTGCATAGTGTTTACCTACAAATGCCATAAACTCTATTTGTTGTTTCTGAACGTGTATAAGTTGCTGCGTGTGAAAATTTATTCTGTAGATAAATTTGTTGCTCTTACCCTTCCTTGAAATAAATTTTTATATTGCAATTTTTTTCTTTGCATAAGTTAAGTATTAACACTGCTTTTGCTGTAATTATTAAGATGCAGGTTATTTAAGTGACAACTGAGTCACGAATTATTTATAAAATTGAAACTGTTGATTTTGAGAAACATTTGACTGTAGCCAAGGGTTGTATTCAATGTAAATTCAAAAATGTTTATCTAAAGACTTTTTACACACTATTCAAGAGGTTGTTACCATAAAAGTACAATAATAAATTCCAAAAAACCACATAGCTGAATGGCAAATTAACCGCAATGCCAAAAATTTGAGAAGTGCTTTATACCATGGGATGATGCCACAAGAACAAACTGAAATGAACTAAAGTATTATTATGGATACCCTAGAGGTACAACAACATCCAAATAATGCTGAATCATAAATGATGACAATGCCAAATTGAGAATTGACAGAAATGCCAAATCCAAATTTTAGCACTATGCTGAAATATGGATTGATTGTTGCCTACCCACCTACATTTTCAAATAGAAGTATTTGTTATAGGTGAAGATGAAATCAAGTAATTGAAATGAAATATACTGAAAAAAATGTATATAGAATGATTTAAAACAGCACTAGCAGTGTCTGGCAAGTGATTCCTTACAAGAAATAAAACCAACACGTATGTACAACTTTATACCTAAAGTGTATTGTAAAGGTGTTATACATGATTAAAAATCAAGTTCAGAACTTATTTTTAAAAATTAAATGTTGTTATAGTATTTGTAGCCAAACGACAAATCAGCAGATAGTGTTTCGTATAACAGCAATTTTAAGCCAGTAAAAGCCAGGTCGACAATATCGTGAGGCTAGAATCACAATACAGCGACTGCACAGTGCGAAGATGGCAATGCGACAGCAAAATATTGCATAATTGGTTATTGGGAACCTACTGTGGAGCTAGCTGCCCCTTGAGGTAATGGTTCGAAAGACTTATACTGACTAGTGTATCTTTCTATTCTAAAGGCAAAACCACAGCACAATTGAAATGAACAGAACTGCCGTAATCTCTGACTTTAACCTGAAATTTAAATAATGTAATAAGTGTTCAAGATGTCATTTATGTCTAAACATTTTATGTGCTCAGGGTCATAAAATATACTTGGAATAAAATACAAATTAAGTGTAGAATATTGTGTGTAATTATTTAGGGTCAGAGTACTCCAGTGACTACACACTTTCACAAAACATAAACAATATACACATTAAACACTATCACTCATAAACCCTGTTTCTTAATTCTAATTTGAATAACAGATGGTCTCGGTTATCACAGGCTCAGTTCTGTCAACACTATGCTAAATTCTCCCGATCTGCTATCAAAACAAATATTTCAAATCATTATTTTCATAATCAAAGGGAGATCAGTTACGTGTGCTGCATCTATGGTGTTCTGAATATTTATCAGATTCAATTTAAAATTTAATTATAAGTGTAAAACTTTTTATTTCAAATGCTCGAGCTAAGTGTGCTCAGTGGTTCAGCAAACGGGCCACTGGAAGGTGAACACTAATATAAGCACAAAGGTTAACTCAACCAATATTATTAAATTTACTCTAGTATTTATAAGGGGAAAACAGACACCATCCGTTTTATGTTTAACATTACAAGACAGGTTACGGTAAATTACTATAGCAAAATCATATCATGGGTTATTTAGCGTCTTGGAGGTGGAACTTAGGAGGCAGTTCACTAGTTTTGAAATTAAAAAAAAATTATTCAAAATAACAATATTGTCACGGGACATATTAATACTTTAAATCATGAAAAGTTTAGTATCGTGTTCGACTATAATTAAGGGTACGAAGATCCAGGCGTTTATCTGGGGAGAATGACCCAACTCAGATGCATACCGGAATATGGTGACGACCATGACCTCTTGGATTAGGCCTCCATTCTGCAATTTCGAGCTGCGGCTGCGGATGACGTGAACGTACTTTTTCGGGTTTGGCAGTTCTGGATCGACTAATGTTGATACAGCAGGAATTGAAGTTTAACTCGGCAGTGATGTCCTAGAGGTCTGCTATTCCGTGGTACTCCGCCAACAGAATGACATCCCTCCTTTGGGATGCTGGACTGACATAGCTTCTTCGTAGTTTCTTTAATCAAACGACTTTGTAGTAATCAGCTAGTCGCTGCTGCAGATTTGACAGACAGCTCTAGGAGTTTCTACCTCTTCATTTGAGTTGTAGTACCCTAAGACAATTTACTCCTTTTCTAGGAAGTTTTGTAATTATTCTTCGATGATGTCTAACTCCTCTTATAACAACGTAGAATGTCCGCTGAATGGCACTTCCTTCAACTTCTTTTTATTTGTTGTAATAGTAGAGAGTTATAAATATATATATTACAGATATTCGTTGATCAATATAGGAACGGCTTCCACTGCACTGCTTACCATAAGTATCTTGAACTTAACCAGAAGTCTTTCATGCAGGAGCTAGTTTTAATATATCCTTTCGATACGACTATGGAACAATTACTACAGTTTTCCAAAATGGAAACCTTTTAATTCCTATCCACAATTCTTAAAGATATGGTGTGAAAATGAAAACAACACCAACAAAATAAATTATCTAATCAGAGGAAAGGGCCTTACCGCCAATAGCAATCAGCCTTTTAATTTCAACCTCCTATAACACAATATAAGCACAGAATAAACAATTGGTAACAGAAGCGACAAAGTGGGTTTACGCGCGTACTCGCTCATTGTTTGTTTATATTTCAGTCGCCATCTTTTCGGGGCGCGTTTAGCCAATACTGGGATAGCAGTTTAGTCGGATTTGAGTTAAGTACTGTATTAGTTAGTGATTGCGAGTGAATTCTGGCATTTTAAATGATTTAATTATGTAGGCTTCACATTTGCGTACATTGATTAACATTATGCAAGGTTTTTTTGTTTGTTGTCTAATATTTTTGTACAAACGTGTACACTCATATTAAATTATAGACAAAAATCACTCTACATTTTGATTGCTGTAGTCTTAGGTGCATTGTGGCAAAAAATAAATAAAGGCATCGAGACACGTTGCATGGCAGTAAGCACAGAGTTACACAAATATCACTCATTCTTTCCAGCAAACAAGATGGACAAGAAGACGCCTACTGGCTTTCAATCATTATTTAATAACATGTCTACGAGTTACACCAAAAATTATGCATTCTTTCTGAAATAAATTTGTTCGGCATTTACTGCACAATTACCTGAATCACGGAACAAAAGGCTAGAATGCGCACGAACTAGCTTATTTATTCCAATACAAAAGAATAATGTTGATTGGAATCACGCATGAATACTCTAAATACTATGAATTCAAACATATTCGTGAAATTATGACGAATTATTGTATTTACTACCACACAAACTATTCATTAAATCATACGCCCCTTACTTTCAATGGAAAAACATTGTTTGTTTACATTCGTGTACGCCCCGAGAGCATCAGATTGCTGGTACGCACTAACCAAGGATAAAAACACATTTTGTCGCTTCTGTTACCAATTGTTTATTCTGTGATATAAGCTTAAAAACCTAAATTAACATTGGTGGGTTCAAACAAAATATGAATAATTAAACAAGCTCAATGCTTAGAGAAATAACTGCAGGCAAAACATATTTTAGTGCAGTAAGGAATTATAAAGAACAATTGCATAAAATACATGTAAGACAAAGAAAAAAACCAAGAATAAATAAAAGTAACATTTAGTTTGCAATATAATATGTACTTCTATGAGAGTGGAATGGTTTTTACCCGTACGACAACCAAACATAAAAAATTGAATATAAAATGTTTTTTGCTGTTGCACACACACCATCCATTAATGCTTGCAGGTTTTTTTTTTTTAATAAATATGTTTGAGAGAGTCATTTATTTAATAAAAATTTAAAAAATAATTGTAAAAATTGCTGTACTAAACATATTTGAGGGATTTCACAGTTAAATTTAGTAAACAAAACATTACACATATAAGAAAAATTAATAGAACTACCAATGCAGCAGTTGAACCATCTTTCAAACATAAAATTTTGACACATGTTTCAGTAACACCACGTATACTATGGGATGGAAATATAAAATATTTATAATCTGGACACTCTCGTTTCCACCAATTTTTGCTCTGACATCATAGATGTGTTAAAGGTGATTGGTTAGAAATCTTTGCTTCATCTTCGTTGCACTAATTTGATTCCAACATTAGGCTACTGTTAGTTTACAAAATGGAGGAGACTGATTTTTTGACATATGTAAATTATATAACACTAAGCCACTGGCCTTTTATTAATTAAAGGGAATGTCATTGTAAACAGAGTTTTCACAGGTCTTTTTTTCAAGACACGTTATTCTCTGAATTGTTGCTTGGCTGCAAATAATTTTCAATACATTATTCATAAAAATTATTGTAAAATTGAATATGTTTAGTCTCAATACTTCTTTAATAATTATTTTAGGGGGACAGTTGTTCATGAGTTCTTGTCTTATTTTCTCGTAAGGAAGTATCTACTGGGCAGTGTTTTTTTTTTTTTTTTTTTTTTTTTGCATTATATGATATCTATAATCAAGCTTCATGAATAATTGTCTGTTCTAATAAGAGGCAGGATATTACAGTTCAAAATAATAATCATACAAAATTGTTCATCTTTTGCAAACAGCACTGGAACCGTAGCTTGTCATTCAGAATAAAAAATCTGAACTTAACTTAGAACTCAATTAAATTTTTAATTTTTATATTTGTCCATTTATGTCTTTTTTTGTTCCTGCATCATGCAATACCATTTTGGTTGGTAAGATATTTCTGCTAACCTTTATCACTAGGCCATATGTCATTGCACTGGCAGTTGTCCAAGCACCATAGCGATGAATTCATCATCGCTCATCACCAGATCTAAGTAATGAGTCATCTCAAACATGTCACTAATGTGAGACTCTAGTGACAGATTTTGTGACCTTTCGCTATGCAACTGCACGCTGAGGTTGCCTTGTATTGTCAAACTCTAATATGGCTGCAAAAATAATTGTATGAAATTTTCTTAGAAAGTTATATTAGTCTGGTGAACTTCCCTCCGATAGTATGCTGTACTTTTCAAACTAGCATTCAGGCTTTGTAGCTTTTCACTTTTTGTTAAATTAAATCTGGAAGCATATTCTTCAAAAACTTATTCTCGTTAGATTTGGCCTCATTTGTGGGCATTTCCTTGGCCCATTAACGTGAAGAATGGTTTAATGCGGTGACCGCATCCAACAATTAAATCGGCTGTCGGAGTGCATTGGCGAAGACACGGTGTACTGCGCAGTTGGCAAAGTTGTCGGCATGCATGTTGGTTGCGCATCAGGAGCATGCAACGTTATCTTCTGCACGTGTTTCCAAGTTATTAATTTTATAATCTCCGATTTTTAATTATTCGGTAGTTTTATTTTCGTACTTGCTCAAAATTTGTTTCAACGGGTTGAGAGTATTGAGTAATTTGCTTGTTGGCTGTATTCTTGGCCGTTTCTTTTCATGTCAACTCAGTGTGATCAACGTGCTGTTGTGTAGCGTCTGATTGTTGACTTGTGAAAACTTCGCTGTTACAGAGTCACGGAAATATTGAATTTCTTTATGCGTGTCATGTATTTGTGCGGTGGTATGCTGTGAAATGTCTGTAATTTTAGCATCAATACTAGCTAAATTCTCAGTCTGCATTTTACTGACGCTTTCGGTTATCTCAACCTTTCTACGCGACAACTTATCAGAAAGAATTTGGCTATGTTCCGCCGCTTCAGCCTGTTGCTGCGACATTTTATCGGAAATAATTTTGTTTTGTTCTGCCTGTTTGAGATATTTTGTTGTAAATAATTTTGTTTTGTTCCGCCTGTTACTGAGATATTTTGTCGGAAATAATTTTTTTGTTTAGCCGCTAGCTGTTCCGCTGCTTCGGTTTGTTGGTGGGAAAGCAAAGCTAATGATGCGTTTAGTTGGAACAAAAATGTATTAAAGGCCTTACTAAATTCTTCCATGGTAATGACGTGTGTGTTTCTGTGCTGTGATTCAGCTAACGCACATGATGTACTAGTTTCCTCGGTTTGGAGCGGTAATTGCTCTTTGTCTGTGTGTTTGTCTACGTTTCCTGCTACGTGTCTGTCTGAGTTTATTAAGTCACTACCAGCATTGCTTACTTTCCCTGCTGACATATTGCATTCTTCCTCTTTGTCAGAAAATACCGAGCTTCGTCGCCAGACATACTTTATTTCTCCTTGCAAAGCTAAGAACTTCTGAAGGTCAAGACAAGACAAAATGACAAACCTAACGATGGCCCCGTGTAAGGCTGCGCCATTAATTCTGGACACGACTGGTGGCACAGCCAGTGCTATATGCAAAATATATTAACTATGTGCCTCTACAAGCCCACAGAAAATATCTTTGTAGTAAAATGATGAAAGTAGTGTGGTGTGTTGAATATAGTGTATGCAATGTTAATACATAATGAACATATAGGAACCCAAAAAATAAAATGACATTTAAATTATTATGAATTATATATAAATGAAGTAAATGTGAAAAAATAATTACTACTACTACTACTACTACTATTATTATTATTTGATTTGGAACAAAACATTTAATTTGAAAGTTCAAAGATGAGACACATATATATATATATTTCCTTACAATATTGAAATTATTCAGTTTAAGTAGCAATATGTTTATATCAATTTATGCAAATAACTGAAGTTTTACCTCGTGTAAGATATAGTATTTAAGTGAGCTACCCTTGAATGATTAGTAATACTTAAAGATTTAAGTATGAATTTCTGGGTTATCTGAATCAACATTCAAAAACACTTTCACCACACTAAAGTGCTGCAAAATACGCGGGGTTTGGTAGAGCTGAGAAATCTTTGACTACAGGACATCTTTGAGGCCAGCACAGTTTCCATGAACATCAGCTATAGTGATGTAGAATGAGCTAAAACTACAACTGTGGACATCAGGAACTCAGCCACAGCAACTCCTCCAGTTTACTGAAAACTGCTAGGAATTTGGGACACTCTCACCAAAGACGATACTCTAGGATTAGGGCGTCATCGGCGTCTTGGCCGAACCTTCCAGACTGGAGTCTTGTTCATGCCCAACACGGAAGTTTGCAACGGCTTCAGAATTTCACTAAACTCTACATCTAATGCTGCAAATGGCAGACATCCTGAAATTTAACCTACATAGAAGTTGTCGCAAGGTCTTGACTTCTGTGTGGGATCCTGTGGGAATCGGGACTGCCTGACACATGGGAGATGTCTTGCCCGATGTCCTGATAAAAAAAGACTCTTTGCTACGCTTCCTTATTATTACTAGAAGCTCCAATTCAAACTGAGTAAGGCACCAAAGAGAAACAGTTCTGGGAAATATTGTCTGAAATAATTTTTACCTGTTTAACTGTGTTCAGGTTTCAAGAAGAATATGTCCCAGTGGAGACTCAGCACAGAAAGAAATGATTCAATTATAAAAATAAATATAATGAACAATCTAGGAGAAATTAAACTGCAAATAAGAATTCATCAACATTCCTAATAGGTGGCTCGCTATAACAATAGAATAACTTTAGTATGAAACATTACAATAATTAAAAACAAATATAATAAACAATTAATATACAGCATAATAAAATATAATAATAAACAACATGTAAACATCCTGAATGGTTACACTATAACTGAGAACTTTAGTGTGAATATCTCATGACAACTGTTCAGTTACCAAAATTTTATTTTCATAAAAATGCCAAATCTTTTCCAGTGTTCATACGACCATTTTTTTTTCTATGACTTGTCCTCTTTATGTATTAACATGTGAATAATTAAACATTTTTGTGGAAGTTAGGTTTATAATCCTAATTAACGAAATGTTTTGAAACCAAAATAAGAAATAAATTTTTAGATTGATTTGTTGCATGTTTTTTGTCTATACATTTACATCACATTATATTTAACAAATAAAATTTTGAAACAAAATTATGTGAAACCCTGTGCAGTATGACAAAGTGTATTATTGTATGGTCTATCATTGTGTTTGTTGTCATCCACTTTGTACGTAAACTTTTCAATAATCTAGCTTGCGCACTAAATAGTGACCTATTGTATTCCAGCATTTTCTTTTTAAATATTTTGACTTGCACATTTAGTGGAAACCATGTAAATATGTCACTGGAAGAAATGGTGGTGTGTTATATTTTAGTGTAAAGGATATTGTTTTTGAAAAACAGTTTTATGCCAATGGTAAGGTGAGAATATTGGAAATGAGGCAGCCTGTTTTGTTATTTAGGTGGTGCTGCCAGAACGCAGATTACACTACAGGTGAGTGATCATTTGTTTCAGTGGAGGGTCCCACTAGTGCAAGTCGTAGAAATAAGGAGAAAGGAGAAGGTGGTGTAGACCAGCCGGCAGAAGAGTACTCTGTAGAGAAAGTGTTGGACCGAAGATGGCGGAATGGGCATGTTGAGTATCTTCTCAAGTGGAAGGGTTACTCAAAGTAAGTTTGGGCTACTTGTTACTGCTTAAAGTATGTTCAGCTATTACTTTGAGTGTGCACTGCCATGGCTGTATTCAGTATTAGAAGTCTTGTTTTGACAGGTGTATATGTACAGTAGAATCCGTTTATTATGACTCCGCCTATATTGACGAACCGCCTATATTGACAAACCACCTATTATGATGTAATAACACAACTAAATTTGGTTTTCATATAAAATTCTTTGTAAATAAGTCTGGTATAATGACTTTGCTTACAGTCACATGTCGCTTATTGTGACCCATTTTTAATTAATTATGTCCGGTTATAATGACGACGTGATTCTTTACACCTTCTGCAATGTTCGTTAATTCCCGATGACGTGGCTCGTGGCTCGTTTTTGTTTTGGACCTCAGTGAGTAATTGACAGTTGAAGGTCATGCATTGTTGTTTGTGATATCCTGTGGAAAAAATGTCATCTCAACGCTGTAAAGCATTCACGATTGAGGACAAAGGTGCAATTATATGCAGATTAAAAAATGGAGAATCAAACTCTTCTCTCGCAAAGGAATTTGGCGTGCATCATTCAACAATCTCAGTGATTTTCAAAAACAAGAACCGGATTAAGCAATTGTTCAATTCAAATGTTTTGAAACCGAAGAGGCTTCCAAAATCGTGATAAGAAAATGTTGATCAAGCATTAATTCAGTGGTTTAAAATCACGAGAAACAAGGGAATACCTGTCAGCGGCCCTATGCTACAGGTAAAGGCAAATATTTTTGCCACGCATTTGGTATTCTCGACTTCATTTGTTCTGCAAACTGGATCAGTCGTTTTAAAGTTCGACATAACATTGTGTCGGGAAAAATTATCGGTGAATCTTCGTCTGTTGATCAAAATTCAACAACAAACTGGTTGACGTCTGTGTGGCAGAATCTACGAAAACAATTTTCTGATGATGAGATTTATATGCTGATGAAACTGGACTGTTTTACAAATTAATGCCGGACAAAACTTTGAAATTTAAAGGTGAGAATTGTAGTGGAGGCAAGTTGTCGAAAGACAGAATAACTGTCATGGTAGCAGCATATATGAGTGGCACAGAGATAAATAAATTGCTCGTTATTGGAAAGTCACAAAAACCAAGATATTTTAGCAGTGTCAAATTGTTACCTGTCGATTATGCTAACAATCGTAGAGCTTGGATGACGTCAGAGCTTTTTGAAAAATGGCTTCGAAATTGGGATCGTGATTTGGTGAAGAAGATTTAAAGTCTATAAAACTTGCTTTCCTTCCGCCGAATACTACATCAGTACTACAGCCAATGGATCAGGGAATAATACGATCACTCAAAACTAATTTTAGAAAAAACCTTGTGCTCAAAATGATTAATTGTCTTGATGCTAATGAAAACAACTCTTCTACAAAAATAACGGTGCTAGATGCAATTCTGATGTTTAATGATGCTTGGAATAAAATGTCACAAAGTACCATTCACAACTGTTTCAAACATGCTGGATTCATTGGAAACCACGACGGTTTACCTGTTCAAACAGCAAAACATGAATTTGATGAAGAAGACGTCCCTTTATCTTTGTGGTCACGAAACCTAAATTTAGATTCTTTAGCAGCACCGGAAATGTGGGAAGATTATGTTGGCATCGATAGTGCTCTTCTCACATCCGAAGAACACACCGATGAAAATATCGTACAGAACATTGATGCTAGGGAACACCTCGAAAGTGATGGGGAAAGGGAAGACGAAGTCGAGGAAGCACCATTACCTACCGCAGAAGAGGCATTAAAGGCTGCAGAATTATTATCATGATTTGTTCATAGCAATATTGAAAATGATAGTAATTTGACCATGGTATTAGAGACTGTTATTACAAAAAATGAAAAAATAAAAGCAGACAAAAATTGCAGATTTCTTAATTTAAAAATAAAAAATATGTACATAAATGTATCATGTTTGTACATGTGTTTATATGTTAAGTCTCTCTATTAAAATACATAAGTATTCACCTAAAAAAGGTTTTTTTTTTCCACAAAACGTTTTGTATGACGTCCGCTTATTATGACGTGTTTGTCAATTCCCTTCGATGTCATTATAAACGGATTCCACTGTATTTGTTACTGTGCTTTTGCTCTTTGTCAGCACTCTTTATACTGTACTAAACTGTCCTGGATGTTACAAAATCTGCGTATTAACAACTTATATAACAAAGGGAATAGATTTTTTAGTGCATCAGAATACAAGCAATTTAATACTTTGCTGGTTTCTAGATAAATTTATATTATAATATGTTCTTCAATCCAATTCAGAAAGAATTCCCATCCTTCCTCTACCATCATATTGAGTAACTTTCAGACCTACACTCAATATACTGCTCATTGTAGTTTTTTTCTTTTACATTACTGCTGCAAAATTCAATCATTAAGATACATGCCATCGCAGTTTCTTTAAGTAGCATAATTCATATCATAGTGAAGTTTATATTATAGATTTTCTGTAGCTTATGAATGGTCATTAACTGAAATAACAAACAACCAAAATATTATCACCTTTTAAGCTCTGAATTTCAAAACAAATGTATTTGTTACCACCAAGGTTTACAAAACTATTCACAGGCATGAAACAAATGTTAAATAAATAAATAAATAAATAAATAATATTTGCAATCAATGATCTGTGGCAATATATTTTTGATTACCAGACTAAAGTGATATAAAAACTGTTTGAAGTTTCAATAATTTACTCAGTTTACTATAATGGTGTTTATATTATGCCTTAAACACACATAGTCAAAAATCTCTTTGTATTTAAAATTAATTATAGTTTCAACTATATTATTGACTTATTTGAATTCAGGTATTACTATGTATTATCAATAAGAAGTTCAGGCATTATGTATTATAAATAAGAAGTTTGTATGACAGAAAGATCTAATTTACTCAGAAAAGTAAAATTAAATAATATCAAAATAAGGTAACTCAGAAACACAAGGATCTCTTATATTATAGCAACTTACAGTTACTAGACAGGATATCTGTTTAGCTAATTAGTCATACAACTGAATCATTTAAAATCATGTAAGTTCATTGGTGAAGGTATCACTAGAGTCAAAATATAAGCTACTTTAAAATATTAGGACAGATTTAAATTTGTTATCAAAATCTATAACTAACAAATTAAAAAAATCAATTCAGATCCTTTGCTGATCATATTTTTATCAGTTCATTGCCAGAGTAAGGAATCACACTATCTTTTTATTCTGCAAACAGGACATTAAATTCTGGTATATTAGTTCAAATGAAGAAACTTAAGTCATACAAACATTATAGCATTACATAAATGGAATTCTTTAAGAAAAAGTTCAAGTTCTGTGATACTGATAACTTGTAATTTAAACATTTTGTAAAGTCTAGACATAATTGATCTATCAAAAACATTTCACAAATTCTATAAGTTCTTCTGTAACATAAATATTTATTGGGCTGGAAAATATTATTTCTAAAACGCCATATCTCCCTTATTATTTCATCAAAATTAATGATTCCCCTGATGTAAAATAGTCTAAAATAAATGGGTTTTGGTACAAAAATTGTATTATAATTGTTATATAATATAATTATTATTTTGTCATAAAGGCAGCATCGTTTAAAAAGGGTGCCATCTATTGACAGTCTGTTTAACTAATGTGCATGACAGCTGTTGGGTTTGTTTTTAGTTTCTTTACGTAAGTTTATTCCATCTAATCATATGAATAAACTGAATTTAAATAATGTTTGTTATTACAAGTAAGTACCATATACTTTTGTAACTTAATTTTTAACCTAATTTATTTAACTTTTTTTCCCATTACTGTAAAATGCTGTTCTGAGGAGCGGCAGTTGAAATGAGACATTATTTATGTTGAACTTAGGCAAGTGATGTAATGAAATATTTTCTTTCTAAACACCAAGCAAGTTAACGAAGTATATAAACTTGGAAATTAAATGGAAGACTAAGCTAATAAATAAGACGGAAGCGCGAGATTAATCTTGCCAAACTAGTAGCTGGTAAAATTATTCCAAATGGAATTAGTTTATTTCGAAACTGGAGATTCTGGAATGCAAACCGTGGCAAGATTATAGGTTATTGA
This sequence comes from Bacillus rossius redtenbacheri, assembly GCF_032445375.1. Taxonomy (NCBI): domain Eukaryota; kingdom Metazoa; phylum Arthropoda; class Insecta; order Phasmatodea; family Bacillidae; genus Bacillus; species Bacillus rossius. The sequence goes on along the minus strand of NC_086334.1, from coordinate 52,550,636 downwards.
CTGAAGTCACACGTTCTTGAGAATCTGTACATGCACGCAGCTAGCTGCACATGCACCCTTCGACTAGTCCAGCGTTTGATACAACCTGTGTAATAACTTGCCTCTAACACCTGCTGTCAGTTGGCACAGTGGCATTGCGCGCTGCGGCTGCTGCGTGGCCTTTGCCTCTTCGAAACAGCAGGGAACAGCAGGGAACATTCTTTACTTCTGTTCGCATCTGTAAGAACAACTTTTAAAAGCTCTGGCATCTCTTCGTACAACGGAAAAGAAATAGACGGATTGCAATAGAAAAAAAAAGCTTTTGGATACTTTTGGTTGAAAGTCATTAAGCAGGATAATAATTATTCATCACTGCAAACAACTGCTGTGGATAATATTAACGTAAGTATTGCTGTATCATTTACTTGTTTCATTGATATAAGTATGTTTCAACTAGGGCTGTTTTGATACCCAGTGCCGGTATGTGATATTCAACTCTCTGGCTGATACCAAAGTATCAGAGAAAATATATTGTGGTCTTGTAATTTTTTTTTAAATACTTTAATGTATTTATTATAGTTTGAAAATTTTATCTTTATTGAATTATTTTAACTAAATTATTGAAGGTGAATTATAAGTTAGTAACTTGGGCACTGTTTAACTATAAGTAAATAAATCTGAAAATGTTTTTGTTATAAATGAGTGATGCAAATTTTTTAGTAATTGTGTATATACTTTTATACACATTTTTTTAAGTTAAACTATTTTTTTCTTCATTTTATTTTATCTATTGGACTACAACTTGTAGTTTGAAAAATATTTAAAAGAACCACATTTAAATTTTTATAGAGAACCAACACAATTTTAAATATGCCAAGTTTGCTCCAATACAATTTTCTTGGCTTAATTAATTATATGTATTTTTTAAGTTGTGATTATGTCTTGATATGACTATTCATGTTTACATTATATTCCATGATAGTTTCACTATCTTAAAGTTTAATCTGGCTCACCAATATACTTAGTACATCCCCTAATATTCACGAAAGTTATATATACGGTAGCTGAAACATGCATGCGCATTGGACATTGGACTTTCAACCTGTTAAATTTCTGTTTGATGCAGGCACATTTGATTGCATTTCTGTTGAATACTAAAATTTCTCCTAAACATGTTTACAGAAGTGTGACTTCGAAAAATTACATTCTCAAACATATTTATTAAAAAAAAATATTTGAATTATTTATTCATATTTAGTGTGGCCAGTAATTGTAAATGTTGATTGTAGCATTAGGTATCAGTGGGTTATCGAGATATCATATTGGTGTAAGGATATCAAAAATTGGTAATCAGAACAGCCCAAATTTTAATATTGTAAATTACTAGCTCATGTAGCCGAACTTGGGGTGCATCATTTAAATCACAACACATATATCATCAAAATGAAATAAAATTATTTATACCCAGGAGAGCTTCAGTAAAAAGAATCTGGCACAATGCTGTGTTTAGAATCCCTTCTTGTTATGAAACAAGTTATATTGCTCAAAGTCATGTGTACTTCAACCATGGGAAACTCACATCTTTCTCTTTTTATTACCTTCCCCTCCCAAACACCAAGCAGACAGGTACTGGAAGAAAACATTAGTCAGGTTGCGCTGAATTAGATTTCGACAACCTGCTTTTGTGGAATTTTACTGAATATGCCTACTGTGTGAAGCTCTGACATGACAAGGCTTGTATTAATAACCCTTGTGCACTGATTTAATGGTTTAAAGTTCACAGCAGTTGAATTTTATGTTAACAAATATAGACAAAAAAATTTCAAAGCAGTCGTGAGGACTGCCGACAGAAGTGAAAACATAAAACTATAAACAAACAGTTATTTTTAGATATCCAAATTAATTTTTGATAAAAATCAGAGACTTTTTCGCAATTTTTTCGAAAAAATATTCTCACACAACAAATTTGTTTAATCACGTTAGTTAAATAGCTCCTAAATTACTATAAAATACGCTTTGCATAGTAATTTTAGGTATTAAAAAAATAAATAATGAAGCTCTTAATTTTTAGGTTATATTGCTACAAAGACTCCGTTTTCTTCGTTATTCAAACTATATATCTATATGAGAATATTGATATATTTTTACTCACTTTTTACTACTTACACACATTTGATTCACATTTGTACAGCACTGATGTACAGGGACTGAAGACGCATATTAATAAAATATGTATTGGTATATGTCGTGTGCATTACTTGTCTACCTGTGTTATATGTACTGGCTGCTCGCGCACCACTGAGTGTGTGTGTGTGTGTGTGTGTACACACTTACATACATACATTCACAGCTGACATCACGTGACCATGTCGATGACGACTTAAATGAATTTACTCCCTATCCAAACCTTCCTATAGAAGTTTTCACAAACCAATTTAAGGATGAGAAATTGAGAGAGAGATACAGCTACTTAGTGGCCAGTATAAATAATATTTAGCTTTCATATTGTACCCACTTAAATTATCAAAAACCGTTTGGTTTAAGAATTTCCATCATTTTGTTCATTTAGCTCAGAAAGCCACCTACCGATATACCAACTCGACTTGATCTCATGTTTGGATATGGGACCAGTTAATAATATTAATAACTTTTGAAATTCGTATGAAACACTCATCAAAACTTGAAACAAAATTGATTTACATTCACCTTATTTTTCTGTCGGGTCATTGGATGCCTGAACTTGAAGCGCGTTGCATTTACGACTGGATGTAATTGAATAACCTTACCTGGAAATGTAAGATTATCTTGGTATAGCTTGTTTTACGTCATGTCTCAAGATATGCAGTGAATACCACCTCTAGAGAGCAGCAGACATGTAATCAAAGTGATGTACATACTGTTTCATCGTCACTGCCATACAACAAAAACCATGGAAGTATAAAAACTTATCTTTTAATGATTAATGTGTTGTGGCAGTTGTGTTTGAACTCAGGATGTATAACTCTTTATGTTATTTTTTCATTTGCCATTGCAGTGAAGATAATACATGGGAGCCTGAAGAAAATTTAGACTGTCCAGATCTGATAGCAGAGTTTGAAGACAATCGCAAGAAGAAGGAGGCAATGAAGAAGGATGAGGCAAAGAAAAGGAAATCCACACCAGGAACTGATGAGAAGAAACCAGCTGCGAAGAAGAAACACGTTGAGGTTAGTTGCAACAACATTAATTATTAATATTATAAACTTGTATAAATTATTTTTTGAGTCTGCATTTGGTCAGAATGTAGGGGAGCTCTCCCTTAGAGTTATAAAAAATTACATAACTGTTATATTTTAAGAATTGGGCCTTAAGTAACTGTATTAATTTTAAATAAAACTTATATAAAACATTATTTATGATGAAAGAAAATGTAATTATAACAATGAACTTAAACTTTAATGTATAATATATTATCATACAAATCATGATAAAATAACATAGTCTATTTATCATGGAGTTAAGAAGTTTGTGTGTCTGTCTATGGATCTACACCCGTGTCTGTTTTGTCAATCAAGCTTTTTTAAAGACATAATTTAGTTTTCAGTTATGTATGCCATAGAAGCACTGTGGCATCCACACAAGCATTAATACAAAGTTAGTTTTAAGAAGCTTATGATGTCAATTTAAAATACATAGTCTGTTCACCGGTCATGAAAGTTACAAAAACCATCACAGAAATGAAGGTATGGACACTGATTCTCATTTATTTATCACAGTTTATTCTCCCCACTGGAACTGGGCTCAACAGTGGCTCTCTCTACTGCTTGTCTCTTACCGCGCACCTCTGTCCCAACACACTGCCTCGCGCTGCTCACTTGTCCGTCACACACAACACAGTCTTTATAGCTTGTCGCTTGTCGTCTGCCCTCACTCGCCCTCTTCACTACACTGCCTCGACTGCCTCGGAGGCACCCCTCAGCCTCCTCCTGGAATGGTCTTGTACCCCTTTGAATGTCACGTCATCAGGGTTGACTTGACACTCAGACAAATGGCTTTCTAGTTATTCCACTTCACGCAGGGAACGTGCTGAACCCTTGAGATGCGCCGAGGAGGGGGTAGTGAGGCGCAGATGCACGGCAGTAATGGAGCGTGCCCCACCCGGGGGCTGATGGGCCAGTTGGCTGTGGTCCCACCTCCAGTATACTGTTAACACTATGCTTTATTGTTAAAAATAGATCCAAATATACTCATGTAAAACCGTAATATAGGTAAGGTAAGATACAGTTTGTACAAGATGTATCATAATTCCTTAATCTTGCAAACATTGAAATAGTATTGAGAAAGAAAAAGTGATTTTTATTAACAAAGTTTTAAGGTAAGATGTTAAGTTGACCTATTTAGATATTTCTGTTGTGGAGTAATAACATTTTTGTATTAAAAAGTTAAATACGCCTGTTTTAAAGTGTTGGAAATTTTTTATTTCTTTTAAGATTCTGTTGCAGGTTATTGAATAGTTTCCCTCCTTTATGATGTACTCAATTCAATATGGTGGCATGGTTCACCAGTTTATGTGTACATTATGTTTATGCCTTGTATTGTGTGTGAATCAGTGAATTAGTTTTGTATAAAATATTTTTATTTTTGTAAACATACATATTATAGCACTGAATTGTACATGTGAACAGGGTACAGGTAGGATACTAAGATTTCTGAAAGTGGCTTACAATTATTCCTGTGAATGTTTTTTGTAATAAAAAAAATAGCATTTGGTTCTTGGCTGTTTGCTCCAAAGAAGATTATGGGATATGTAATGAAAGAATAAATAGATATATGTATAATAAGCAGCTTTTAAACATTTTACATTGCATTTTGTAGCAAGTTGTCTCCAAAGAGTCACGTAAGTTTCCATGTGTGCCATGATTTTTCTTGTTAATTAGATACAATTTCCAGGTTACAACCACTGACTGACATGCCACCTGAAATTTGAAACAAAAATCATTGTGAGCTACTTAATATTAAAAAATGTGATTTGTGATTTGCAGCAAAATATGTCACTTTTTTCGAAGTGGGTTTAATAGGCATAGCCTTCAAAAATCAAACTTAAAACTTGGTAAAATTAACATTACAAAAAATATTTGTGGAAATTCACCAAAATAGTCACAGAAACTTTTCAAATAGTTGTGGAAACTCACCAAAATATTAACGAATTTTCGTTGTAGGGGCTTAATTGACTTTCTGATATAGTATGCAAGTGCATGTTTGTTCCATTTGCAAAAAAATTCTTCACTTTGCAAAATTTATAATGGTAATGCAGTACTAAATTACAAATTGCACCATATAATATAGTTTAATTTCTGATAACGTAAAGGCAATATTGATACAGCATAAGCTGCCATTATAGTCACTCACAACAAAGTTTGTGCCTATTATTTTGTGGAGGATTATAGTTCAACCATTTCATTTTCAATTCAAAGGTTGCATGAAATAATAAAAAAAAAAGTTAATATTTTTTAAAAATGAAAATGCTTAGCAAATCAAATAAGGCTTTTAATGTCAACAAAAAACTAGAGCTCTTTAAATAAAGAAAGCAAATTACTTAACTTGATTTAGTTTTTTGACTGTCTCAACAAACAAATTGTGTGTCTTGTGAGCATAATACAAGTAATGTTGCAACTTTTTATGCTTGTAATGATGTCTTGGAGAAAGTTCACTTGGAATTGAACTAAGCCTTTGCTACCGTCTTGAGTCACTGGTGCAATGGTCAAGGTCCACATCCACAAAGCTAGCTCCTTCTGTGATGTTGCCGTTTCAATCCATGCAAGCTGTCAGAAAGCTTGGCAACTATTGCATTACCAGGTCTATAAGCTTTTAAATTAGGGATGGGGCGACCGAATCCAATATCCGCCGAATCCGCCGAATCCTAGGGATTCGAAGATTCGGTGGGTCTGATATAGGATTCGTCAAAGGGTTCGGTTTTTTACTATTTACGGAAAAAAAATACAGTAAAACTTGCTTACGAGGTTCCGCATGGTAGGTTTTTCCGTATAAAGCGTTTAAATTGCCCGAGGTCTCATCATTTACGCCATTAAATGTGTGATATAAAGTCTGTTAACATTTTTTCTGAAACTTCCTGTCTCAAATAACGGCTCACGTAAATATAAAGAAAAGACAAATGAACATCAACATACAAAGAAATATGGATGATGTACCATAACTACAGTACAAACCCAATAGTTATTTTAAGATAAATACCACAATAAGAACTAAAGATTCTTTGTAGAATACCATAATTACTACAGAAGCAAGATAGCTACCATATTTACACTATAGTTACCGTAACAACCGAGATGTATATTTACCGTGATAAGTAATGTATTATTTATTTATGACATATTAAATTAAAGAACATTGTTGAAAAAAAAAAGGATTTTAAACTTTGATATGTACGGTTGGCACACGTTGCTAAGAAATAATGCGATGTGAAAGAATGCAGTACTACTACGAAAAGTGAAAATGGTACTCATGGATTTTTAGGTTATGGCAGTCTCTTTCGTTTTTCAGTAATATCGGCCGAAAATTAACAAGCGTACTGTATCGGAAGTCGGCAGAAATGCCGATTAAACTAAATATTGGCAAAATCGGCTTCTTCAATACAGCTCTACATTTAATGACATGAGTAAACATATTTCAGACTTCAGGATATTGAAAAAGACTTTAATTTCCATGTAGGTTTAATTATGTGTGTATGTTTTTTTTGCAAGTGTAAATTGAATAAAGTAAAATGCTTTTATTTTTATTACTTTCAATTGATTAAACTTTAATGACCAGTTACAGATATTTATGACACTAATTTTGAGGTTAAGCAATTTTACTAAAGCATTCCAGCCAAGCAGGTTGCCAGCGAGAGAGGCTTCTCTTCTGCTGGAAACACTATCTCCAATCGTAGAGCTAATTTAACTCCTGAACGTGCAGAACAAATTATTGTTCTGCATGATAGATTAAAGAACAGAATTTATTAAGACTCTGTGACAATCTCTCTCAGAATTATTGTGCTGAAAAGTGGAAATGTTGAAACAATGTGAATGTACTTTTCAAACAACATGATTTTTGGTGCTAAGTTTGTTGAAGCTCAGTAAGGACTCCAGAAAAATTGACAAGGATGAAATTTTCCCAAGATATGTTACATTTACACAAACATATATGTACTTGGTTATGATAGTTGGATGATATCAGTTACTAATGAACCAATGGAAACAGGTAAGATTCAATGGGAAAAAAATGTTTTTTTTTTCTAGCAGTCCAAAATGTAAACACACACTGTAAATAGTTACCCAAAATTAATAAGCCCACTTCATTTTAATACTTTATTCAAACATTATACCAAGTTTAAGATAAAAATAATTTCCCAAAAGTGTAACTGTACCACAAAAGCTCGAGCTCGGCTCGAAGTAAAATTCTTAGGCTCGCAGACCTCTAGCTTATTTATAGAAAAAATCCTAACCGCTAATCTGTACTAAAACTGAAATTTCACAAAAAAAATTTTTTGTCTTTATATACACTTAGGCTATACCAGAAATGTACCAAACTACATGTGATAAAGTCAAGGGACTTTTAGTGCAAGCAGAATACATCTCACATTAGATATGTGGACATCATCTGTTAAAAGATTCGGGTTTGGGTTCGAGATTCGGCAATTCCAGTCGAGGATTTGAGTTAGGATTCGGATTCGAGGAAATCAGGATTCGCCCCATCCCTATTTTAAATTATAACTGAACTGTTAGAAATATCAGTATGTGATTGTTTTTAAAATTGTAACACAACATACTTTTACATCTGACCCTCAAAGTAATGCAGTTCAATTTGCGTGGTTTTGAAGTAACGACACCATTGAATTTGATCATGATTTGAAATACTGGCTTTATGGAATCAGATTCTCTCTTTCTCCTTTACCTGAATTTTTGTGCACACAGAATGGCATTGACACGTGCAAAATCAAACATAATGTAACAAATATTATATAACAAATTAAAAAATTCAGTTTATCCTTTTATTAATAGCTATTCACTTTATCGTTATCTATTTACTATGCAGAAATTTTTCTTATGCCTTTGTGTATTGAGCCAGTGTTTATATTTTGGCTTCCTGCAAGTCAGCACTCAGCAGCAACTCTGATTAGAAAGATCAAAAGGTTTTTAATTAAGTGTACCTTGCATCTACCATGCTGCTCTTGTGGAAAGTCATGTGCTCAGCAACTGAATGTTGTGGTTAGTAGACATGCATTTAGTTAACAACAGTGTCTGATATTATTTTAACAAGATCAATAATCTATAATCTCTCTTGTAAATAGAGAACATAGTGTTAATGCTTCTTTAATCATTATACGTTGAAACAGAGATGCTGTATTAGTATTATAATTATTTAGAATCTCAGAAATGTTAACATCTACTTAGTAAGGAAGTATTTATGCCAACCAATGTGGCCCGTAAATGCATTATTTTTTTATATTTGTTTTTAAAATACTATTCAAACATTTTAAAAAATGTAGTTAGACATATAATTAATACAGAAAAATGATTTTAATGAGAGCAGTGTCTAGATTAATGAAGATAGTAGACAGTCACACTTAAATGATTAAAAGATGTTCTATTAGAAGAAGAAAAAAACCATATTTGATAGTGCTCTATGTTTCAATTAGGGAATAACTGAGAGAGGTGCAGGTATAATAGTAACTATCATATTTATTGTGTCTTAAGAATTTGGCAGTAATTTGTTAAAAAACAGAGGCATGTGATTTAAAAATGTTTATTATTTTTAGTAGGCTGAAGTATCTGCGTTTTGAAATATCATGAAATATAACTTGTTAACTTATTGTATTTACCTGAATGGAAACAATATTTTCCAAGCTTATAGCATATAAATGCAACTTCGTCTTGCATTGGGGTATAAAGACTAGATTCTTATTGTTGATATTCTTTTCCTGCTTGCCACTTTAACACACCTATCCCTCACTTAACACGGCTTTAGATTGTGCGAATTCACTTAGCGCGATTTTAATTTTACTGCCCCAGTCTAAAATAGCACGTCTGTAAACTTCAGTTAGCACAAAATCTCGGCAGGCAAAAAAAAAGTCAAGCACGACGCCACGAAGTCTGTTTCAATTTTTGTGAACATGTGCTGTGGGATACATTTAGCCAAACAAGGGGGGGAAGAGAATCGTGCGCAGGTCTGTCTACGCCATCGGCTGTTGTACAAACATCAGCTGTGGCAAGTTAAATTGCGGCTATGGAGTGCAAAGGACCAAATGTTTTTTTACGTCCGCGCGTATGGTGCCGTGCCGTACCGTTGCCGCCTGGCCACAGACCGGGCCGTGAACTCAGTCTAGCCAGTGGCAGGGAATTCATTCAAAAAATGCAACGTCTGCCCATTCAGCTGCTGGTAACTGTACGTGCTTGATCACTCATAATGCATCGTGCTCAAGTATTTGAGACAAAACTATAAGTATTACGGCTTGTAGATTGTCATGAAGGCCACGCTTATGTTGGTTGCACTTTAGTTTTAAGCAAGTCAACTGTGCGCACAATCGTACAAAATAAGGACTCTTACCAAAAGTTTTTATAAGTCTGATGCTGTTGTTTGTACTAGCGGTAATAAATTTTTTTCATTAGATACCGGAACAGAAATGAACAGATGATTCACGTGGAAAAGGTTGTTAAATAAATGTTGCAATGAAAAGAAATTGGCTTGACTGGATTGGTGTGAACCAGGTTGTGATACGCGAATAAGCACTTTAATTTTTGAAAAATTAAATTATAATCATCCGGACAGTAATATCGGTTTTACTGTCAGTAAAGGATGGTTTTGAAACGTACGCGACGTGAGTTGAATGCTTCAGAATATGCAATTTCGAGTAACACAATCATTTTTAGGAACAAATTAGTCGTGCTAGGGATAGGTAAAAATGCTAAGCTGCATCGCAGACCATTTATTTCAGATACATAAACAATAACAGGGTTATAATTAAATGGTGAATCTTAACATAGTCATGGAATATTAACAATACATATAACCTGTATCAAGTGAAATGTTTTGTTTGAGCATATTCCCATATTTAAACACGTAAAAATGATTTTCTCATGATAAAAGAGGAAAATGTGTATTCGAGTCATCGTATATTTGGGTAAATATAGTATAGTTTATGTATCTGAAATAAATAGTCTGTGTTGTAACTTAGCATTAATTTAAGTGGAAAATAGGAAAGAAAAAAATACCAACAATAAGACTAGTCTTTATATCCCAAGTAAGATGAATTTGAATTTATATGCTGTAAGTTTGTAAAAAAAATCCTTGTTTTGGATTCGGGTGTATACTGTATATTAATTAATAACAATAATAACTGCTAGGCCTATATTGTAATATCATGTTGTTTTTTCCAGGAAGATAACAAGCCTAGAGGATTCGAGCGAGGCTTAGATCCTGAAAAAATAATTGGTGCTACAGATTCCAGTGGAGAGTTGATGTTCCTCATGAAATGGTTAGCAACAGTTTTCTTATTACTAAAATTCTTATTCACTGAATGTGAATAGTTAGTGCTGGTAACAGCTTAAGACTAAAGCAACTATGCACATGGGAACCTGGTTTGTGTAACTTGGTTCTCTAGCCCTTCCACTAATCAAATCGTCTAAGGGCCGGTTGCACCAATAACTGTTCGGATCTGAGATCGTAAGATCTTTGTTTCAGTGTGATCTCAAGTCGAATCTTAGATCCAGTGTATATGTGTTGCACCAAAGTGAACTTACGAGTTCAGACATTCGATCTCACGATCTAAGTTTAGGTTGGTAAAGATCGATTGTAAAATGAAAGCAAGTTTTCTATTGGCTACTGAATTCCGTCTAGTCACAGAGAATTTTCTTTAGCATGTTTGAAGTTCTTGCTGTAAATGTTGGCATCGTGATATTTACATACAAGCCTATTTGTTTACTGATTACAAACTTGTGGCAGGTTGCGAGTTGACTGTAGAGGTGTAAAAGTAACGAAAAAAAGCGTACCCGTATGTATTCGTTACTATAACAATTAGTACTCGTTACTATCGTATCGTTACGTTACTCGTTACTTCTGATATCGCATAACAAGCTATGTTATGTTGCAGCAACGAATCGAGTCGTATTGCATACGCGTACAGTATGACGTCGCGTAAATAATAATAACTAGAATATAAACAATTAACAATATTTGATCATTAACAGTTTTTGTTAACCAAGAAACAATTAAATCTGATTAGAGTGGTTTTATTATATTATCTCTTTTAAGATAAAAAAACCGTGAAAATACGCGATAATAAAAAAACAAAAACATACATATTTCTAATTTGTAAAAAATACTTTCTTATAAATAGTAAAAAAACTTGGACGACGAATTCCCAAATTATACTTTACTTAATAAACAAACATCGTTCTTTGTAACGTAAATTCGTCGAATATGCGCGCGCATGCGTAAAACATACGAAAAATGCGAGTAACGAGATGCCGCCGTGTGTAAGGTTTCGTTACGTACTCGTTACTAGATGGCGCACCCGTTACTCAGTACCGAATACATACGGTTTGCTACAGCTCTAGTTGACTGGGTTACATGACGATGGAAAAGAAAATTTCAGTATCTAAATAAAGTTTTTTTCTCTGAAAAAGAAAAAAATCATCCTTGTCGATTTGGTGCAAGAAAGACAGGATATTTTAGAGTATAAGAGAACTGATGGCGTGTTTTGTAAGCAGAAGGAAGAAGCTTGGCAAGAATTGGCATTATATTTTAAATAACATTATTATGACAATTACCGTACTTCGGGCATACCTAAAAACATATCGGCCTAAATTTCCTGTAAACTATTGTAACCCATCAAAATATCAATTGTAAACAAACCAGTATCTATGCAAACACGACTACAAAACACAACAAACCAACGAAAAATACACAAGATCTCGGATCCAACTGCTCTGAACCATCAATTTCGGTGGTTCAAACAGAGGTTCACCTCAATCCTCTGTTAGAAGGTGAACTCGAATGGTGCAATCCGTTTGTGTGACTATCCTGGTTCATTACCTCGTATGATCTCGGATCGACCAGCGATCTTCAATGGTGCAACCGGCCCTAAGAGTAGTAACTATGTATGGGTGTTGGTCAAAAACGTTTGTGAGTAACTGCAGGGTTTTTTACAGACAGGGAAAACTTAGGGAATTGAAAAGATGTATTTAAAACCTTAAAAAAAAAAAAAAAAAAAAGCAGGAATATTGACAATAATATAGTTACAAATGGTATCATTAATTTTACCATACTATGTAGTAACATAATGTCTTAAAACTGTTATGTGTTTGTGTTAATTTGTGTGCTGTTAATTATCTGAATCTGATTTTTAGTAATATTAATTAAACTTTTTAGAATGCCAATGTTGGTTACATCATGCCAAAGAAAGTGAAAACAGTGTAAACTCTATATGTATTGTGCAGGAAACCATTTAATAGTCAATTCTGCACTTTGTTTATTTTGTTGAAGTGTATTTTTATAATAATGTGTATCGTAATATATCTGTTAGCTTGCCAATGCACCTATTAGACAGGGAAAAAAATGTTTTGGATGGGAAGGAGAAAATTCAGGGAAATTGGCTGTGTGGGAACCATGAATTATATCTTCCATCTTTTTAGAAAACTTTGTTCGCTTGCCATTGAAGTGGGTGGCGGTCGCGTGTGTGCAGCAAGAACAAACCATTGTTCACAATATAGGTCACCTTGTGACCTGAGTGTTGTGATATCCACATACTTTGTCACGCACGCTACCAAGAGGGTCATGCACTCAGCTGCCCGAAACAAACCTATCTACACTCGGTCCCGCAAATCCTGAGTCCTCCCTTGAGCATGCTATGGGAGATTACACAAGTTACCAAACTCATTAATCTTGAAGAGTGTCCAACAATAAAATAATTTAAAAATATTAGGGGTGTGCGGGAATAGGTTTTTGTACTGCGGGAAATTTTCGGGAAACGGGACGGGATCGGGAAAAATTTAAAAAAAAAAAAAAAGCAAATTTTTAATTCTAATATGAGAAGATGGCCATTTAAAAGTTTCTTGCAAAGTTAGTTGTTTTTTGCTGCTATTTCTTTTGTCTGCTTCACTTGCCCTTTTTTCGGCGGCGACTTTGTATTTTTTAGCATCCTCAAATTCTTTTTTTATAGAGGGATGTTTATTGAGATGTCTTAGTAATCCAGACGTGCTACCATGCTCGCATCTCAAAAATTTTCCACACGAGACACACTTTGCCAGGGATTTACTGTCTGCCAGACGTTCTAAATACTTCCAAACACCTTTAGGTTTACAAGTAACAGGCTGATCGGTTGCGAACTCCATTATTTGTAGGCTGCTAGTTTGTTTTAATATACAACGGCATCGAAAATAGGAACATATACTTTGCACAAACCTTAATAACGTAACGTAACGACAAAGCCCGCCAAACTAAACAGTAAACAACTATTTTTTTTCTCCCAAAGCAAAATCATAGATATTTAGATACTCGTGAGCAGTGGTGTAAAACTACGTGATTTCATATTTTTCAAAGTGCCAATACAGTTCTCTATTCGCCACTGTTATCAAGTAATGAGAACGGTTACGCTTCGTTATGTAACGCAAGCCTAGTATTTCTCATATCTTTGGCGAAAAGATGCGCATATTTTGTTTGTGTCTAAGGACACACGGTGGTTTTAGGTTAAGTATTCGATGGTGACGGCAATAACGTTATATAACTGACTATTCACGTAACTTGCAAATTTGTACCCTTGAAGAAATATATTTATGAGCGCATACAATATTTAAGGTACTCCATGCACGTTTTTTATATTCCAATTAGATATGTGTAAACGATTATCATAATTCACTGCACACCACAGCTGTCGCTACGATCGGCATAAGTTTAAAAGATGTTTTGCGTTTAAATAGTACGGAAACCCTTCAAAAATGTACGAATCCATAAAAAAATATTGTTGTAAAAACAGTTTGAATTGATAGAAAACATGTTCACATGATTAGTAAACATTTGTAAATTTTTAAACAATTTCCCGAAAAATTCGGGTGTAATAAAATTCCCGCCCGGCATTTCGGGAAGCCTATTTTCCCGACTTTTTTCCCGAAGCGTCGGGATCCCACACACCCATAAAAAATATATATATACCAGCTAATGTTTATAATTTTTTTCTGAAATATATTGGATTTATTTACAACTTTTGTTTTGATCATGGCCATCGTAGGAAACACTATTGTCTTAACGTTGGCATTTACCACTTAATCCACAATCCGCATAAACCTGTACAACCGTTAAAAAAATTTGACACACACTTTTTATACCAGGTATATAGGCAACTTTAGTAACAATTGCTATAAAAATGTGTAAAAATTAAGTGCCAGGTAAATACAAATAGCATAAAAATATTATTTTCTGAAACACAATACTCACCCTAACAGGAATATGTAACAAAGTAAAAACTAAATCATCTAAAAATGGGTTATTAAAAAAATATTAAACTATCAATTGGAAATACTATCACTAATTGGAGAGCACTTAAAAATGTTCTTTTGGCATTTCATAATCATCTCGAAAGTTCATGTCCGTTTACTTACACGCTTGCCCATGTAACTATTCAGCACACATTCAGTTAGTACTTAAATCTTGATCATTTCTTTAAAGTTATGTATATTCTCCAACTTGATTTTACCATCCACGAACACAGCAATTTCGTAGGCAAGAAGGAAAAATTCACATTGTATTAACCGTTTCTCTTTTCCTCACGATATCATATAAAATTTATCAGCAGCCAACAACATGAATGAACTATACGTCCGTCACAATATCATAGCTGCCAACCATTACGGATTGTCCGTAATTATTACGGTGTAGTGACATATATTACTGAATTACGGGTCGGTAAGAAAGTATTACGGATTTTTTTTACAAAAACCACAAAAAGCCGGTTAAGTGATATTTGTTTACTATAGAACGATATCGGTGACGCTGTGAGTACGATAGTTATCGCTGTCGATATCTTGCAATAGTAGCGCTGTTGCGGCGATTTTTTCAAGCAGTCTTGGCGTCCTTTTCGAGTTAACTGTAAACATGGCCGTTATGTTTGGATTGCGTGGGCTACGCGTCACTTATTTTACCGTTTAAGAGTGGCATTGAAAATACAATGAAGCGTGATGCTGTGCGGAGTGAAAGTACTAGCAAAAGAACACCTTTATTACAAAAATACCGGGACATTTATGCAAGTGAATGGCCGTGTTTTTCACGTTCATCTGTGTCTGAGAATCACTTATTCTGCAACGTCTGTAATAGTGATTTTTCGGTTGCCCACGGAAGTAGAGACGACTGCCGAAGACATTTTGATTGCAAGAAACACCGAGATTATGCGAAAGTGAAATCAGACAATAAATCAATTTCGTCTTTTTTTGTAAACAGTGACGATACGGATGTTACGAATGCAGAGTTGTTGTTCACAAAAAACATTTTCCCCAAAAACAGTTGCAGGCTGGAAAACATGCAACGAAACATCTGACTTAAAGAGTTTAATGTTAGTTTAAAGTGTATGACACAGACAACATTGACGTTTTATGTAAAGAGTGCATTTCTTCATTTCAAAATGCTGTAGGCCTATGCTGAAAAATGTAGCTTAATGTATGTTCTGTAGTGTTGTTATTAACAAGGGTGTTGGGGATGGCGTGGCAACCCCCCCCCCCCCCCCCTCATCTAACCACACCGAATCCTGGATATGCCTCCGAGTGATTACTGATGACTGGCATGAAAGGTTGGCAGTTATGCAATATTAGGTTGAACCGCAATTTTTACTTTATCAGTTCATAGCAAAAATCGTGCTATAGTGCTATAGTTTGTTACTGTCCAATTCAAAAGCACAGCAAGTCTGTAACACTATAGATCGTCTTCCTACTTTGCAAGTTTTCGCCCTCAATGGCTTACAGCTATTCATGTATCGACAACCTTACTTTCTTTGGCGACACTGAAGACCAGTGGCGTGCAATGAAACTCATAGTAGGAGTTTCACGCCGCCCTCGCTGGGCTCAGGCAGCTCAGTTTCTCGTTGTCGGCGAAACACAAGTCCTCATGTCGTCTGTCGTTCTCGCTGCACACCGCCGACCACCGTTCTTTCGTGCTCAGCTCTTCTCTGGACTCACTCTGAAAACAACCAAAAAAGAGATTGGCAAGCCTAAATGAAAACTAGAAAATTAACACTGGAAATTATTTTAAACTACTAAACTTACTTAACCTATTAAAAATAACAGAACTAAAATAAAAATTAGTTAATATTACAAGAACATTTTATTAAAACTAAATAAAGCAACAATCTTAATTGAGGTAGCTAACCTATGGGGAAAACAATTACCAGGTAACTGGTTACAACTTTTATTACAATTTGTTTCTTATATGACCAAGCTATGAGAAATGGCCTGTGATGAACATATGGGAAATAGTAATAATTATTACTATTAGTAGTAATAACTTTTCACAAATTGAATTACATATAACATGCCCAAACACCAAACCTGAACACAGGTGCAGGTGTTTCCTTTATAAGTTCAGGACAAGTCCCGCCTCTGGTCACGTGCCACGACAGGGCTCGGGAGCCTGTCTAGTTTCCTCCTGCAGCAGCATTGGTCCAGGGTTGGACCTCCTGCGCTCACGGTGAGATGAGCCATCCTCGACACCGGCAGTATTGGTGGCCAGGGGTGGTGACGCGGTGCCTGGTGTGCGCAGGAAGGGCACGGACGAGGCGGACCTGGTGCCGGCGCGCCAGGCCAACGTCAAGTGCCCGCAGGTGGTGATCGGCTTCTACGAGGAGCGCCTCACCTGGCACACGTCCAGCCACGACGAGGACGACGGGGGCGTGGCCGCGGCCAAGGGAGCCGCCTGAGCGCCCCCGCTCGGTCCGTCCGTCTCACCGTCTGGATTTCCAACGAATGCTGCCAAACACGTTCGGCTCCAGCCTGCGTTTCATTGAATGGTTTTCCAAAAAAAAAAGTGTTTGTTTTGATTTTGGCAGGGGTGTTTTTGTTGCTGTCTTTTAAGTCTCAAAAGCATTCTGATTTTTTTTTTTAAAGGTGTGTAACGTGCTCGTGGTGCCAAATTAGATTTTTTTTTAATACACTGTTATTTTAACTTACTTTCCATCTTGCCTTGCATGTCTTTAAGTACAATATACCATTTTTAATTTATTTTTTTAATCTTCAAAACATTTAGATTCACATAATTATGTACGTATGTAATCTGATTAAATTATATTTTTGTTTGTTCAATAGTTTGTTTGTAATGATGTTAAGAAACAAAAATACTAATGGTTTTTTATTTTAACTTTGGAATATTACAATTTCAATGTAAGTTTTTGAAATCAAAATATTTCATTCTGCCAGAAGTCCAGATTAATTTTTATTTTGGTGATTTATTAAATGGTAATTAATATTTTGTAAAAAATAGTGGTACATATATATTGTGCTTTGTAAAAATTATTGATCAGTATTTTCGTATCAGATTATAACAATATGTAAATGTTTTCTTACTTAATTACAAAAGGTAGCAATAACAGAAGAAAATTTCGCTGTATATTTTTTTCATTATATTTTATTGTTACAGCTATTATATTCTAATTGTAGGCTCTTGTATTGTTTCACAGCGTTATTAATGTTCTCAGGATATGTTTGGAAAATTTTTACAATGTAGCATTTAACATCCTATTTGATTGAGGAATGTAAGTCTCTAGTCTCTCCCCGCACTAAGTGTTACAGTTGTAACTGCTAAAGAATGTTAATGTAAGAGCACTTGATTGAAACTTAGAATGGATAAGGAACAGCCCATTTCTCATTTGTAGTACTAACTACATGTTATTCATGAAAGTTTTTTTTATGTATAGACAGTACTTAATTGCAAGTACCAGATTTTAAAAATGCCCAGTGTTCTGTATTTGGTGGTTGAGAAACTAGACTTTCTCATTTCTCTCATGTGATATTTATTTTTACCATTAGATAGCGTAGTCTTTCAACAATTAATTTGTAAGAACTGTAGTATAGTTACAATACACAAAGCAAGCAGTAGTTGTGTGTTTTTAGTAATGTAATGTGTATTTGTTTGTCATGCCATTTCCTGAATCTGTAAAATTTGATAGTCAGGAAAACAAGAATATTTTTTTATTGAATCAGAAAGTCTAGAATGATTTTTTTAGTAGTGGTAATATAAGATGATTATTATTTTTCATCTTCTAGTGTACCGAAATGTTAATAAATATTTTTTCAGTTCATGACAAGAGCGTATACATTTCTAAACAAGTAGGAAGTGGGGAAAATTTCATTTTTCGTAACTCAGCCTCTTTCATGGAGGGGGAGGGTCCATGATGTCATACAATAAAAAACCATCAAAAGGAAAAAACAATATTTTCTTTTAAAAAAAATTGAACGATAGTTCATTAAGAATAATTACAAATTTTCTCTAACTACAGCTCCTTGCTGTATTTCTACTTTAGGGACCTTGTCCCTTTCCCTCCTGGATACGCCCATGATTGCTGTACATACATACTGTAATATGAACAAAAATTTGTAATATTGCATATTAATCCTTTTTTTAAGTCACCTTCAACTTGTTGAGCCCTTGAAGAACTGGGTCCCTTACAATTTACAATTAGTGTTGGGTCTGGCAGATTCCATCTATTTGAGTGGTATTGAATGATTCAAGAGTCCAATGTTTTTTGAATTGAAGCTGGTCATTTCTTCCCCTGTAGCACAATATTTGGATTTTTAGTTATAATAAGGGCATCAAACTATTTATCAATATTTTACATTCAAATATTGTGCAGATACTGCACTAATTAGCCAAAATTGCACTAATCTGCCAATAACCCTCTAATTGGTTGATACCCCACTAATTTGACTAATCATGATTTTAAAATTGTTTTTTATGTAATCAGTAATCCCAATTATGAGAATTGAACTGGAATCAGAATTGAATTTTTGGATTGACCCAACACTAATTTTGTTTCCAATATTCACCCACGTACTCAACAGCCAAGTGAAGTATATTACTGTATTACCCGCGTATGAGTCCTATATTTTATGCCGAGTTTTAGTGTAAAAAAAATGTACTGCGGCCGTCCTAATGCGTATGTTGGGTTTAAAAAAAAATAATATTTTACTGTGGATGAATGTGTGCATAAATAGGTTAACCTATGTTGGTTTTTAATGAATATAACTCTACATTAAAGTATAAGTAGTTTAATCAAAATATCTCAGCAGTCATGTGAAGTTCCGTGAACAGCACAGTTAATGTGTGTGTGCTGTGTAGCCGCCCAACCGGTCGTGACACCGGCTAGTGACGCACCTGCGTTGCGACGGTGAGACGAGGAGAGGAGAGGAGGGGGAAATCTAAACATAAACCAGCCAGAGAGGGAGCAAGAGAGTGCATGTGTGTGCAGGAGACCATGTGGCAGTTTTGACGGTTTTCCCTCCCTCTCTTAGTAAATGTCCCAAGAACTGGCACCTACACAATTAAATATTAAAGTGTCTATCTTGACAGGTGTCCATGATGAAACTGTGCCCAATCATTATGGTTTTTGAATGAGATTTCCCACACTTTCAACTGAACATACCATGACAAAACTGCAACCATCGCTGATATTTTATAAGATCACCTTTTATATTCCTCCAGCCTCGTGGGTAAATTGCATGCTAGTTTTTATAGATGGAACTAACAGTGGAGGAAAGGGAAACAAGGGTATAACAAATAGCAGTCTTCTCCCTTGTCATTATTTTCAAACTAGAAAGAACAAATTCCAGCCTTCGAACTTTGAAAAAAAAAAAATTTGTGCAAGTATCTCCTAGGCAATCGAATCATTTCATATTGCAAAATTCAGGAACCCAAGTTTTACCATATTTACTTGTGAATAGTGCTTAATTATCAATAAAATTTTATTTTTAAATTTTGTGATGAAAACAAGACACCTAATTTAGTTGTTTGAAATTTTAATTTCCGTTCATAACACTGAAAGTTTTTGACAAAAGTGCCTCTGTTTTGTCTATAAAAAAATCCTCTAATTATGTATAATGTAATTGTCTTGTAATTATAGACATTTAAAACCATTATAAAGATGCACTATATGTGTAAACTATGTTCTGTATCAAGAAAGCGTAAGTATTATCAGTCTGCCTTGAATTAAGTTCTTATTCTGGCTCATATTTGTTGATTATCCTGCTTTTTTCCCCCTCTCAGATTTGGAGGCATTTGTTTTACATATATTATGGCCTCAATTAAAACCACAATAAAATTATGGGATGTTTTCCATCAAAGTTGTACTCCACAGCCATAATCTTCAACTTTTGAAATGCCATAAATGGCTTTTGTAACACAAGCCAGCAACTTTTCATCGACTTGTAGTGTAATTTTCCTAGCCAAGACATTTTTAGTTAATTCCTTGAATCAATGTTTTACGATTATACATTCATAATAAAAAAAATGTGGAGAACTACATGTGCTTAAAAAAATCTAGATTGTTAGTTTAATAGAAATTTTTTTTGCATGATTAAAACAACACAATATTTTTGTGTGTGTTGCTTTAAAGAATTTTGTTATTTTTAATATTCCCCATGGTTTTATTTATTTTTTTATTTATGTGAGTTCTATGAGAGTTCTGATAAAAAAGTTAATTACATGTGATTTAGCCAATTTTTTAAATATTTCATTTGACTAAAATATAAAATTAAGTATCCAGCTCTACTTGTCCTTTTTTGGAAATCACTACCAAATGAATGACCGCATGGCAGGGTAAGCGACAGGATACCAGCAGTGGAGAGAGGTTTCTACAGGCTATAGCAGCAACCATCATAATCCATCTGTGCAGATTGTTCAGAACCTTTCCGTTTTCATTTATTTAACCTTCAGAAATATTGCTTTTTTACTGGAAGTAATTATTACATACATTTTTTTCCCCATAAAACTAAACTTAGGATTAGTGACTTGGTGTTAAGTATGTTTGCTTGTATTAATTTTGATGACGCTGATAATCAAAAACCTACAGAAATCATAACCATTTAAGAAACTTATGTTCTTAGGTGTCTTGTAATGTAAACATTCAGTTATAATTTTGTCAAGCAAAGTAGGCAAATAGTTTTATTTATTGAATATTGTGTAGTTTTAAGGCATCCTTATTTTTTCTTTGTGCTTTCAAAAGTAAGATGTTTAGGTCAGGCTGGTAAGATGAGATTTCTTTGTTATTGTAGTATTTTTAATGCATTTAATAAAGGAGATTTGAAATTGTGTAGTTAAGTCAGGAAATGTAAATTTTTTATTACAATTGTGTGGATACCTTGCAATGACCTTGTTGACTTTTGTGTATAATACTGTATGATGTTGATGCTGTTCTATGTGTATATATATATTTATGCATAAATTAATTTGTTTAATAAAGTAATTATAACTTTATAATAACATCTTTTTAATTTAATTTTAAGTTTGCATGAAATAATTTCAAAGTAGTGCTTTGCAATATATATATTTTTTATAAATTGTTGGGAATATTGTCTGCCGAAGCAATGAAAGTTTTTATGTATAAGTAGGTTTTTTTTAGGCTTTGCAAAACTCGTAAACAAATTTAAAAAATATTTTACACTAATCTAAGAAGCATTTTTTTTTTGTTGTGACTTTTCAAGCTTGGAAAATGGGGTGCATCTTAACGATCTGTCATCTTAGTTTTACCAAATTTATTGACTTCTGATTGCAAATTAAAGTTTTTGAAGTTTGAAAATTCTATGCAGCTTGCTGTACCAAATACAAGCTTACAATATTTAAAAAAAAAATTGGTTGTCTATAAAATCGGTTTACGGACGATAGTTTAACGTGACAACGTCATAAAACATTGATGTGATTGCATACTTTATGAATGAAATTGAATCATTTTTATTTTAATAATAAAATAATAAATACTTGAAATTATACTAGTAATCAGATTTTTAAAATGCAAGAATAATTAACCTTTATTGCCGAAATTGTTGTAATAAGCAATGAAAACCACATTAACTTTTCACTTTATAAACAGTCGAGTGGAAGAGAGATAGATGTGGCGCAAGCGTACAATGAGCGTAACGGGACACAGTGTAACGGAACAATGTGTGAAACGGAACAATGTGTGAAAAGGAACACAGCGTAATGGAACAATGTGCGTAATGGGACACTTTTTCGTGCGTGCAGCCGATATTTATCGATTTATTAGACGTCACGTCAAAAATTATCAGTATTTGTAAAGTTACAAATAAATGGTGTTGCCATCCAACTGGGAAAATAGATGATCCATGAATGAAAAACAAAAGAGCCTTCTCGGTTTTCTGTGTGCATCCACTGCCTTCCTCTCTAGAGGCAGCTGGGTGAGGGGTGGGAACCAACTGTGGTGCTTGACTCATTCTTACAAGATCACAATGTTATTACTCGGTAATTTATTTGTTCACTCATTCGGTAACCTAATCAAGTCCCAGCTTTTTTAATACTGCTGTCCAAACAATATTATGTCCTGCGTGGTTTCGTGTATTTTTTTTATTTTTTAATGTTATGGTGTAACTGAAACTGAAATATGTTTGTTTATTGTTTAACTCAAAATGCTTACAAACGTCTTTCAGACATGCATAAATTTAAAGAAGGCATGGCTGAAGAAAATGTTATGAACAAAGGCTTGTTTATGGCACAGCAAAAAAAATAACCAATATTTTACTGATCTTTAGTATCCATTTCGCTTAAGAACATTGAAACCGAAGTGAAAAGTTGCTATTGTGCATGAGTAAGAAAAGTAATAAACTCACTTTTTGTTGGCACATGTTTTACTGCAAACAAAAGTTTTATTTTCATCATTGTTTCTAGTCAGCCATTTTTTCTTAACCTTGATATTTTGATACCGTATCTTTTTCAGGAAAATTTGTCATTTACTTTTCGTGTATATTAAAATTTTTCAAATTATATTCGACGTTATCTTCAGACTTATTCTTTGACTTAAAAATAAGCAAACCATTCAGAGCAGAGCCTTTTTTCCATATGTAATTGTATACCTACCTTTCTCAGTGGATTTTATGATGCAATTTCCGTATTTGAGTGCTGACAAATTATGGTCTAATAATATTTACATTTTTGGTCGCGATAGCAGCACCCTTTCCAAACAGTTCGTCCAGGCTTTCCAACAAAAATGTTTTGCTTTAATTCTACATTTTTCCTGCAGAAACCTAGCCACAAATTTCTCAAGTTTCTCCAGAAACTTCATTTAGAGAATAATTCTCCAGGATTATTCTCAGTCTACTTCAATTAACTTTCCTGTGCTCTGTTTATTCAGGGTTGGTACAGTTAAGGAAAACATGGAAAAGTTAGGGAATTACATGTACTCCGGAAAAGTCTGGAAATCATAACAAACACACTATCTCCCATACTGTTAAAATATACATTTGTTGTGTAGTTTATGTTGTTCCTGTAATTTTTAATCAGGTCACATCACAAATACACCAGAGGATAGCTTTTAACAAACTACACCGGACATTATTGGAATATTTACAAAAAAATAATGTAACATGTATGAGGCTAAGATGATTTATTGAGAAATTTAAATTTGTACTACTATATTATTCACACATTGTTTTATATTTAACAAATAACACTGATCAACATTTGGAATTCATCTTTGGAATTCTTTTCTTGATCAAAATAGCTAAACTACTGTAATTTTGGGTCGAGAAAAACAAATATGTTAGCTCTAGTTGTTAAAATATGCTAATTTCAAGTAGAAATACTAAACATACACTTCAAAAATTTTTCCTTTCTGAAAATGGCTAAACTACCTGAATTTTGGATTGAGAATGTGACATTAGATTCTGGTTTTATAGCTTCACTAACTTCAAACATCTCTTTGCAAGTTGCTTGTACTTTTCTGGGTCGTCTCTTTATCGTCCAATAGTAGTCCACAAGCATAGAAGTGTTTCATTTTCCCTTGCTCATTGCTTGCACTCTTTTTCTGAGACTTCTCTTGTCACTGTCTAATAGTAGTCGCAAACATAGAAGTGTTCTATTTTTCCCCTTATACCTTAGTTCCATTTGAGAAATGTCCAGATGTAATATATCTCCATGTTCTTCGTCACTTACAGCACCGCAATTATCAGGAAAGAAGTCCAGGTGATAATGTAGGAAATGGAGTTTAAGTGACATGTTGCAGCGTAATTCTTTTTTTAGTAGAAAGATTATTCAAAATTGCAATGTATTTGTAAACTCTTGGATTTCCCAAGAAGCCATTCACAACATCTTTAAATGCTTTCCATGCTGCTTTTTCATGGCCTTTGAGAACTTGATCAAAGTTTTCATCTTTAAGAAAATGATGACTGCGGGCCAATAAAGATACCTTCTTTAACTTTAGCATGACTGATCGGTGGAAATAGTCCTCTGAGGTACTGAAAAGCTTCTCTGCCCTGTTCCATCCCCTTTAAAAATTTCTTCATTAATCCAACTTGTGTGTAGAGGCGGCAAAAGAATTTGGCTTTCTCTACCAGAGAATCATGTTGGACATATTTCCTCTCCAATGTAGAGGTTTTCCCTTGGGAACCAGTCCTTTACTTTGTAGTGAGATGACCTAGCCAGACTGTCCCACTGACAACAGGAAACAGCAGTACTTTGTGTATCCCAACGGCATGCCCAGCAATTCAAGAATCCACAATCTGCCACTGAGGGTCGATGTACTTAATTGCTGTCGGAAGTGATTTCATATTTCCACAGGTTTCTTTCCCATGGACAGCATGGCCTGTAGGAACTGAAGGGGAGAATGAGCCTTGATGCCGGAACCTATTCAGTGTCGTCAGTTAGCTCCAAGTGTCTAAATCACTTAGTTCAGACGGGCTAAACCTTTGTGGCTTACTGGCCAGTTCATTTCCAAGCACAAAATCAGTTTCCTTTGAAGATGAAAGATTAAGTGATTTCTCCCTGCCACAGTCTTTGTTCACATCTGACTGCTGAGTGTACTCCTCCGGAGGGAGTGGCAGAGGCCGACCGTCTCCATGTGGTAGGTACTCTGGTCGATGTTGGGGATTTTGGGGTATTCTGCAGTCCACTTTTTTTTTTCTGGACATGCCATGCTGAAGGGGTTTAGCAATTGATCATGTGATTTGAAGGCTCTCTCCAAATCACTGGGACAGCAAACGGCATTGAACTAACTTTATTGTTTAACAATCCATGTAGGTTCACAGCATATGCATTGCAAATTGTATATGATGCCCGGGACTTGGTCAGATCTCCTGATGGCATCCCAAAATGGTGATATGCTGTCTTCTATGATTGAAGTAATTCAATGGGATGGTTAAACAATAAAGTTTGTTCAATGCCGTTTGTTGTCCCAGTGATTTGGAGAGAGCCTTCAAATCACATGAATGATTGCTATTTCTGGATGATTAACCCCCCTTCAGCATGGCATGTCCACTACCTGAAACAAACTATACAGAGCGAATGTCACAAAACATTAGCAAGCATAATTGATGATTCCTGCATTCAGATGTGCCAACACAATCTCCAGGTATAAAATTTAGTAAAATTTATCCTTATAACTTGAATGGGCTGTATCTGAGAACCAAGTGCTAACAAAGTGGAAGCATGATTTTATTATGTATTTTTATTAGGGAAGGGCCATGTTGCCAGGGATAAACACACCATAATGTAAGGAATAATACTACTGAGTTTCAAGTCTGTAGGACATTCACTTGAAAAATGGGAAATTTTGATTTTAAAGTCCCATTGATTGCACAATCTCAGTGATTCAAGGCTATGCATCAGCAAAACCAGGACGCCAATCTTAAGCTTTATTTTGAGGGAAGGCAGGTAACTCCTAGGCAAGACATGATGGACGCACTGAACAATAGCGAATTACAAATTCAAGGCAACACCATCTATTGATGACATTCTAAACTTATAGCACCTTTAGTTCGCTAGCAGCCGCGAGCTTAACTAAGCTGATGGGTTTCACCAAGGCAAAGGATAGGAAGTTGCCAGACCTTACTATACGACTGTGTGGCAGACATAGAGAAATGTAAAAAATGCACTGTTTGTGTGTCTATGATCTAACTGCTACAATATTCTAATATTAAACTGAATTTAGCGCTTTTTCACTCTCTTAGGATGGAATTTCATAATTATATTTAGTCTATGTCGCTCACTGACCCATAATTTATGCAAATAATATTGATATGTTGGCTGTGTGAAAGAAGGACCAACTGACAAACACTTGAGTATTTTTTAAAAAAATTTACTTCCAACATTTCGCAAAAAAAATAAGATAGTGTTCCACCAAAACTATCAAAACAATAGCATTTAATTACCTTCTCTCCCTTAAAACTACGTTCAATTTTTAATGAAGAAAAACTTGAGACAGTAATGCATACATGTTATCATAACGGACATCTAAACAATCTATGGCCTATAATTTGATTTTACAAAAATACTTGAGAATTCCGTAAACCATTACAAAATACCAGGATACACTACTAGTGGACTTCAACGATATGTAGCATAGAAAACCTTGGCCATTGATAACTATCATCAAAATTCCCTTCAAAGGTTCAAAACCTCTAGGGAGTGTAGATTCCTTCCCCCTTCCCCTTAAATTTTATCTTGATGGCTTTGTCTTCAAATGTCCATCAACAAAGCTTTCTGCTAATTCCCTCAACAAGATTCATCCACAACCTGCCAGTCTTTTTAAATTATGCAGCCCGACTTCAACACATCATGCAATCACCAGTAGTCCTAAAGTCCTTTGGCTAGCATGTACATAGTGCTGCTTTGCACAAAACTTGCTTGACGTGGTTGGCTCACTTATCGATATGTGTAACAAGCATCTATGCTATCAATACGCAAACTCTTAAAAAAGGTAGTGTTTTGAAACCACTGGCTCATTTGATGCTCGCTGACCTGCAATGGTTTATCAGCTAATAACTTGAGGACCTCAAAGCAAGGTGGTGTAGTGGTAAAATATCTGTGTGAGGACCCTGACTTGAAACCTTGTACAAACATCCTGATTTTGGCTTGTGGTATATGTAAATGCTGGGCTGGCTCCTTACTGTAAGCTAATGCCGATTTATTACCAAGTATCCCCGAGTTGTATTTTATCAAACAACTCTGTTCACAAAATGCAAGCTACGTAATTACCAATTTCTCAAAATTAAAAACTTGAGATCTACAAATAAAAAAAAAAAAACAATAAGAGCTTTATTCACTTGAATGTAATAAAACATATGTGTATCACTATATGTAGCTAAATATAGATCTTACAAACATATGTAGAACCAAGTTAAGATTTTGGTCTTTCCTGTACTTGCTAAGCAGTTGGTGGAGCTGGAAAACTTTACTGAAAGTCAAAACTTTGGAGTACATAATGGTTGATTTAACAAACAAAAAAATGGGGTGTTGCTGTGTCATGGACACGGCCGTGTGTTGTACGTGAATACGTATACTTAACAGGTAATATTATCTGTAAAAAATATAAACTACGCTATTTTATCGATGTTATGTTTGAACACATATATAGGTCGACATATGTTTTTGATTATATATATTTTTTATTTTAACACCAACTATATTCACAGTAACTATTTTGCACTAATGTTTTATACATGCAATTGATCGATTTTGACGAGAACTGACGATTGAAACTCAAACGTCGTAGCTTCTCAGAGTCAAAAGTTATACTAAATGGAAATCTCGAAACACAGCAAAATGACCTCAAACTGGTGGCGCTTCGCCCTCCACTGCGCGCGATGCGTCACAGTCCTCACTTAGCGTAACAAATTCTTTGATTCTTTAGCTATTCAGTGGTGTAATTAAAGTTTGGATGGAGATGATAGATATGTAGTTGCAACACCAAACTGTATTCCCCCGATTTTGTTATTCGTTTTTTGAATTGCTTCCCACTATGGAAGCAATTTTAAAGACATATTCATGTCAAAAAAAAAAAAATTCTTGCAGAACTTCTTTAAGCTAAACTTTTGACTCCACTACAATTAAATCCTATACATTCAACAATAAGTGCTCATTAGTTTTGTTAACAATTAAGTAGTACAATTTTATTTGCTGTGCTGGCTGTATTAAATCATAGAACTATTATTGTGTTACTGTCAAGCCAATGGTGGGAATAGCTTCTTGTCACAACTACAAAAACATCAGGCATCTTTATGACTAGTTTGTGAGTGTCCAAAAGGTCAATTTGCATTTGGGTTTTTTTACTAGCTGCTAGAAACTAAAGCTCTCCTTATTAGGTGATTTTAATACATTTTTTAAAACAGATTCTTCCATAGTTATTTAAAATTTCCAAATAATATTTATTTGTTAGTGATGCAACATAAAGTATATTTGGTTTCAGTGATGAAAATACGTGGGAGCCAGAAGAGCAGTTATTCTGTACAGAATTGATTGAAGAATTTGAATTGAATAGGATAAAAGAAAACAGGTACAAACTGAAGAAAGAGATGAAATCCGAAATGAAAAGACAACCAATCATTTTAGACTACTTCAAAAAAATCTTGACAGTTTCGGACCAAAGTGCGTCCACTTCAAGTGACACTAGTTTCAGTGAATCACTACCAGCAAGTATGGGACCTCAAGAATTCCCATCTCTTGGTGCATCGTTTACATCACAGAGTAACGACAATGCATCACTAGAAACACCTATCACTCTGTCTTCCGAAGAACACATGACATCTAGTCCTCTAGGTGGAATGGATGACGATGCAGTTCACAGTCCTGGGAGTGAGGTTAGTCTTTACAGTTATCTTAAAATGGTTTCTGAAAGGAGGCCTGGCTGTTGGGTAAGGATGCCTGCTGGCAGAGTTTGTACACTTGAACCAACGATGATATTCTCCACACACTTGCAGTACAAACTTCTCACTGACTTGAGTTTAACTACACTTCAAAGTGTGTACTGCTGCTTTTCTCAACATACAACTTTGATGACAATCATTTAGCCTCTACTTTTACTAATTTAAGTTTTTGTTAAAATGTTTGTGACCATGCAATGGCAGAATTTGAACATGTCATCAGAGAACAACATACAGTCAATTTAAGTACTAATTGTTTATATGATTTTAAATCCAGCATACATGAAAACATAACACTAAAATATTATCTGTGTGGTTTTGAAGTCCAGTTTTGTTTTAAACAATACCTAAGCCACATTTATTACGATACATTGAAAGGTCCTGGGTTTCATTATTAACCAGGTTTGGTGTCTGTAATAGAGATAGTCATGCCATTTGCAATCTTGCTATTAATGGGAATATAGCTCCCTCATAACCCAGAATAATGATTAATTTCTTATATTTATAGCTAAGGCTTTAAGAAAAATTATGAGAGTAGTTAAGTGTTTGTTTACTACCATGCAAGTGACACATTTTTCTACACAATAAACTACTAACAAAATCCTCCAGATAGGTAGTTTAAATTTATGTTGAAATTTGGGTTTAATTTTCTTGTGTGACTTCAATTGATTGGACAAGGTATTTTTTTTTTTTACTGTTTTAATTACCTACTTTTGTTATATTTAATCCTTTATGGTATGCTGCTGTGTATTTCTAACTGTATTGCATGGCTGTTTGACAAAAGGCTTCGGCACAATCACAATGTATTTCAAGCAATTGAAGCACAAAGGCAACAACAGTTGTACAGTTAAACCAGGGAATTTTACATCACCATCTTGTACAAAGTATTACAATGATCAGGGTACAGGAACAAGAATATGTACTTTAAAAAAAAATTGCAAGTTACATTAAAAACTTTCTCCCCTACAATACAAATTATTTTGTTGCTACATTTAAGTAGGTACATATGGAGTTATAAATAAAAATGTCAGTGTTAAATATCTGTATAGGCTCTAAATGCAGCTTAGAATGCAGTCTTGACATTTATGAATATCAGCTACCATTAATACTAAATTACTGCACCAATATTGGGGTTTGTTTCAACTACATAGCTATTTGAATTGAATG
The DNA here is from genome assembly GCF_032445375.1 of Bacillus rossius redtenbacheri. NCBI lineage: Eukaryota > Metazoa > Arthropoda > Insecta > Phasmatodea > Bacillidae > Bacillus > Bacillus rossius. Next base: position 52,520,619 of record NC_086334.1, on the reverse strand, counting down.
GACAAGCTAAAACAGCAATGTTACTAATGTTGTAACAATGCTATTTTTGTATATAGAAAATTGTTTATTACATTTTGAATAATAAGGTTATGAAGGCATACTATTTGTACAGTTACAAAGTATATATTTTAGTTATTTTAGATGCATTAAGCTTCCACATGGTGTTTATATTAAGAAACAGTGAATCACCTTTAATGAAAATTTAATTCCATAGAAGAGGTATAAATACTACTTTATTAAAATCTTTAAATTAAATATTTGGTTTTAACTTTTTAATAATAAATTATTTCAACCAGAACTGTTTATTTTTTTCACTTATTTATCTGTCAGTGTTTCCTCTTGTATACTGGATGGTGAAAACTGCAGTCTCTCTCTCTCTCTCAATCATGTGGCTTTTGTGAATTTGCAGGTAGTCAGCAGTCAGGATGCATTTGTTCCACACAAAGTTCTGGATGTGGTTAGCAAGAACCAGATGTTGATGTGTAAACTAAAGGAGTAAGTATTCTTGTTGTTTAGCATAACATACATGTGCTGTTTACTTACAGAAATTTCAGGTATTTGAATGTAACTTTACTAATTGAACAAATAAATTAAAAATAAAGCTACCTTCAGTCATACAGGGTTTGTCCTGAAAGTAATTGGATTAACACTGGCAAAGACAATTTATTACAAAAACATGACTGACATTTGAAAATCTAAAAAAAAAACCTTGTGGAGTCACACAGCGCTACCAACGTTCTTTCCATTGCTCGTTCGCCCCCTGGAACTCCTCTGGGATGCTGCGAAGGTACCTCGTCATGGAGTCTTGAATGACTGTAACGGTCATGACCCTTTTCAGCCGGAGGAACAGAAAAAAGTTGCACAGAGACAGATCTGGGCTGTATGCAGGCTGTGGCAATGTTGGAATTTTTTTCTTGGCCAGAAACTCCCCAGTCCCCAAAACGGTGTGGCTCGACACATTGTCATGGTGGAGGATCCAGCTGTTGGCAGACGGATGCAATGGATTCGAAGTCCTTCGAGTACTTCAACATGATAATGTGCATTTGCATTTTGCTCAGGAGTGGAGATCTTTCAAATCATGGAACAGGATGAGCATTATTTTGATTATTTATTTGCTTATGCGGGCCTTCTTTGGACGGGGTCACCCTTCCTGGTGCTATTCGGAACTTTGCCTTTTGGTCTCCGGATCATATTAAACATCCAGGATTCGTCTCCTGTGATCACATTCCGCAGAAAGTTGACTGCTGCCACCTGCTCAAACAATTCTTGCAAAATTGCCACACTTTTCGCATGTCCAATTCTTGCGTAAAAATTTAGTCAACTTACATTTTGGGCAATTTTTGCGATTAATCACTCTCTTTCATCCATAACTGTTCAATCTGCCCTGCACACAGTCCATATCTTCCTTTGTTTTGGCAGTGGAAGGTCGACCCACCCGTCTCTCATCTTCAACATCATCTTTCTCCTCCTTGTAGGCCTTATGCCAGTTAAACACCATTGATCCACTCAAACTCTCATTGCCTTAAGCTGTCTTTAACATTCCCAACGTCTCTGTCCCAGTTTTTCCCGAGTTTGATGGAAAATTTAATTGCGTAACACTGTTCGATGAAACATGCCTTTTTTTTTTTCACGACACGTCACTCGTGCACGGATTCACTACTTCTACGATTCACATACTCAAACTGCTTGTCGATAACTGGGACTGGTTGCAACGTATAGCTAACACCACCCACCACCCCACTCAGCCACAGATTCCTCCACCACAGCACACGCGCTAAACTACAGCACTTATGCAATTACTTACAGGACAAACTCTGTATGCAGGTTTGGAGTCTAGTTCAAACCAGATACCTTGTGTATGCTGAACATTATGTTTGCATTTTAATTGCACTACTTTTAGATGTAAAAGGGAAAGAATAGGGGTATGTTTAACAGTGAATATTTTTTTCAACAAATAATTTTCCAAGATTAGTTAAGTTTTATGCCTTACTGTTTCCTTTCCCCTAAGAGCTCCTAACCAGTGCACACAGTGTTCTCGAAGGTACAGTCATCACGAGCTCTCACTATGCACTTCTTGTGTGGGTCCTCTCTTCAGTGCTTGTCATACTCATCCAGCAGACGACTGTCTTGTGCTGCGACTCCTACATACACGACTCTGTAGTCTCTCGTCCGTCACAGCTATCTGCTTCCTCCACTTATCTCCCACCTACTGGTACTCTGGGGAGTACCTCCACGCCCCTCCTTTTAGAGTAATAAGTAGTTAGCATGAATTATAAGAATGATCGTGTTTATACCTGGTTTGTCTATCTGGACCTCAGAATGGGAACGAATACAAACTTGTGTGTGCTACAATTAAATTTCCCTAGTTTTATAATTGTTTGTAGTCTAATACAATAAAAGCTCTTTAATTTAGCATGTTCGGGACCACAGCCATACTGAATTTTCAAATTACATAGCTTTAACAGAAATAATAAAAAATATATATCTTATATTCAGGGATAGGATGTAGTTAGTGGTGAATATTTTATTGTCCTATCATAATTATGGGCACTGATCCAAGGATCTGGTTAAAGACACATATTCTTAACCATTCAACAAAACATGTATTCATTGCAATAATATTCAATTGCTACTATTTTTTTTATTTTAATATAACATAAATGGCTATATTATGATGGCATTCAATTAATATTAATTTGTATTGTTCTTAGAAAAGGATCTAATGACGTTCAAGAAATGTGCATGCGTGAAACCAACAAGAGATACGCGTCACTTCTTGTAGACTTTTACATGGAATCCACAACTCAGGTTTCTTGAGGAAATAAGTGAATTGCTAGGAGAAGAATGAAGAAAACTGGCAAAAACATGAATGTTAGAGTGTATGGAAATGTACACATTCTGTTAATGTAATTTACTCTGTACTACTGAAACTGTTATAACAGACATTTTCTGTAAAAACTATACAACTAATTTTTTATATCAGATTAAATTTTAACTAAGAATTTTTTTTGATAATTTTTTTGTTTAGTAATAAATACATATATGTTAAAAATTATTTGTGTTTCATTCAGATTACATTAAAAGCAGTTACTGGATTATGTCCGTTCACAATGCTTAGCAATTTCAGCAATTCAGCTGCAATGCTGCAGCGTTGTACTTCTGCTGTGGAAACATCTCCTTTGCTAGCAGACAACTTGCTGTAACTTAACAAAAATATTAATTTAACGGACCTTAAAATAAGCTATAATAGCCACGACTATGCACACTGACTCCTATATAGTTGAACTGCATGTTAAGTTCTTTCAGGATTTGCTGCGAGTATATTTTTGGTTTCTTTAGGGCAGTGGGAAACAATGGATACAATAAAAGAACTACAGTTGGTGCTGGACTTAAAATTTTTTAGATTATCAAAATCTGTAGTATGCTGATTGGCAGTTAACAATTGAATCAGTCTGTGAAGACAGTCAAAAACATCAAAGTTTTCAGCAGAGACTAAAATTAGTGTGAATCGTAGTGGTTACTATCTAGCTGTTTAATTTTTTTTTAGATGATATTCTGATACATCAGGGCTACATAAACATAACATATTTAATGTGAAAATATAGAAAAACTATACAATAAAAGGTTTTTAAAAATTTGTACTTCTTATCTCCGCTGATTTTGTGCATCCAGAGGTCATACGTGAAAAACATTCCAACATATCAATGACAATGGTAATTAGAAAATTTATGCAGCTCATTATGCATAAAATTACTTACAAATTATGTCCCAGGCCAAGATGTGATATTTATAAAATTGCTGTGCTTTATCAAATGGGTTGTTTATGTCTTCTAATGTTTTGAAACTGATTGATACGTGACTAAACTCATAAGCAATATAAGCTGTCATACCAAAATAAATGTTTGTGTGCTTCTTAAGTCTGAATGTATGAAATACTATATGATACATGAATGGTGATGCAATGACATAACCTGGCATTTCTGAAGAAAACTTAAATTTCTTTAATCCGGCAGGTGTAAAAACCTGTTTTTCACTTTGAGGAAGTTTCGTAGGATAGAACTGCCTTTTTAAAATATGTTGGCCATCACTTGTCAAAGTTAAAAACCTCATGTTTGCAGTCAACATCCTTTACTATAATATTATGCATACGTTTAGCAGTCACCTCTACATATTGTTTAGCAGTATAAAATCAGTCACACTTCTATAAGTTTTTGTTAATAAAAAAACACAGGGCAATAATGAGCTCAGTTACAGAAATCGATGACATATTGTTTTAAGTTTATGCCCATATGACAGTAGCTCGATACACATTCTTACAAACATACTATTAGCCCAGGAATTTTAGAGTTTAACCCGGAAAAAAATATTATAAAGCTGCAAATTTGGTCATTAGTACTATTCACCTTCCTGAACAACATACTGAATTTCGCCTATTCTCCCATGCCGGCGTCCATGTTTTTTTAGGGCAAAAATGTCTTAAGTCGCAAAAATCGACACACCTGCAAAATTGATCCTTCAGAAATTAAACCCAAGAATAAATACTCTTCTATATAAATTTTATTTCATCGTAAGATCATACTTAATAGCTGTAAATTTTCAATTAGTAAATGAAATACATTTTCAGCGTTGTTAAAGCGATTATCTTTCAAGAATTTCTTGAAAAATTACCAAAGTTGCAAATCAACAGACTCAGAGAGTATAAATTAAGCCAGATAGCTAAAAAGTGGTTTCTACAATCGATATTTGCTACAGTTTTCTTTTTCCAATGGTGTATTATTCATTTTCATGGGATGGTTTGTTTAGGAGATACGACCGCCTAAACAATAGCGCGCGTCGTGTAATCACATACACTGGCGTGCATCGTCAAGTGCAATTGCGAGTCTACAGAATCTATGTAAGTGTAAGCTAGTTATAATATTCAAGTAATATTCAGTTTAACGCATATTATAAGTTTGTTAATCATGTATACATAATTTATGTAAATGATTTGGACTGTTATGTTATGCGACACCTAAACTGAAACACTATTTCGATTCCTAATTCAGTTTTGTTTTAATTAATTTCAAAATAAATAACTTATGTTAGGCCTATCGTAATATATTTTTTAGCACAGCATTTACTAACATAAATTTATTTTATTAAAACTAGAATACGGCTTTCTATGTTAATAAAACCCTCTCATAATTATATGCAAAGTAGTAATGTTTGCAATCTTTTCTACAACTCTTTCATTGTGAATTATAAACTAAAAAAAAGGAAAGCAATTTATTTGGTTCATGAATTAGATATAATTACTTATAGAGTAGCTTCCTCTGGGTCATCTTCGTCGCCACTTCCATGAAAATCTTGAATTTCTATATTCATGCAGCTTCCTCCTCTACAATGTCCACACATCGTCGAGCAGGCCAATCCAGCACGTCTGCATTCACATCTGTAGCCACAGTCTGTCTTACAGCCATAGGAAATCAGGCGCAACAAAGAATCAGGTGCAGGTGCCCAGCTAGTCATTATTGGAACCAAGTATCCTCCAGCCAGTTGCCACCCCCAGTTGACTGAATTAAGGGATACGTTATCATACCACTGCTGAACCTAGGACAAAAACACAAGTTTTATTATTTAATGTTTCGATATTATATACATTCAGTTACATTCTCAGTGTAAAGTTGAAAAGAATTACCTGATAATATGTCAGCAGTGAATGTTCTGCACATACAGCACTTGTTGGTGGCAATGTCGCTAGTTTTAAGGCTGCCGTAACAGACTGCTTAGCGATGGAGCGTGTATACTGAATTACTCTGAGTTCATCCAAACTGGTGATATTTTCCCCACCGTACAGAGCTATGACGAATTTCTCTCCAGCAGCACAAACCTCCTCTTTCGTAGACTCTGGACTGTTGAACACTTGTGCAACATAGACCATGTCAGGTCTCTGGAGAATTTTCCATGCTTTTTTTTACCTTTGCCAAAGAAAGCAGATGTGTCACAACCAGTAACTGCATGACAGAAGAGGAAATTATCTTTGCTCTTTCCGATATGTTCTTGAATTTCCTTCACATGACACACTTTGTCACATTTTGTATTCGTACCTGGACTAAGGATTCTTAAGTCCATGTCATCAGTGGCGCGGGCTAACAGCATGACTACAATGTCTGTCAGATGCAACAACTGTGACATTGTTTCCCAATGAAACCAGCTCAAGCGCTTTCTTCACAATAAGAGTATCAGCATCGCCCTCAGAATTGCACACTTTGATTCCTGCTGTTTCGAAATGGTGGGCCAACAAGGTGATCAGTCGTTCCTTGTTGTGATGGTTACTTAGGAAATCAGCTTGCGTTGTGCTCGCAGATGTGTTCATGTCAAACATAAATTCAGCAGATGTCCTTTTAGAAGCACGCCGAATATGTTCGTGTGATTGTCAAGACAGTAGTACAGCAACATCACGAGCATCTCTGGTTTTGCATGAATCCCTTAACTCAACATGCTGTTCAGATGATCCAGCTTTGATGCCAGAAAGCTCCTCCAAGGCATTGCACAACTTCAAGCATACAGGAAAAGTAGCTACACAATATGCAAGTGTACTTTCTGTTATTCCACGTCCTCTTGTAAGGCCCCCTTGAGTTTTGTGCGCACGCATGAGATCCTGCTCTATCGACAAGTCTGTCCATAAGCCTCCCCAGAACTCGTCCTTTCTTTGTACAGTAAAGAAACTTTGTGATTTAATTTTGTTGTACCCATTTGATGGCATTTGAGATGGAAGTGCCTCGATCTGCTGGACATATAAGTGAGCTGATTTTGCATAGTGAAAGTGTCCAGCAGCATGCAGGTATGGCAACATTGACCGCACACACTGTAAATGGAGTTCCCTATCACCGAACCTTTCAGCTCTAATAAAAAGGCGTAATATGTCCACCTGCCGCAGGTACTGCACCCATGACTTGCCAGTACGACTTTGTTCAGACAATGCTGTGCACTTTCTTTCAAATGAAGCTAGAAAACTGATTAGCAAAGGTGACTCCACAGCATCTGGAATAATTTTCTCACCACTTATATCTTCAAGAAAGAGTTTGTGTAATTCTTCTTGATAAAACGAAAAGCAATTTTCCATTCCTAGTTCATAGTAATCAGGGCCTAAGAAGTTAACATGTGTGCTCGCACAGCTCTAGAAAATGCATGGCCTGAAATCATGTGTTACTGAAGATTTAGCATAAACTTGCATCAACAGCTCTTCTATGCCACTCCTAGACATTATGAATCCAACAGAGCCCATGTAACTGACGAGGAGATGGAATCCACCAAGCCGAAGAGTTACACTATCCAGTTCCCCAGGAGGTGCAGCTGCGATAATTTCTGATGCCTTCGCATAAAGTGGCTGATCAAAATTAACAATACAGCTACCCTGATTGTGGTGTTTACACTCCTCAGCTGCAAAAATAAGTGCAGTATAAATAGTACTGTGATTTGATCGCTCTAAATTTATAAATGGCACTGCCTCGACTGCAGTGACGCACCAACTAATTTTCCCTGTGTGTATACAGCTACGCATAAAACCATTCCAAGATGATGCTTAAAACTCTTCTAACCATCTAGCAGAGGTCCAAAGTACATCTGCTGCAATAGCATTTTTCACAGATCGAGCTGTAGCATCAGACACAGTGGCTAGCTCGCGAATGCTAATGCCCTTGAGTCCTGGCAATGTTGACTTTTTGTAACTGTGAACTTGAAGTTTGCCTCTGGCGGCTATGATGTCTGCTGATGGTGGATGATGCTGTCTGTTAATTGTCATTGATTCTTGGTTTTGAGCTTTGCATCTCCCACAGCTGTATTTTATATAATAATCATAACTTTGACATCACATTGTTAACATCACATTGTTGTACTTTCAAAATTAGAATGCTCCAGCATTATAAATTAGTAGAATACCTTATAAATATTAATGCATGCATGATAATGTGATTATCTTAGGTGACTTCAATGTACCTGGGATATATTGGAAAGGTAATCACTATTTCAATATTGCCCGTGCACATGTCAGATCCAAGGCTCAGTGCCTACTTGATTTCATATCTAATTTGGATTTAATTCAGCACAACCTAATACAATCTTCCAATAATCTTCTAGATCTTTGTTTTTCTAATCTATCCCATTGTGTGGTTGAAAAAGCTGTTGAATCTCTGGTCAAAGAGGATATCTATCATCCTACCCTACTTATTAAACTACTTATTGAGGCGACCTCACACAATTTTACTCCAGATTCTTTTTTCAGAAACTACAAAGTTGGTGATTACTTAAGCCTATATAACTCTCTAAAAACCCACAATTGGGATGAATATTATAACACCACTGATGTACATGCTCTTGTAGATCAACTTACATCTTGTATCTGTGATAAAATCAATACTCACATTCCATTATCCACACGTAAGGCCTCTAAACATCCTTATTGGTTCTCTGGTGATTTAATTCATGCCTTAAAATCTAAAAAAACACTTTCATAAACTCTATAAAAGAAACATTATGCTCAGTATTACCTTCTTTTCTCTAAATATAGAGCACTAGTTAAAAATCTTACTAAGCGTGATAAAACTAATTGGAATCGTAGTATCAATAATAAGGTTAAGAATAACCCTAAAAAATTCTGGAGATATGTCAATGTTATGAAAAATGGTTATAGTGAATCTCATTCTCTTAATGTCAATGGTGATATCTGTAATGATCCAGGTATTCTTTCTAATGTCTTTGCTAAGTACTTTGCTAGTGTATATGTACCATCCACCAACCACCCTCGTATCATTGATCCCGATATTATTCACGATTCAATTCCTGTATCATTCTTATCAGAAAGCCAGGTCTTATGGGGAATTAAATCATTAAAACCTACTATGTCTACTGGTCCTGACGGTATACCAAATTTCATTATTAAAGGCTGCTCTTTTATTCTAATGCCTCTATTGTTGCATCTATTTAATACAAGTCTAAAATCACAAGTATTTCCCACTAAATGGAAAATAGCTAAGGTTATTCCCATACATAAAAAGGGTAGTAAACTCAGTGTATTTAATTATAGGCCTATATCATTATTAAATGGCTTTACTAAAATCTTTGAAAAAATAATATTTAAACATATTAACTTCCCAATAAACAACAGATTAGCTCCTAATCAGCATGGCTTTAGAAATAGTATGACAACTTCTACTAATCTTCTCTCATTTATTAATCCTATATACAATAAAGTTACAACAAGGGGGCAGGTTGATGCATGTTATTTTGATCTGGCTAAAGCCTTTGATACTGTCAATCACTCCATTTTACTAGCTAAACTTTCTAACTTCGGTCTCTGTAATAATTATATAACCTGGTTTACTAGTTACCTTAAAGATAGATGTTTCTTTGTTTCACTTAATAAAAAAACTTCTACTTTATATCATGCTACTTCTGGTGTGCCTCAAGGGGGTACTTTATCTCCCTTATTATTCAATATTTATATTAATGATATTTTTAAAGTTCTTCATCATACTACTGGTTTTCTGTTTGCTGACGATCTTAAAATATCCAGAGAAATTTCCTCCTTAAATGACTGTCTGCTTCTTCAATATGATATTACTGAAATTGATAATTGGTGTAAAATGAATTTAGTTTCACTTAACAAAGATAAAACAAAAATTATTTCTTTAACAAGGAAAATTCATCCAGTTAAATATGATTATTTTCTTGACAACTCAAAAATTTCCAAATCTCTTAGTATAAAAGATCTTGGTGTTATTCTTGACTCCAAACTATTCTTTCATCAACATGTTAATTCTTTAGTATCCTTTTCCCGTAGAACCTTATATTTAATAAATTATATAACTTACTATGCATCTAATATTGAATCCATTCTTACTCTTTATTTGTCCTTAGTTAGAAGTAAACTCGAATATTGCTCAGTTATCTGGAACAGTATTAACACCACCGATAGTGACAAAATTGAATCCATACAAAATAAATTTTTCAAAATAATTAGTTCTAGACACCATCAATTACCCAAATTAGAATCTCTTTCAAATCGCCGCATCCATCTGGATGCCCTGTTTGTGTTTAAGTGCTATAGTTCAAAAATTAATTGCTTATACTTACTTGGTAACTCTGGTATTCGAGTCCCGCAGTTCAAAAGCCGCCTTCGATCCCTATTATGTTCCTTACACAATAATAATGATTTAATTTACAGACTTATCTCAAATTTCAATAAATATGAAAATTTTATTAAAAACTTTAAATTTTAATTTTTATGATTACCCTAATATTTTGAGTAATTATAATCCTGTTTATTCTTCCCATTCTAGATCATTTAGTTAAGATTATCTCAGTTGCTGTTTTGTTTTGTTTGTTATTGTGTCGTCTTTTAAAATCCTGTGTATGTTGTATTTATTCGCTTGTATGTGTCGTCTTTTATTATCCTGTTTATGTTGTATTTATTCGTTTGTATGTGTCGTGTCTTTATTACTTGTTCTGTGCACACCTCCAAAGCTTCGGCTGTTGGTGTGCATGTCACAAATTTAATAAATAAATAAATAAATAAATAAATAAAACAAATTAATATTTAGATAATGGAAAAGTTTTCAATTATTGAACATAATAATTAGTTTTTTTATGTTTTGAGTTATTACCGAACCGCAAGGCCTAAAGAGGAACACTATTAATCAGGAAATAGGAAAGTAGTCAGCCATGGTCTTTACCAATATTTGCCTAGAGTGATTTAATGAAACCATGGAAAACCAAAATCACAATGGCTCAACCGGGTATCGAACCTGAGTCCTCCCAAATGTGAATCCAACGTAATGCCGTTGTTGTACATACCTCACTATTGACACCACAATAGTAATATAAGTGCAACACAATGCTAGGTTAAAATTGTAATAAATTACCTTACCTGCATTGTTTGTGCAACTTTAGTGACGACCCAGTCTCCACGAGAGACCGTAAGAAAAGAACGTTTCCATCAGCCCTTTGTTCACTGGCTTTAACGAGTCCCAACAATCCTCTTGTTACTGTAGTTATTTCTTCTTGACCAGGTTCCAGTGTTTTTTTACAAATCAAACACTCAGATTGAGTAGCAATTTCAACTAATATTTCATTTCTAACCACAAACTCACATTAAGAAATAAATAACTCATTCCAAAGCACCAGTAAATACGCAACTTCACTTCTGACACGTCCGGACAAAGACTGAACATTTATGTGAGGAGCCAGTCACCGATCAGTCGACTGTATGTAATCGATCGACAGAGACAACAGACACGTATGCAAGTACTGAAATACAATGCGTCTAGACAACTGCTGGTGGTGACTCGTGCCAGAACTCGTGATTACACGACGCGCGCTATTGTTAAGGTGGCCGTATCTCCTAAACAAACCATCCCATGAAAATGAATAATACACCATTGGAAAAAGAAGTAGCAAATATCGATTGTAAAAACCACATTTTAGCTATCTTGCTTAATTTATACTCTCTGAGTCAGTTGATTTGTAACTTTGCTAATTTTTCAAGAAATTCTTGAAAGATAATCGCTTTAACAACGCTGAAAATGTATTTCATTTACTAATTGAAAATTTACAGCTATTCAGTATGATCTTACGATGAAATAAAATATTTATAGAAAAGTATTTATTCTTGGGTTTAATTTCTGAAGGGTCAATTTCGCCTGTGTGTCGATTTTTGCGACTTAAGACATTCTTGCCCGAAAAAAACATGGACGCCGGCACGGGAGAATAGGGGAAATTCAGTATGTTGTTCAGGAAGGTGAATAGTACTAATGACCAAATTTGCAGCTTTATAATATTTTTTTCTGGGTTAGGGTATTTTTGAGCCTAAAATTCCTGGGCTATATGTGCCCCGTCTGATAAAAGAAAGAGTTCAGTTACTTTGCTTAAAATGTCAGTGTGGATATAGTCATATACAAAAAAGCACACTTCATTTGCACTATTGTGTCCTTCACCTTCATGATACATGCATATCACAGAATGTCTATACCTCAGGTAGAAAACACAAACACTTTCATGTACTGGTATACATGGAAGTGGCAGGTTCTGCATAAAATCAAAGACCAAACCTCCGGTGTGTTCTTGTTTATGACACCGGGCTTCTACATCTTTTATTGATATAAGTTTTGCACTGTTTGTGCACATTTAACACACTCTCTGCTGCTTGCTTTATGCTATCACTTATGTGAGGGCTTTTTAGTTTGGTGTTCATTAGTTCACATTTACAGCATATATCAACTCGTGAGTGCCCAAATCTGTAGTTGAAATTTTGTGAAAATTATTCTCTGTAGAAGTTAACTGCACTGTCTGGATGCCTCTGAACATTGACGACTGTTCCAACAGAAGCATCTTGGAAGATGATAGCCTTCAACTATATAAAAACCAATATTTAAATAATTATAAATAAGATTAACTGTTAAACAAACATCACTACTACTTTCTGCTAATGTAAATCAGAAATATACCACTCTCTAAGAGTACATTCTCTTTGCATCATTTAAAAAAATTTAGTATAGAAACAAATAAAGTCAAAGTTACGTTATTTTATGGAGGAAGGAATTATGTATGTCAATGACTTCTTCCTTTCTCTAAATATCAACATTTTTAGATGTGTGATTTAAGAGATAAGGAACAATATGACCATTCTTTTCACCACTATTTGAAGCATATTGTCCACTTGTATTAAAAAGTGAAAAACAAAAACATTGACTTTGTTCCTTTCTCCACAGGCTGATTCAATTATATTACTTAACCCACATTCACCAGCAGGAAAATAACTGGATGAATAAAAAACAGTGTTCCTAAAAATGCATAGTACAGTATTAGACAAATTGTGTGAAGTGGCTGTCATACAGAAATTTCACATACTTGTCCACACAGATCCCCTACATCATAACAATCTCTGAAGGTACAGTATTCATTTGGTGTATTTCTTCATATTGCATCTGCCAGAACAGAAATATTATTCTTAAAAATATTTTGACCTCTAAGATATGGTACAGAAATGATTGTAAATGGGTTAAATTAACTTGAGAAATATAATATTAAAAGATAAATTTTAGTATGAAATAATTAACTTAAAACATAGGTGGTCTCCTGAAGGTCTCTATCATGCAGTTTCTGCTTGAGAAATCTGAGTCGCAGCTTCGACTCCTCGAGTGCAAATGCATGAAGCTCCTCTTCCCGCTTAAATTGTTTCTTTGCGTTTTCAAGCTCCAAGCGAGCCTTCTCTGTCTTGTAACGCTGCTCCTTGACGCACAAAGCATGCAATTGGTCGTTCTGTGCACCTTGCCTTTGCAGCTTCTCGAGCCTTTTGCTCAGCTCTTTTTCTATCGCCGCATCTCTCATGGAAGTGGATGCTGATGCAGTTGGCGTGGAAAGAGAGCTGTTTCTGTGTTTAGTGTGGTGCAAGCTGCTGAATGCAGTCGCTGCATTGGAGTCAGCACAACTGTGCTCTTCATTTGAATCAAGTTCAATGAAAGAGCACTCTGTGTCTAGTTCTTCCGACTTGGCTAACCCAGACCCTGCTGTAACAACCGTCTCCTCCGAATCCTCCGCTGGCGAGAGCGGATCATCGTCGAGCGTGTATTCGACGTAGTGTTCAATTCCAGACAACGCCTTCTCGAACTCTGGGTCTGGCTCTATAGAGGACCTATTCGAATAAGGCCTACATCCGGCCGTCAATGCTTTTTTCCGTTTCGTTTTTTCGTTCTGCCAACATTTTCGCAGCTGCTGAACCGTGCGCTGCAACATAAACAATATGTTCTAAACTAACAATTAAAAATAAAGAAGAAACATTTACCCTGCCATGAAATAGGTAATCTCCAATAAAAAAACTATCACAAAATAAAAATTAATTATCCTTTTCAGCAACAGTTAATTCAGTCCACATTACTTGGTAAATAGCATTAAAACCAAACTGAACACCAAAATTGTAATCAAAGTGGAATAGAAGTAAAACATAATTTTCTTAAGCACCACAAATGTTATGCATAAATATCTAATCACACTATTAGGTAATTTTATTTGATTTTTTTTCCCCCCACTTATAACATATGGGAAAGAAAAAATTATTATTTATAGAACATTGTTCTTTTACATGCTGGAAAGATCATACCTATTTTAAGAAAACAAGATTTTATACAGTTTAGGTACTGAATAAAAGCAAAAAGTATAAACTACTTAAATCAAGTGGCTAAAACAATAAATAATGTAACTAAATATGAAAATACAAAGGCATTTTGGCTTATAAAATGTAAGCAGCCTAGTACTGAAAGGTCCACATGGAAATGTGGTTAAGACATACTGCAGGAATGTAAACAGTAGGTTGCCTACTTACCCAGGACAAATAAAATTTTTATGTGTTCCTCTATTTTTATAGTTCCTCTATTTTCTAACCAATTTAAAATGATCTCTATATCAGCATCCTTGTTTTAAAAATAAAACCAGAACTCAAATAGCAAAACCTAGGTATTCAAAGACAATACCTACATAAGCTATAAGGTTTTAAGCAAATTAACAGTTGGGAGTTATGAACTTACGTGTTAAAAATACATTCTGGGCCACCAAAGCTTTTAATAAAACACTGTTGTCTTTTAAATCATTTATACCAAAATTATTGTATTAATTTTTTTTTGTTATTACTTAGGTGCAACTTTTCAAAGATTTTTTTAAAAATTTTCTTACTGCAGTTTCATTTCAATATTTTGCTCAATTATTATTCTATATTTGTATCATTAGTCAAACTCTTAGCAACACCAGTATTTTAAATGTATAGGAGTAGTTGACTGGCCATGCTGATGAAGGCTGCAGAACTTATATTTAGTTTGTGAGAGTGCAATTTATAATGGTGTGTTTTACTTTGGTTTTTAGTAGTTGTTACAATGCAAATTTTTGTGATACTGCACCATTATTGGGTCAGGATTACTTTACTGGCATACTGACACGATTTAAGATGTTATGGCCTGAATGTAAACAAGAAAGGAATAATATGACATTGTGAAAAGTAAATGAGGTTTGTAAAATACTGTGTATGTTAGACTGGTACACAGTGAAGTAGAAGTATCGACAGTCATATGTTAAAAAAGATGGTTCTCCATGTGGCGTTGGCGGATACTAAAGCATATTGTGCATATTTATACGGAGTTGCAGTGATTAAACCGTAGTGTTTCAAATGAGATAAAATTTTTGGAGAATATTTTGTGCCAATATGTACCTAGCAAAAAAAATTTTTGTAAAGAGAGAGAAGGGTTTTGGAGCTGTGATAAAGGAAATATGAGTCAGAATGAGCTGTGTTTCTTTGGTATCACAAATTGGATTCATTACAATCACACACTCATATACTCTCAGAAACCAGTAGGAATTAAGAAACGCTGTTTACAGGGTAAATAGAGGAACATCTTTAAAGTTCAAAAAAGGTATTTACCAAAGTTTGTTATTTTATTTACGGACCAGCAGTGACGTGAGAAAATGGTAAATATGTAGTTGGGCGGTATTCGCGGAAAAAAATGCTAAAAATCCGAAAATACTTTTATTCTATGCTCTTTCACTTCCTCTTTTCAAAACAACCGGCGGAGATAAGAAATTCCAAATACTTTAGGAGATATCGAATTTTTTAATTTTGCAATACAAGACCTGTGCAACCATTCGACCGTTGCAATTTTTGTTATTTTGCCGTGTGTTTGTGAATGCGTAATTAATAAAATGGTTGATTAGGTCAGGTCAGTTACATTATTAATACTTTCAAACTAAGCCGACATTAAAAATAATGTGAATTAATTTTAATGGCTGTTTAGTTTTAAAATATTTATAATGTAACTGACCTGACCAAACAAACCGGGACAGAGGATGAACAGTAAACTAAAATGGTTGATTAGGTCAGGTCAGTTACATTATAAATACTATAAAACTAAGGTGATATTAAAAATAAAGTGAATTAATTTTAATTATTCTTTAGTTTTAAATTATTTATAATGTAACTGACCTGACCTAACCAACCGGGACAAAGGATGGACAGTAGGAACTAACGTAATTTTTTTTTTTACTTATTACTTGCGCAACAATATTCAAATAACAAATAATACTTTAAAATTAGAAACGTTAAAAACTCACCTAAGTTGGAGGCGGTAATTAATTCTGGCCTATCACGAACAATCACGTGACATCATTATCCAATAAAAAAATAGATAGCCTACTCGTAAACAAGAAACAATTTTGAATGCCACATGAATGCACTGGTATTGTGATGAAATTTAAAAATTCGATATCTCTTAAAGTATTTGAAATTTCTTATCTCCGCCGCTTTTAATGAAAAGAGGAAGTTGAAGAGCATATAATAAAGGTATTTTCGGATTTTTAACATTTTTTTCGCAAATACCGCTGAACTACATATGATGAAATTTAAAAATTCGATATCTCCTGCAGTATTTGAAATTTCTTACCTCCGCCACTTTTAATGAAAAGAGGAAGTTGAAGAGCATATAATAAAGGTATTTTCAGATTTCTAAAAAATTTTTTCGCAAATACCGCTCAACTACATATTTACCGAGAAAATTACTTTGTAAATTATCCTAGAATCCTAATCATTCTAGTGAATTTTAAGATACCCACATGATAGTTTCCCTATGAAATTATTTTTGTATGTAATTATATTTTTGATTGGTAAATATTTACAATCGCGGTAGATGCCAAAAAAAATGCTAAAAATCTGAAAGTACTTTTATTCTGTGCCCTTTCACTTCCTCTTTTCAAAACAACCGGCGGAGGTAAGAAATTCTAAATACTTTAGGAGATATCGAATTTTTAAATTTCATCATATGTAGAGTCGCGGTAGATGCCAAAAAAAATGCTAAAAATCTGAAAATACTTTTATTCTGTGCTATTTCACTTCCTCTTTTCAAATCAACCGGCGGAGATAAGAAATTCCAATTACTTTAGGAGATATCGAATTTTTTAATTTGCATCACAATACCTGCGTAGTATGCGGCCTGCGGCGATCACCATTGTTTCTTGTCATAGATAATAAGGTTTCTTGTTTACGAGTATCATGTTTCTTATTGGACAATTTTGTCACGTGACTGTTCCGTGATTGGCCAGTATTCAAATGAACCAATAGGTGATTATTTATTCCGTGATTGGTCAGTATTCAAATGAGCCAATACGTGATTATTTATTCATTTATTGTTCAATACGATGTTTAATTAATCAGTCAACTTCTGCCATTTGATCATTCGATGTTGTAGTCGTTCTGGGGAATCGTCTATTATATTTTGATATATTCTGTCTTTCAAATGGCCTGTGTTTCTGGGAATAGTCAGCTATGCAGCGGGTGTTCCTTGAATGTATTCGATTTTGTGCATTTGTGTGATGATTGGAAATTGTTGTTTGAATATTTAGTTGATCAGGGAGTTTTGAGTTCAGAGGTAAAGTGCGACCAATGTGGGACGGTAATTGAGTTGCCCGAGGACAGCGGATTTTTTCAATGTCACTGGTCAACAATAACCCGTGCCAATAAAAAAGTTAAAAGGGTACCTTGTTGTTTCAAAAAATCATTCAGGAACGGCACGTGGTTCTCCAAAAGTAATCTTTCGATTGAAACTATTTTGAAGATAACTTATTTTTTTTTTAACAGTTCATCACCCTAATACAGTATTTATTCAGTTCAATTGTAATGTCAGCTTGAAAACCGTCGTAGATTGGACGTCCTTTTGTAGGGAAGTTTTAATTAAGTGGAGTTTGGAAGTAAATGTAGGGAAATTGGGTGGGCCGGGCAAAGTTGTCGAAATTGATGAAGCTAAAATTGGCAAACGTAAGAATAATAAGGGGCGAGTCATTCAGGGTCAGTGGGTTTTTGGCGGTATTGAGAGAAATAGTGATAACATTTTTCTCATTCCTGTCAAAGATCGTACTAGCAGGACGCTCTTGCGCGTGATCAAGAAGTACATTTCGCCTGGAACGACAATTATAAGCGACTGTTGGCGTGCTTATGATTGTCTTTCACAGCATGATTATCTTCACCTGAAGGTAAATCATAGTATGAACTTTGTTGATCCCGACACAAGGGCGAACACCCAAAGAATAGAGAGACTTTGGCGGGAAGTAAGGCAGAATGTGCCACGATATGGTCGACGAGTTAAGGGGCCCGCCTACCTGGGCACACATACGGTGTGCAGAGCTTCAGGAAAAACAACGCGATTTCAAAACTACTCAAGATATCCGAGAGGGGCCTATTTACGAATAGCATTTAAGAGTTCGCTGAGGACCGAAAAGTACTTTTAATTTCGGATTAAGTTTTTAAACTGTATTTTTAGAAGCGTTAAAATGCCTAAAACGCGTGTTTTCAGAGTAATTTGTAGGAATAAAACAATCAGTACAGATTCTTGAAAGCACTTAAGGGGCTTGCATAACACCTTTATCTTCATTTCTCCGCCATATAATGTTACGGTCGCCGCTCAAATTTCACAGTTATCCTGTGACGACGAGACGAATGCGCGCCAGTTCAGAGACTTGCGCTTAGAGGCTATACCGCGCTGGAAGCACCAGCGAGCGTCGCGCTTATCATCCCGCCTCACTAACACACATACACCCCTGACGAGGCGGGCCCCTTAACCACTACGTCGGGTACCTTGCGGAATTCATGTTCCGTCGGAGGTATCGCGACGTAGGTGAACGACTACATCATTTCCTTTTAGTGGCAAAGGAAATGTACCCGCCTCCAACTTAGGTGAGTTTTTAACGTTTCTAATTTTAAAGTATTATTTTTTTTTGGATTTTGTTGCGCAAGTAATAAGTAAAAAGAAATTACGTGAGTTGTTAATGTTCATCATTTGTCCGGGTTTTGTTAGGTCAGGTCAGTTACATTATAAATAATTTAAAACTAAAGAACCATTAAATTAAATTCACATTATTTTTAATGTCCGCTTTGTTTGAAAGTATTTATAATGTAACTGACCTGACCTAATCGACCATTTTATTTATTACGCATTCACTAACACACGTCAAAAAAAAAATGGCGACGTTCGAACGGTTAAACGGGCGTTGTATTGCTAAATTAAAAAATTCGATATCTCCTAAAGTATTTGGAATTTCTTATCTCCGCCGGTTGATTTGAAAAGAGGAAGTGAAAGAGCACAGAATAAAAGTATTTTCGGATTTTTAGCATTTTTTTTCGCATATACCGCAACTCTACATATCATGAAATTAAAAAAATTGATATCTCCTAAAGTATATGGAATTTCTTATCTCCGCCGGTTGATTTGAAAAGAGGAAGTGAAAGAGCATAGAATAAAAGTATTTTCGGATTTTTAGCATTTTTTTTGGCATCTACCGCGATTGTAAATATTTACCTTTTGATTTTCCCCACCCACACACCCCATTTTCCCATGTTGGGTAATGTCTACATTATTGCTAGTTATGGAATCCTACAAAAAAAATATCTTCCATTATTTGCATATTTGACAATTCATAATGCATCACATATTTCTGACATGCTAAAATATATGCTTGCAGATAAGAATTTATAAAGCCTCCATAAAAGGTAAGTTTTTTTTTATCAGCTTTCCTTGTGTTTCTGTAATTTTAAGTTATTTTACATTTGAATTCTCTAAAGCCTAGGTAAAGTTATTTCTATATAATATGTAGGTTATGTAATATTTTTTAGATCCAATATTTACTAATTTTTCAGTTGGCTAAAAACACAATTTTTGCAGATTTCAGTGCAGTTTCCCTCTACCAAGTTTCCTAAAATATCAAGCACAGGATTTTTGACATAGGTACTAATTAAATGAAAACATCTACACCATTAATGCAATTTTTTTTTACGGAAAAGCCGCCAAATTAAAACTTTACCATGTCATTAACTGAGAATACAATTTCGGTTGGCTTTTGTGGATCCTCTCGATGATTAACGTAGTGCTCAAAATTATCAGAATACAACTTAGGAATTTTTTTTATACCCCCGGAAAAGCTGCTATTAAATTACCTCGCTGAACGACATAGTCGATTTATTTATTTTGAAATATAATTGCATCTTGCATGTGGATATGTTTTAGTATAAACTGTCAAAACTTATTTAAGAGTACTTTCCATATTTACATTTTAGGAATAATATTATTATTGACCCATGTCCAACAGGATTTGGTAGCATGGTCATTTAGGAATAAAATTATGTATAAACACTAAACCACTAAACTAACTTGAGTCACTCCAGGGTACGAATTGTACTCGTTGCAAAGAGCATTCCACGCTTCTTGCCGCTTTCCCGAAGCAATAGCATCAGTTCGTTTACATGCAAATACGGCTGCTCTCTTCCCAACTAACTGAAAAAGAATTCTTCTCTCATTGGTAGTGAAACGTTCGCTAATATAACGACGCTCACATTCCATAGTTCCCACACTTCAGCACCACGGTAACTTAAAAAGTAAGAACTGTTTATTGTTAACTTCAACTAAGCTTAGCACAAAACGAATTCAGACAAGACTCCATGGAGTTCGGTTGAAGCAAGTTTAAATGAAGACGAGCTTTGGGAAGTTTGGAGACTGTTGTGATCAAATTAGTATTTGGTTATTATGATTGAGGTTTATTGTGTATCGAGTTGTATTACAATATAAAAAAATTAGAATAAATAATGTAATTCGAGTGTTTGTGATGCATAGCTGTATAATTACCAAAATATAGATTATATTGAAAATATGTATATAACTTTGAGGAACCATGTTCCGGGAGCATTTGTTCTGTATAACATATCTAATTATATTTTAACATAAAAAAAAGTAGGCAGTAGAATGTGTTTGTGATTTTAAATTGTACAATTTACAAAACATTTTTAATTTTGAAGATAAGCATTATATTTAGATATAAATTGGATACATGATAAGGAATAATGTATCCAGCAGGAATGATTCTTCTACTCGCCAACATCATAGTGACGATACATCTACAGTACAATGGTTGAGTTATGGTGGCCGCATGAACATTTTAGCACTGATTCCATTGTTCTACCTCTTCCGTCACCAAACTATAGCATCTTAGCTAAGACGGCTCGACATTCGATCATATGCAGAGATTGGCAGTGAATTTACAGGAAAGACATATGTCATTCATACTCTCTTTTCTATGGTCGGCGATATGATTTACAGAGTCGGTGATTGGATGTCTATCGCTGAAGGCATCAACTAGCCTAGATTAGTGATACTGCGGGCTAGTTCGAAGGCAGAGCGAGACTCGTCTGGGGGTGTGATGTCGCCACGTGGCAGGCAGGAATGAATTAATGACCAAAAGAAGGCTCTCCTGGCTGTTGCAGTTACCGGGTATGCAGGGTTGCCAGTGGGTTGGAACACACAATTATGCACTGCATAATCGGCTAAAATTGATTTTATTCCATGTGTTCACCAGTACATGGCTCTACCTAATGTATGGCTTGCCCTATACCCGAACTGGGGTTCAACAGGGTGCGCATGTTCTGGTTGCTTCCGCGATGTGATGTGGGCAAAACTGGTCCTACCATCCTTAAGGGCTCACGACCTTAATCACGACTAATCACGACGTAGGTGCTCCTGGCCCACTGTATTCACTAGATGTGGAGGTGCTCTCAGCACAAATGTTGAGTAACTTAAATATAATAGGGCACTAGCTGTTGTACTGCACCTCAACGAATGGTAGTGTAATCACACTGAACTGAACATAACTGAACACTAATGACATAACAAATATTTGGGTGCACAACGGAGGCCTTCACAGCAGTGCATTGCCTAGACAAAGACACTAAATGCATGCTGGAAACCTAACATAATAAATTGGCTACACCCACTCTAGCATGATACAAGAATTATGTAAAATACAGAAAAAAACATTGACATATATCCCTAAATTAATTTAACGCCATGCACATGATAAGAGTGTGGGCCCCGAAGTCCTCGGGTAGTCTTAACGAAAATAGTGTCTTGGCATGGCGACCCTGTCGGGCGAAATAGCAAAGAAGCCTGATTGCTGATGTCCGTAGCTTAAGTACTGGGGCATAATCCGTAGCCTGGCTAAACAAAGGACTATCTAAAACAAAGAAAAAAACCCTATGTGGGCACACGCAATTAGGTGAGGCTGTAGGTCAGTTCGGGCCAACCGAGAGGCTAGCTGCGGAGCCAATTGAAAACGATTTGTAGAAATCTAACTCTATTGCTGAGTTTTTATTCTTTTTTACAATTATATTCAATATTTATATCATTATGCATTGTATGCCTACTTATTTTCTGTACAAAGTAAGTTTTAAAGACTATTATTGAAATTAAACTTGACGCCGCCGTCAGTGCTCCCTCTGAGAGCACAGGCCGTTATGTGTCCTCAACACCCGATAAGTGCCGCGCCCCGAACGCGCCCGCGCGCGCAACGTAGTGCAGTGCCCCGAACGGCGTGACGTCAGTCACGGCCTCCTACGTGTGCAAAGCGCCCGGCCGGGTGTGGCACTGCGCAAGGGTAGTGTTTATTCATGCATTTTATAATATAAACAGAAACTAATAAATCTAAAACCATCAATAATCAATGTTAATTTAATAATCATGTTATAAAGGGTTATAATTCACAAAACTGGCCGAAGTCATCTTCCCGCGCTCCGCAGTTTTCCCGCGGAATTTCCCCCCTCCCTGGCCCCGGCGGCCAGGGAGGTTAGTCAGTCGCCATCCAGCACTCGCCCGGGCCGGCAGCCCACGCACGGGGAGCCTTCAACTTTCGCGCCAACATCTTGTAACTGCAACAGGTAATTATAGCCAAACCGTTTTTATATCAGCTCCCTGGTCTGCCCACATCGGCCGTTAGCAACTTCGCGCGGTCTTTTATTAAAATGTGTATCCCATCAGGGATTTTTATATCTTACATAATCAATTAGGTGATCCTTCGTGGCACCTGTGCCTCACGCTATAACGCCCCACCTCGGGACATAGTTCTTTGCCCACGCAGGGCGGCACTGCGCCAAACGCGACCACAAACATTCGAACGAGTCAGCAACTGGGACGTGCCACGGCCACGTGTGTGATATCGTACCAGACTCCACCGTGTCCGTACCCAGCTTAACGTGGCCTTCGCCACCCCGCGGACTAGCCGCTTGTGCCTATCCTCCTGTGCGGGACTAATCACAGTAATTTAGTGTAATGTGTTTTCATAAGTAATTTGCGGGACCTGCCGTCCTTTTAGTGTAATGTGTTTTCATAAGTAATTTGCGGGACTGATCGTCCACACACCTCGCGTCGCGTCCGAGTACTCTCGCAGAGGCCCTAGCAGGTTCATCGTGCGCGGAGCTTAGGTCGACGATGAAGCGGCCAGTTAGGTGAACGTGTGGCGTGTAGACTGTGCTACGCAATAAAACGGCTACAAGTACGTGTGTGTTTCATTAATAAGGCGTCCTGGGAGGCCATAACAGCCCGGGGAGTCCTTTGTCGCCGCATCCCTGCCTGCAGCCACGAGGCCAGGAACCCCACCCTTGAGATTCAAAATTAACCCACCAGTTTCAATTTACGTAAATTCAGATCAGGCAACGGGGACGGCATCAAACTTCTATTGGCGCAATGAGAGTAAAATTTCAATGCCGAATTTTAATGCAATGTTTCTGTGAAAGATTGTTGTGGATTGTTTCTGACGCGAAAAGGACAGTGAATTGGTATCTGGCAAAGAGATGCATAGTCGTGGTTTGAATTGTCAAAGAAGTAAAAGATAAGAGTTAATGACTGAATACACCCCTGACCGAAATAACTTATATTCGAAGGATAAATGCAGATGTCCGGAGTCACCCCAGTACTGGGGTGACATCGGTCACTTAGTTAACAAAACTTTTTCAAAAAAATATTCATGCTAAATTTATTTTCTTTATTCAGTATGTAGACAAAAGTTACGGGAACATATCGACGAAATTGAACATTATTCTGATCGATAACAAATTGTAGGTAATAAAGAAAGGTACTTTTTTGACCTATGTCACCCAATCCGACGGTACTTAGTTATATGCACTTTTCTTAAAAAAAAAAAGTGAAAATTCTTTGGACGCAATGGGAGTAAAATTTCAAGACCGAATTTTAATGCAACATTATCGAAAACCATTGTTTTAAACGATTTCTGATGTTAAAATGATAGAGAATAGTTTGTGTATGTAGCAGAGAACTCGTCTGGCCTCGTTCTCTTGAGCTGGCTCAATATCATGGAGCGACTCAGATTGAACCCTGTCATGGGGCAGGGATAGGCGTGTCGTGGCAGATAATGATGTTTTTTCAAGTATGTATCATTTCCATTACTTGTTTAAATCAGCATGCTAAACAGTCAGCTAAATATTTTTTTTCTGATATAATGTTTTTCACACTTTAGTTGGACAGGGTAATTATTCGTCACGAAATATTATAGTTTGATTAACTAAATCACACACTGTAATACAATTATGAGCCAACAAGCATGTAAGTAAGTTGATTCACACAGAATATGCTAGTTAAAACAAGTTTAAACAAATTCCATTGTGGAATATTAATTGTTTTTATTTTCACTTTGCCGTCGTCCGGGGTCTCGGGCTCGAGTCCCGGTGTGGCTCCTAGTGGGAAAAGGCGGTTCTTGATCTGTGTTGTCCGGGTGGGCGCCAGACTAGCTCGTTTCTAGTCGTGAATTTGGGGTCGTGGATGTATGTGCCCCTGCGTGGCCCACTAGGGCCGGCGGCGGTGTTGCGTGAGATGATTTTAAATAAGAGACGTGGAGTTGAGGTGGCGGTGTCGTACCTTTTATTCAGAGGAGCGAGTCGTACACAATACAACACTCTACAGAGGTCCCCGGGGGGTTTTACTTGTTATTCCGTGGCGCCGTATTGTTTGTGTTCCGCGTTACGTGGCCTCGGATGCTGTTATGTCTCAGACGTCTCACTGGGTACGCAGGTAACGTAATTTCGTAACACAAAGGCGGGACACAAAATACACTGAATTAAGGGGGCGCGTACAGGTTACGTGGCACTCGTTACTCGGGTAACGTAAGTTAGCAATACAAAATACGGGATACAAAAATACACTGAATTAAGGGGGTGCGCACAAGTTACGTGGCACTCGTTACTCGGGTAACGTAAGTTAGCAATACAAAACACGGGATACAAAAATACACTGGATTAAGGGGGCGCGCACAAGTTACGTGGCACTCGTTACTCGGGTAACGTAAGTTAGCAGTACAAAATACGGGATACAAAAATACACTGAATTAAGGGGCGGGCGATTGGAGACGGCCAATCCCGTATGCAAATGTCTCGGCGCGGGTGTTGTGCCCACTGTGGTGAAACACGCACCGCAATTAAGTTTGTCCAAGTTCCCTTGCGGGTTTGTGGTCAGCGCCGTGCGCGTGACCTTAAACAAAGTTCTGTACGTTGCGGGAGACGGCCCGTGCCGTATGCTGAAGAGCAGCCCCGCTGACCAAGTGTGGTGCGGGGTGTCCTTAAGTTGATGCGGCCGGATTAGGTCCGGGACCGAAAAAAAGGGACCGGGTACTCACGGAGAGGTTAAGTAATAAAAGGGGTTTGGTTAATTAGTGACTATATTTACCGGACGTTACTTTCAATGTAGACAAAGGATGTTGCCTCTCCGTGGGACGTAGGTCCGCCCCGGTCCATGAGCTGCGCTGAACTGCCGAACTGGCATGGCGTCCGAGGGAGGCTCGGCCTCTCTCGCGCCAGGCGTGACCTCATTACGCTAGACTCCAAACGGGTGTCTCTGGAAGAGATTTTATTGTCGCTAAAATCCTCATTTAATGTTTCAGGAGGAATGGGTACGGTTCTTCTCTTGTCTACTCAGGTTTCCGCGGCTTTGTCTTTAATTGCTGTTCGGGTCGCCTGACTCGGGTGGGCCATGGCCAGGGGTGTGTTCCGTTAGCGGGAGCGTATACTGGCGGGTGCAGGTCGGGCTCTGGGGTGGTCGTCGGCCAGACGACGTCAACTTTGTGGCATTGTAGTTATAATGTAAAGAATAATAGTGAGATAGGTCCATTCAGTTTAGTTTTCGCGTCGTGGAGTGGTGGACATATTAAAATTGTTCATTCATTCGATGGCAGAATATTATCAATGCATATGAATGCATTGCAATATGCCTATTTAGCCTATGGCAGAATCTGTTGGACTATACCCAACGACCTAGAAATACATAGACTGCTGGTACATATGCTTTCAGCGCCATTTGCTGCTGTCGACGGCAATCTCTGGAACTACTCTTCGAGTGAGTGAGACAGAAACATGTTTTGACAGAAGAGGGGGCAAGATCGTATCCATTGTTTATTGTTCCTTAAGGCCCTGTCACACTGTCAAATTTTAGCTTCCAACACCTTCCAATATGTTGGATCCAATATCTTTGAGGGTTGTGACGTCACGTTAAACGTCACTATCGCAGCCATGTTTATTTGAGAGATTGAATGTCTAGTGTTTCCTTCAAATATTTTACGTATAGGACTGGTTCTAAAATATGTTGGATGTTGGATGGGATCAGCCAATCAGAGTTATCTATAATAAAGCGGCCGCTTTTGTTTCCGTTTCCGAAGTGTAATAGTTTAAATATCAGCAATGGCGAATGGGAAATAAATGCAGTAATTGAATTAATACTATTTTATTTCCTGCTGGAATATGTAATTGTTATTGTATATTTTCCTCCAATTGAATCTGTATGTACGGAAGTGCAGGTTAATATATTTGACTAAAAGAAGTTACTGTAGTTTTGGAATATTATGGTCCTTAAACCAGAAAACATCTTCTATTCAACTTACGATCATTATTTGATTGCTATACCAGTTTTGCTTATGTTCAGGTATTGTTGATACACTAAATTAAAACAGCAAGCATTGCGTACAAAATGTGCCATCAGGAATGAGGTATCAAAACTAGGATATGCATTTGGGAACTTTTACCTACAAATCCAAATTAATAACACCTAAAATAAATTTTAAAATATTTCAATTCAGAGACTTAATGTAACTAAAATTATTTTGGCTGACCCAATCAATCTTTCTTATAAGTCATTGTTCTCCTTATTTCACAATAGCTGCTACTCTGTAAGTATTGTCTGGAATTTTCTGGAATATAGACTCATAATTTCCTGAGAATAAATTCTGCCTACGTGTTCAATTATTATTATTTAAGTTTTGAAAGTAATACCATTTTTCGTGAATGTAAATATTTGTGTAGCAGATCCTTGTCAGTAAGCCTATACTTCCCAGGCTGTACGAAACAAGCATACCTGGTCTAATATCTCGTTAAAAAAATTATTTTAAAGAGATAATGTGACTGAGGTGAAGTTAGCTTAAAGGCTCAGGTTGAGGTTTGTAACAGTAAATACACTTAATTCAAAATAAAACAAAATTGCCAATTTCTAAACACAGCAAAAATTAACACATTCACTTTAAAGTATAGGAACAATTTTGATGAAATACAAGTGAAAGTGTCCATACAACAGCAGCTAGTTGGGTGAGAAAATAAGCGGGAATGAGAAGGGATATGCCTACTTGCAGATTTACATTTAATTATATGTTTTATTCTTACTAAACTGACGTCGTCTGGCCGACGACCACCCCAGAGCCCGACCTGCACCCGCCAGTATACGCTCCCGCTAACGGAACACACCCCTGGCCATGGCCCACCCGAGTCAGGCGACCCGAACAGCAATCAAAGACAAAGCCGCGGAAACCTGAGTAGACAAGAGAAGAACCGTACCCATTCCTCCTAAAACATTAAATTAGGATTTTAGCGACAATAAAATCTCTTCCAGACACACCCGTTTGGAGTCTAGCGTAATGAGGTCACGCCTGGCGCGAGAGAGGCCGAGCCTCCCTCGGACGCCATGCCAGTTCGGCAGTTCAGCGCAGCTCATGGACCGGGGCGGACCTACGTCCCACGGAGAGGCAACATCCTTTGTCTACATTGAAAGTAACGTCCGGTAAATATAGTCACTAATTAACCAAACCCCTTTTATTACTTAACCTCTCCGTGAGTACCCGGTCCCTTTTTTCGGTCCAGGACCTAATCCGGCCGCATCAATTTAAAGACACCCCGCACCACACTTGGTCAACGGGGCTGCTCTTCAGTATACGGCACGGGCCGCCTCCCGCAACTTACAGAACTTTATTTAAGGTCACGCGCACGGCGCTGACCACAAACCCGCAAGGGAACTTGGACAAACTTAATTGCGGTGCGTGTTTCACCACAGTGGGCACAACACCCGCGCCGAGACATTTGCATACGGGATTGGCCGTCTCCAATCGTCCACCCCCTTAATTCAGTGTATTTTTGTATCCCGTATTTTGTATTGCTAACTTACGTTACCCGAGTAACGAGTGCCACGTAACTTGTGCGCGCCCCCTTAATTCAGTGTATTTTTGTGTCTCGTACTTTGTATTGCTAACTTACGTTACCCGAGTAACGAGTGCCACGTAATTTGTGCGCGCCCCCTTAATTCAGTGTATTTTTGTGTCCCGTACTTTGTATTGCTAACTTACGTTACCCGAGTAACGAGTGCCACGTAACTTGTGCGCACCCCCTTAATTCAGTGTATTTTGTGTCCCGCCTTTGTGTTACGAAATTACGTTACCCGTGTAACCAGTGAGACGTATGAGACGTAGCAGCGTCCGAGGCCACGTAACGCGGAACACAAACCATACGGCGCCACGGAATAACGAGTAAACCCCCCCCCGGGGACCTCTGTAGAGTGTTGTATTGTGTACGACTCGTTCCTATGAATAAAAGGTACGACACCACCACCTTAACTCCACGCCTCTTATTTAAAATCATCTCACGCAACACCGCCGCCGGCCCTAGTGGGCCACGCAGGGGCACATACATCCACGACCCCCAAACTCACGACTAGAACCGAGCTAGTCTGGCGCCCACCCGGACAATACGTAGCAAGGACCGCCTTTTCCCACTAGGAGCCACACCGGGACTCGAGCCCGAGACCCCGGACGACGGCATTTGGCGCCCGCTGCGTGGGGCAGAAAATAACGTGAAAATTTTTTTTTCTCCACCTCCTGGACATTTTCGAGATAAATTCACCAACAGGCGACAGCGGAGACACGAAACGGCCATTTTGGACACAGGAAGGGTCGAAGGCCAGACAGACCGGCGCGACGAGGCGAGCGGACAAAGGACACTCCAACCACCCCCACCTCCACACGTCATCACGGCGAGGCGAGCAACGGAGCGACGTCACCACCCCCACCCCGCGCGGACAGTTTTCGCCTCCTCTTTGTGCGGCTGTCGGGGCGCTCTCGGCCATCGCCTCACACGCCCATCCGCACCCCCGCCCATGCCTCGGCCATTCTCGGCCTCTGTTTTGTGCGGCTGTCCGGGCACCTGCCTAGCCGGCGAGCGCGACCCCGCGCGCAGACTTGCACAGCGCGCACAGAGCCACGAGTGAAAAACACGACTCGACACAGCTGAACACGCACGATAACAAGAGATGGATGCAGACGAATGCAGTGGGTGTTACCACCTCTACCCGAGATGGTACTTAAACGGCAGGATCGCCGCGGGGTACGAGTGTGGCTATTGTCAAGAGTATCGCACAAACGGGATGACGATGTGTGGAAGCCGGTCGTGTCCTGGAGGAAGTAGCATGGGCTACCACTGCGACGAGTGTACCGACCTATGGCATCGTGACTGCACCAACGAGCGTGAAGGTACTTTGAGGCGCGAGTCCTTCACGTTCACGTGCGCGCGATGTACCG
Source organism: Bacillus rossius redtenbacheri (assembly GCF_032445375.1). Lineage (NCBI taxonomy): Eukaryota > Metazoa > Arthropoda > Insecta > Phasmatodea > Bacillidae > Bacillus > Bacillus rossius. Next base: position 52,490,901 of record NC_086334.1, on the reverse strand, counting down.
CAGGACGAGCCACCCAAGTGCAGTATTCGGGAGCAGCGCTACTAATTCCTCCCCTACGATACGCCGCGACAATTCACGACATCGAGACGCCACTCACGCAGACGCAAGACGTATCACGAACTCACGCCCCGACGACATCCGCACCGTCACGTACAACCGTCCCGACGCCGACGACCTTCATCATGCCGCCAACAATCCCGCTCCCGTCGCCTCCTGTCCCGGAGCCACCAACCTCGGCATCCCTCGTAGACCTGACGCCTCCCGACCCAAGTCCGGAAACACCGTCACCAGCGAGACCACGCTACATCAACCTGACGCCACTCACGCCGACGCACTACGCCTCACCAAGGACGCCTTCCGTCCCGACGCCGACGCTCGTCACCCTCTCGCCGCCAATCCTGCTCCCTCCGCCTCCGGGCCCAACGCCACCAGCCTCAACACCCCTCGCAGACCTGACGCCACTCAACATGACTGCGACGACGCTTGACCCGCCAAAGCCGACCGAACGACGCACGACGCCGACCGTCCCACCGCAGTCTGCCACGACGACCCGAATCCGCAGCGTGTCGGAGACACCTCACGACGCCGGGATGGCCTCGCCACCGCACCTGACCACTGTCACAGTGCCGCGAAGGACCGTTCCGACGCAACCCGCGTCGTCTACGACACACGCCTCATCCGGGACGCCACCAGACTCGGCACCGACACGTCGCGCCACACCGTCGCCACCGCCTAGCTTCAATTACATGCAGCCGTCGTCACTGCCACATGAGCGCGCGGTCTCAAAAGGGACGCTGGAAAACGGAATGCCCAGGGCCACGACGCCGAGACGCCTGTGCGAGGCCCCGCCACCGGGACTCGCCCCGCGGTGCCCGCCTGGCTTCGAGGCACAGGGGATGGAGCCCACCAAAACGAGACAGACGCGCACGACATCGACGTCGACGCCGTCTTCGGCACCGCCTGAAACATCAAAAACGCTAGAGGCGCCACGACGCCGCCCCTCGGCCGGCCTGCCACAGCAGCCACCGAGGCGACGCGCAATCTGCCCTCAAGAGGCGCCACGACGCCGCCCCTCGGACAGCCTGCCACAGCAGCTGCCGAGGCGACGCGCACACTGCCCTCAAAAGGCGCCACGACGCCGCCCCTCGGCCAGCCTGCCACAGCAGCCACCGAGGCGACGCGCAATCTGCCCTCAAGAGGCGCCACGACGCTGCCCCTCGGCCGGCCTGCCACAGCAGCTGCCGAGGCGACGCGCACTCTGCCCTCAGGAGGCGCCACGACGCCGCCCCTCGGCCGGCCTGCCACAGCAGCTGCCGAGGCGACGCGCACTCTGCCCTCAAGAGGCGCCACGACGCCGCCCCTCGGACCGCCTGCCACAGCAGCTGCCGAGGCGACGCGCACACTGCCCTCAAGAGGCGCCACGACGCCGCCCCTCGGACAGCCTGCCACAGCAGCCACCGAGGCGATGCGCACTCTGCCCTCAAGAGGCGCCAGGACACCGCCCCTCGGACAGTCTGCCACAGCAGCCACCGAGGCGACGCGCACTCTGCCCTCAAGAGGCGCCACGACGCCGCCCCTCGGCCGGCCTGCCACAGCAGCTGCCGAGGCGACGCGCGCTCCGCCCTCAAGAGGCGCCACGACGCCACACCGTGACGTCACCGCGGCTACCGGGTCGCCTGAGCTCCCTGCATCTGCCTGACGCAATGCAGGTCGACGCCACGGCACCTGGACGCCCGACCGCCCCCCCACCGCACGTGACCGCCACTCGGCCGATGACACCTGTCATCCGTCTGGCACGACGGGCCGCGAAACGCCCGCATGTCGGCAAGGCTGAGCCGGGCCGTGCCGAGCGCCGCCCGCGCTTGCAGCCCGCCTACCGAGAGCCACCTGACCTTGGTCGCCGCCGCCCCTGCCGGCCGGCACCCTGGCCACCACCGCACCGCTGCACGCTGCGAGACACCGCAGCCACACTCGGAACCACTGTCACCCCCCGAGAACGAGTCCGGGAGGTGCTTAGGGCACAACCGCACAACGACCACGCCGACACCACCCTCATGATGATGGAACTAGACGACAGGGACCAGGAGGCCTCTACTCCAAACCCGCCCGGTACACCGGAACGGGAGAGGAGGCTGTACCCATCCACGCCGTACCAGACGCTGAGGGCCAACGTCAACAGGCCAGCACCCGGATGTTCGGCGTGGGACGACCCGGGACAGGTGCTCGGGCCCTACCAACTGCGGCCACCGAGAGCGCCACCCGGGTGGAGCTGTTGCCGGAGCTAGGAGGCGCCACGACGCCGCCCCCGGCACGCCTGCCACGACGGCAACCGGGGCAGCGCGCACGCTGGCCCAGTCGGCCACGTTCACCAGGTCCAGTGCGCTGACCCTATCAGCCGCTGACCCCACCCAGGCGCAACGACGCCGCCCCCGGCACGCCTGCCACGACGGCAACCGGGGCGGCGCGCACGTTGGCCCAGTCGGCCACGTTCACCAGGTCCAGTGCGCTGACCCTATCAGCCGCTGACCCCGCACAGGCGCCACGACGCCGCCCCCGGCACGTCTGCCACGACGGCAACCGGGGCGGCGCAAACGTTGGCCCAGTCGGCCACGTTCACCAGGTCCAGTGCGCTGAATCTATCAGCCGCTGACCCCACCCAGGCGCCACGACGCCGCCCCCGGCACGCCTGCCACGACGGCAACCGGGGCGGCGCGCACGTTGGCCCAGTCGGCCACAATCACCAGGTCCAGTGCGCTGACCCTATCAGCCGCTGACCCCGCCCAGGCGCCACGACGCCGCCCCCGGCACGCCTGCCACGACGGCAACCGGGGCGGCGTGCACGCTGGCCCAGTCGGCCTTGATCACCAGGTCCAGTACGCGGAGCCAACCAGCTGCTGAGCCGCGAACCACGCCGGGATGGAGTGGCCGGAGCTAGGGGTGGCCCCATGTTAGCGGGACCATAAGCGGCGCAAGGTCGGGCTTCACAGGGGGGGGGCGTTTGACGTCGTCTGGCCGACGACCACCCCAGAGCCCGACCTGCACCCGCCAGTATACGCTCCCGCTAACGGAACACACCCCTGGCCATGGCCCACCCGAGTCAGGCGACCCGAACAGCAATCAAAGACAAAGCCGCGGAAACCTGAGTAGACAAGAGAAGAACCGTACCCATTCCTCCTAAAACATTAAATTAGGATTTTAGCGACAATAAAATCTCTTCCAGACACACCCGTTTGGAGTCTAGCGTAATGAGGTCACGCCTGGCGCGAGAGAGGCCGAGCCTGCCTCGGACGCCATGCCAGTTCGGTAGTTCAGCGCAGCTCATGGACCGGGGCGGACCTACGTCCCACGGAGAGGCAACATCCTTTGTCTACATTGAAAGTAACGTCCGGTAAATATAGTCACTAATTAACAGAACCCCTTTTATTACTTAACCTCTCCGTGAGTACCCGGTCCCTTTTTTCGGTCCAGGACCTAATCCGGCCGCATCAATTTAAAGACACCCCGCACCACACTTGGTCAACGGGGCTGCTCTTCAGTATACGGCACGGGCCGCCTCCCGCAACTTACAGAACTTTATTTAAGGTCACGCGCACGGCGCTGACCACAAACCCGCAAGGGAACTTGGACAAACTTAATTGCGGTGCGTGTTTCACCACAGTGGGCACAACACCCGCGCCGAGACATTTGCATACGGGATTGGCCGTCTCCAATCGTCCACCCCATTAATTCAGTGTATTTTTGTATCCCGTATTTTGTATTGCTAACTTACGTTACCCGAGTAACGAGTGCCACGTAACTTGTGCGCGCCCCCTTAATTCAGTGTATTTTTGTGTCTCGTACTTTGTATTGCTAACTTACGTTACCCGAGTAACGAGTGCCACGTAATTTGTGCGCGCCCCCTTAATTCAGTGTATTTTTGTGTCCCGTACTTTGTATTGCTAACTTACGTTACCCGAGTAACGAGTGCCACGTAACTTGTGCGCACCCCCTTAATTCAGTGTATTTTGTGTCCCGCCTTTGTGTTACGAAATTACGTTACCCGTGTAACCAGTGAGACGTATGAGACGTAGCAGCGTCCGAGGCCACGTAACGCGGAACACAAACCATACGGCGCCACGGAATAACGAGTAAACCCCCCCCCCGGGGACCTCTGTAGAGTGTTGTATTGTGTACGACTCGTTCCTATGAATAAAAGGTACGACACCACCACCTTAACTCCACGCCTCTTATTTAAAATCATCTCACGCAACACCGCCGCCGGCCCTAGTGGGACACGCAGGGGCACATACATCCACGACCCCCAAACTCACGACTAGAACCGAGCTAGTCTGGCGCCCACCCGGACAATACGTAGCAAGGACCGCCTTTTCCCACTAGGAGCCACACCGGGACTCGAGCCCGAGACCCCGGACGACGGCAAAACATACCTTTAAATATTGTTTTTGAAGAGCACTATAAATTGCACTACAAATTTCAGGTAAAAATTTTGAGATGGTGTTGTGTGGAATACTTGTAGAGAACATAAGGGACTTAAATGATTCCCCTGTCGCCAAAAATCTTAATGTAACTGCCAGCCTCTGCTTTGCTGGTATAGACTGGCACAAATGAGTATCCTTCTTTGCAATGCGAGACTCCACAATTGAAAGAAGAAGATCAAAACTTTCAGAATCCATTAAATAGTTCGGAAATGAATCGGCATCTTCGTACCTATCGAAGTTCATGACAAAAAGGGGTAAAACACCATTTGTTTGCCGGGAAAGTATCCACTGTCTCGTCCACCATCTGCGTTTCCTTTTCTTAGATTTCTCTTCTAGTTTACTGAGACTTGCTACAATTGCAATTACAGCTACAGCTTTTGAAACACTTTGATGCTCTTAATGCAGGCATTGCAAACACCTGGAAAACGTAAATTTTAAACTGTGTATGATCACAATATACCTACCTAAATTGGAATAATATAACCTACTTAAAAAAGCCCGCGTTCCTTGACCCAAAATTTGTTTTTGATTCTAAATACTGTCATTTACAGTTCTCTACAGAATGTTTGGTAAAACGAGCTCACTCAAAGAAAATTGATAGTGTGAAATGACTTCAAATATATTTTACATTGCTCGTCAAATAATATTGAATACAATATATTTGAAGACGTATTTCATCCAAAATCACCCTTCAAATTTTGTTGTCCAATTTATTGGATACAATATATTTGACAGTGTGACAGGGCCTTTATGGACAAATGAAACTACTAGTTCGTTTTTCAAGTCTAATTATTCGTAACAAGTAACGTCACCATACAAAATGTGTAATATAAAAGCAGCACAATATAAATAATACAGTGAGATTCAATCAACCACTGTGCCTAGTTGGAATTTCCATAAATAAAATTTTGTTATGGTCTTGTATTGACGATTTTATCCCCGCGATTTCGCTTATCTTGGCTCACGTAAAGTATTTGTAACAATTGAATTAAGCAACTTTTTAAGTTAAATAGGCCTAAGTTATATAATAGTTCAGTTGCCGAAACACTGCGTTTATAGTTGAAAGGCCTTTTACATGACAAGGTACGGTATAGTCTACTAGGATGCAATTAAAGAATAGTGAATTGAAAAAAAAACACAGCTGTGCTTGTTTCCTTAAAACTGAAAGTGACCGTAGGTGTGTGTGGTGAGCTATAGTATGCTCACAGAATTATCCTGCCCCAACATTTGTCTAGCTAAGCACGTGGAAGTAAGGTCCCTTAGCTACTTGCAGCATGCATAGCTTCTTTCTGTTCCAGTATCGTATGTAGCAAATAATAAACGCTACATATCTAAAATACATTATGTACACCTCGGCTACAACATACAATTTAGCAGAACCCTGTGGCAGGCAAGGTAAACACACCTTTAAAAAAAACCTAAGTGGCTGTATTTTTTACGACGAAAGAGTTAAGTTCATTTTCTTTCACAGTTAATTATGGCCTAATCACCATGGAGGCTGTCTGTGTTGTGACGAGTTTGAAAATACATATTTGTGATGTTACCTCGTGCATTAATACCGTAGATAACAAGTTTGTTTATTTTTAGGCTTTTATAACAGCAAGTTTTTTTCCATTTCACAAGTTTTATCAGGCAAGGGGTGAGAAAGAGGACAAAGAGAGAGAGAGAGGAAAACCACTATTACAGAAAGAACAATAAAGGAGTGTAATGAGTTGGGGAAGGATGTGGTTAAGGTGACTGAAGCAAGGGAGTTTCAGAAAATGTTGAAGGGGCTGAGGGATTGAGATGTTGGTAGAGGCAGTACTTGCTACAGGGCTGAAGGCCAATTGCAAGAGAAATTCAAATTCATTTCAAATACATAACACCAAGGTATTCTGGGATGGATTCCTAGTGGTTTCACCTCAGACTACCATTATGTCGAAATTGTTTCAAACAATGCATTCTCTTGCTAATCCATAACACTCCGTACTCATTTCATTCTACACAAATGCTTGTATAGTACCTTACACATAGCCTATTTTTAAATGAAGTGCCTAGGTAGCTACACAGAGATTGGCATTAATTCAGGTTATATATTGAGATCAAAAAATTTAACATGACTAGCTGACATCAAGTACCTAATCAAAGAATGCTTGCTAAGCCTTAATTTTAAATCATCATGATCATATGAAAAAGTGAATGTTATCAGATAGCTTCCTGCACACCTTTTTTTTTTTTTTTTATAATTTTTTGTTATTAGGGTTTTCTTTAGCCTGACTCAGTTTTTATAATCAAAATACCCTTTGATTTGTTTTGAGAGTTATGTTTTAACATGTTGTTTGGGAGTGTGAGAATAATACACCTGTATCACAGTTAAGTGCAATTTTTAAGTTAATATTAACTTAAGTAACAATTTTTCCAAGTTTAAATTACTTAATAATAAATATTACAAAGTAATTGTTGTACCAGTAATTATTACAGAGAAATAAATTGTAACCAATAATAATGAATTGTAACCAATAATAATGACAATTGTAAATAACTTGGAATATTCCTTGACATATCAAAAGTTTTTGATATTGCTGAGCACAAATTATTTGAAAAACTGTAGGACATAGATATAAAAGGTATTTGCAAACAAATTACTGTTATCATATATGACAAACAGGAAGCAGATTTATCTATTTATTTTCGCTTTGTAAATCCCTCAATGTGTCTTTCAGACAATAGGGATATGAAGCATGTCAATGATGGACAGCCTAAGTTTCACCCCCATAGATCGACATGCACGAACAGTTCCGAAGTATGTCGCTCGATCGGGTAACTTCGGTAGTAGAAAAGCGCGGGCTATAGCTACAGCTTTTGAACGTGAACAATGATATCGTTTTTTGATCTAGCAAGAGATAAATTGCAAAATTGTACCAAAAGTGATAAAGATAACACTATTCCGGGATATGTAGACAGTGAAATCGGTTATAACAATTTCTTTGATGCCTTAAAAAGTGCAGGTTACTTGTTCTGTTAGAAGTAGTGCAGCACAGGAGCAATTCAAAATATTAGATTTAAATTTTCTATAGAAGACGAAGCAAGCAACATTAAAATGTTTATCTTGCTTTCTTCAAATCCTCAACCCTTATATCTGTCAATGAAGGAAATTAATTGAGCTTTCAGCTTGGTGACCTCTAGATCATTACAAAAAAATGAATGGCTATAAAATGCTAATGATATGACAGAATGGATGGGTGAAGTAACGTAAGAACTCTGAGAAAACCAACTAACCACTGCAATGTTTGCTATGTTCCCCACTATCAAAAGATCCATTAATGACCCTGTTGAGAATCAAACCCAGATCACTTTGGTGACAGGAAAGTGAGCACTTAAACACAGAGACCTAATGTTTGCCTCTAATGACCACATTTATAAGACCACAAACCTAATGCTTATTACCTTTTCCACCATTAATTTAATTACCTTACCTTTACAGATCTTAAGCAGCAGGTAATGACCAGTATACTGAATGAAGTCTTTGAGATTAAGGGCTTATGTGTAGGAATGTTTGCAATTTTTGAAACAGCCCTTTTCGGAATTTTATTATTCTACTACTGTTAAAAGTCTCTTCTCTACAAATTTGCTTTGTTCTCTGTTACTAATTATTATTAATGTAGGGCATCCTCCATCCATTGCATACCTTTAGTGAACATATTAACATATTATATTTTTATTCTCCTCGCTGGTTCTGTACGTTCAACTACAGCTGATTCAGTTGTCTCTTTATATTTTTAATTATTTATTTGTTTATTTATTTCCATGGCAAACAATGCAAAACTTCAATGCCGTTTATCCAAAAATTGGAAGTATATCATATTTTGAAGGTTTGCTATGTAACAAATCATTAGGTATTTAAAAAATTATTGTAATGTTTAAATTCAAGAAAAGTTTTCTGATGTATGTTCTGAGAAAAAGAAACATTTATGGAAGCTTACTATAACACCAAAAATGAAGTATGATGTTACTGATATCATTTGTGTTTGATTTAATTAATTATTAGTGTTAAAAGTGCATTTGCAGTGCTAATTTCTGATCCCGTTCACATACAAGCATAAGTGTGATAACTAAAATGAAGTATGGCAATTTAAGAGTTAAATGTTATGTTTAATCTCTTTCCCTAACGGTTTGATGAATATTTTAAGTGCAAATGTGCAGTTTGTAGTTCTTATGTTAGATCTAATTCATATTATACAGGCTAATGTGCATTGTTTTATGAAGAATAGTGTTGTAACAAACTGTCAGATTAAATTGTTTTGTTCCAAAATAGAGCAATGCTCTTTGGAACATTGCAGAAAATAAAATTTTAAGAATTACAAAGTCTAGCACAAATATTAATGTAAATCAGCTCCAAGACTTGAGTTGTAAATGTGAAATTAGGCCTATGTGATTACAATCTTATGGCATTAAAGGTCTAGTAAGCCTACCTACATTTGTATTTTAAATAATCCAAGTTCATAAACATTTAAAGAAATTGCTGCAAATATTTCAGTTCAATGAACTGATTCAAATAATAAATTATAGGTTGAAAGATAATCTAGTAATGAAGCCAATAGTATTATTAATTAAAATCTTGTCTGTAATCTCAGAAGTCAGAGAAGTTGAACCTTCATGCAAAACCCAGAGCTGGTAGGCAATAATTTTTTTAATTTACTAATCATTTTCGGGATTTTTTTTTATCAAAGATTGATTAATTTACATTGATTGATACCAAACATATACAAGAACTTCAGAATACAGATTTTCCTTCATATCGAAATATTGTTATTTAAAAAAAATTATTTTCTTTTATTGATAATACACTTATTGGAATTGGCTCTAGAATATAATAGTGAATAATCTGTACTTGTCTATGATTTGTTTTTTTTTATGTAAGTGTATAGTGTTTTTTTTTAATGGTTGTTGGCTAGTGTTATGTATGTATGTGCACTATATGCAAATGGTAGTTCTGATAGTATATGTTCATAATAACTAATATACTGATATCAGACTAGCTCAAAATTGGTCTTATTGTACATATATGAATACTTTATAAGATATGTATTGAAATATTATTTGAGTTAAGGAAAATTGTTACTGTAGAGTGTAGATGATTGATTGATTATTGAAAAAAAAATTCCTTCTGACAACCATTAATAATTTTTACTGCTTTTTATTAATCTTCATAAAAATTCACAAGTCACCATGGTTACCATCTTCCAGCCACAAAACAAATATTATCAGTAATTTTAAAATACATCAATAAATATTATCAGTGATTTTAAAATACATCAATAAATATTATCAGTGATTTTAAAATACATCAAATAAACTCGCTGCATTCATGAAATCATTGTTTATTTACATTGGCCAGCCAAACAGTAGATAAAAAAAAGCTGTTCTCCACAAGCCTGAAACAAAAAAGAAATCAAAGTTAAATGATAGATATTGTACTAAAGAGAAATGAAACTGATAAATAAATGTATCAAAGAAAAAAGTTATGCATACGAGAATGATAAATTAATTTCAAAACCATTTTAGTTAGAAATTTGATACATTCAATATTTTGGTAAATTCTCATTTATGTACTACAATTAACATTTTTCTTTGTCCTTTCAAACAGATATTTTTTTCCAAATACTTTTTGACAAAAACTCATTTATGTGAAAAAAATTATATGAAAAACATAATTCTATTGCTCTTGTGCCCATTATTGCAGAAAAACTAGGTATTTAACAATCCAAGTAACTACACAATTTCAGAAGTATGTTTCTCAGGGCCTCAAGTGATGTAATTGCTTGTTATTAGCTTAAGCAAATCTAGGCTTTGACTCAAGCAAAATGTTTACAAGTTGAATTAATTTCACGTAATGCATGTCACATAAGCAGTTTTTTTTTTTTTTTTTATATTTTATATTTTAGTCGTATCAACAAAATGCCTACACGAGAATAGATGTCAGCATGTTATTTTGCAGCAGTCGATGGCATTACTTCATAGTACAGTTGTGAAATCACTACAAAATGTGTCGGATGTATATTGCAATGATTTACAATTATTATCGGTAATCGCATAACTGCAGAGTTCAGAGGGTGTTAGAAAATTAAAATATACCACACATTGTTTTTTTTTGTTTCTAATAATATTAGTTTATATTCCTACAAAGATGGATTCAGAAATTTCCTAGAGTAACAACTTTTCCACACAAACCAAATTTGATAAATAGTAATTCTTAGTACTATGTACTTCGCCAAATAAATTATTTTTAAAGTCTAGGTAAAACTTACCTAAAGAATAATTGCTTACACCATTTTACAGTAGTTATGAAGAAGTTACCTTTCCCTAACCATTTTCATGATTTAACAGCACTTATGTAACTAACCTAACCAAGTATTGCAACTGTGAACTACAGTATAACCCTGTAATTGTTTTCAAGTGAGCATGCGGAAAAAAACATAAGCAGTCGATGGAAATTTAGCCATTCCAGTGTTTTAACGTTTTACCAATGGACTCATTAAGAAAATATAATGTTAAAAACCATTGATCAGTACCCTTGATGCTTGAATTTGCTTAACCAATCCAACAATTATACAACTTCGTTGTGCATCAATAAAGTAAATCAATCATCAATACAGTAAACGTCTTCGATTATACTGCGCTAATTCCCAAAGATATTTTTAAAAAATTGAAATAAATTGTTTAACAGTAGTTTAATGTTAAAGCAGGTAAGTATAAACAATACAAAATTTGTAAAATCATGTGAATGGTTGGTTAGCTAAATTTAAAAAAAGGTAATTTTCTTTTGTTGCTGCTTATCCATAAATTAAATTATAAAATTTTGAAAATACCTTTTCAGACACTAAAAACCTTCCTCTATTAAAACTGTAAACAGTTTTTCTTAATTCCTACTGGTTTTCAAGTAATCACATTTTGCAGGTCACACTAGATAGCTTATGCAGTGAAGCAGCTGTCGCCATTTTTCCCTCTAATTGCATTGCAGATCCTGTGGTTTTCCATATATATAAGAATGTATTTATTTTTTATTTGAATATTATAACCTAATGAAACATAAATAATAGTTTTAAAAAAGTTACGAGTCTCTAATGTGTATCCAAACCAAAACGCCAACCCTTGACAGGGATTTTTTATAGCAGTATGGAGGCGCAAAGTGCAGATTAGTTACCTGCAATAGCACGTAACCTGACATATAAAAGGAATCATTTGTTACAAAATGAAAATTTATTTTATATATCAGGTTGTGTGTTGTCTCACGTAAAAAATCAGAATTTTGCACCTATAAACTGCTAAAAAATATCGCTCTCAAGGACTGATGCTTTGGGTTTGGAATGCACAATAAGGAGTCACATAACTTTTTTAATGTGTTAATTTACGTTTCTGCATTGCAATATCCAAATAAAAAATATACAATTTGTGTATAAAAAAAAACAGGATCTGCAACTCAATTAAAGAACAACATGGTGACAGGCCCTTTACTGCACAGGTAATGTAATGTAACCTATAAACAGTGATTTCTCAAAACCCAGTCTGAATTTAGAAAAACTTTTTTCAGAGTAAATACAGGTACATATTTAAAGTTAAAAAAAAAGTGTCCAAAGTTTATTTTGCATACAAAAAGCAGCAACGTGAGATGATAAATTAAAAAATCACTGTAAAATGTATATTGGTTGGTTAGATTAAGTTAGTAACATCCAACCGTTCAATTGATTTTACAGAATTTTTAATTGGCGCTATCCGAAGCTAACCAAATGTAAATTCCACTGTACTTAGAATCACTGTACGTATAATGTTACTAACATAACAAATTTCACTGTATTTTTAATCCTGCTAACCCAAGGGCAGTATCTCAATATTACAGATTTGTAATAAATAATCCTAACCTATCCACATGTTAAACATGATAAACTACTTGCAGTATCAAACAACCCTCATAGAGAATAATAATTTTAAACATGTCAGGAAGAAAAAACACTTTAGGAATTTATAATTTTTCCTGCAATACCCCAAATTATATTAAGTGCACTCACCTGAATGTAATTCAGCTCTGGTAAAAATTATTTTAAAATATTTTTACTTAAATGCGGTTAACTGCTACACACCAACAGAAAACATTTCTTATGATTTTATACGTTGTGCGCTCATGAACATAAGATGAAATCTCCACACGCTACCTAAAATTTAAAAAGATAAGCCTATAGTGTACAAAAATTTATATAAGAAATGATTACTTGCCAAGAATAACAACTATAGTGAATAACACAAGCAATGTTAACTTGTAAACGGACAAAACTAATTTCCTAACAAATCAAACAGAAATAGCTCAATAACTTACCTGAAAATCTCATAATTAGTAACAAGGAAATATTTGTGTACATTTGTTTTACTCTTAAAAAAATATAAAATAACATTGGTCAACAATTTTTTGATCAATAATGCAATGTTTGTTTTGAACGTACAGATAAAAAAAATAAAAAACAAACCCGAACATGTACGAACCAGCCCGAAGGGCATGTCGATCTATGGGGGTGAAACTTAGGCTATCCGTCAATGATACATAGATATACATGGTGTAATAATTAATTCATATTACAAATACTATACCCCAACAATAAGGTAATTTATACAGAACAACATCAGTCTATTAGAATGCTTGATCACATTTAACCTGTATATATTATATAAAATTAAATATAAATAATTTATTATAATCAGTCGCAACTTTAATTATTAATAAACAAATTTTCTTTATGGTGTGAGTATTTCAACAGTGAGAAATATTTATTGGTAACTAATGAATCAATTTTAATTAATCAATAATTAGTGATATTCTAAGCTGCCATTTTGAAGTGATTTTATTAATTCATATTTGAATTTGTTCATTATTGTTTTTTATTTATTTATATTGTAATAATATTTCTAACAAAAACAAAAAATTAGGTTTCTTAAATACTCGAAAAAGAAATTAAAGCCAAAAAAACCCCACTATTATTTTGTTATTAAATTGTATGAATGGTTTTGTTAAAATATGCCATCGCCCGGGTTCTCATGTTCGAGACTCGGCGGTGTTCCTAGCGGGAAGGCTGTTTTCTTGCGGGGAAACGTGTCCGGGAGGGCGCCAGGCTAACGTGTTGGTTAACCACGAGGTGGGTCGTGAGGTCGGAAAGCCCCTGCGTGGCCCACTAGGAACGGCGGCGGTGGTGATGATGTTAGGGGTCGCTAATGCCTGCTGTACCACTGGCCCTATACAGCAAAGGACGCTGATCCCTAACTGGATTGGTGAGGTTCAGAAATAACGTACACAGCTTTGCTCTGTCGTTCACACGTCGCGCACGGAGTGTGCGGAGTGGACGTTTAATTATGCTGGCAAATTACACTTGCAATTACATTCACACGATTTCCCTACATAAAATACACTGTCATTAAACACTGGGCGCTCTGACGTGCCGTTACTAAAGTTACGTCCTCACGCCAGTCGAGGTTGAGGGAGAGAATTTGATTAAAGTCGGCTAATTCCGTAATTGGTGAACGGCGACGCGCAGGCCCACCTGTGTGGACCGCGGCTCGCTATTAAATTAAGAAAAGTCTACGATTAGATGTAGCCAGTGCCTGTGCACTTGGCGATTAATTAAAAGTCTGTTGTGGCGGGAGTCGGCTTGTACCGTATATTGCACGGCCCCACGTAATGCGTTGTGCGGGGCGTGTTAAGTTGACGCGGCTGGGTTAGGCCCTACACCGGAAAAGGACCGGGCGCACACGGGGAGTAGTTAAAAAAGGTTTCAGGGTCTGACTATAGTTACCAGATGGAAGTTCGATGAAGACAAAGAGATGATGGCTCCCTGTGGGACGTGCGTCCGTCCCGGTCCGTGAGTCGCGCTGTACTGGCGTCTGGCCCTGGCACGAGGGGATGGGTGAGCTCCCTGTCACGCCAGAGTTTCTAAAGTTCCGTTATTCGAAAAAAATTATATTAATAACAAAAAACAAGTGAATCTAAATTCACACAATAAAACTTAATGATTAATAACTTAATATATATATATGTTTTAGAAATGACATGTAATAAGTTTGTATAAAATAAGTTTGAATTATCAGAGTCACACTGGAGACTGTTCGTTGCTTGATAACTACTCCAGTGGCGAATGATAAATGCTAATTTGGGGCGGTTTGAGTTAAGTCACATATTACACTATTGAAATCAGGCTGAAGGCCACAAGGAGAGCACTCACAGCTGTTTTAGTAAAAAACTACATGTGAGTGACCCGGGCACTCCTACGTCGCACTTGTGTTGCACGGTGTTGTTCATTCAAAGTGGCGTATTCATTAAAGTGTAGTGAATTTACCGTGTACATGACTCGGTTTGTCTTGCCGATTAAGTTAAGTGCGTTGATAATACCTAAGTCCCGCAGCGCTCGTCTGAGTCGGGTGAGCCATGGCTAGGGGCGCGTTCCGTTAGCGGGGTCGGATACTGGCAGTTGCTTGTCGGGCTTTAGGGTGGCCTTCGGTCGGACGACGTCAAATGCCCCCCCCCCCCTTGAGAATCCCGACCTTGCGCCGCTAGTGACCCCGCCACGTGGGGGCACCCCTAGCTTCGGCAGCAACTCCATCCAGGTGGTGCTCGTTGTGGGCACAGCTGGTAGGGTCCACGCTCTGGTCCTAGGTCGTCCCACGTCGACCACCCGGGTGCTGGCCGGGTGGCGTGGTCCCTCGGCGCCTTCCCCTGGTCATAGTCAGCCAGGTAACCTGGCGGGCGGCGGGTCCTTTGGGATATGTCGCTGGGTTCGTCTCCCTGGTGAGGGGGCTCGCTGTGGGGCTTTGGTGCCTGAGGCCGCAAGTCCTCCGGTGCTGGGCAAGCAGTGGCTTGGTATGGCCTCCTCTCCCGTTCCGGTATGCCGGGCGGGTTCGGATTGGAGGCTTTCCCGGCCTCGTCGTCCGGCTCTGTCACCACGGGGGTGGTGTCGGCATCGTCGTCTCCCGTCGGTGTGCCGGGGGTGTGGGAGAGCTCGTTGATGGAGAGTACCCAGTGGTTGTCACCCTGCTGCTCTGGTGGTGTCGCGGGTTCCTCGGTGTCTGATTTCGGCGGACCACTCGATGAGGGGGCCCTGGGGCTCTCCCTGCGGTCCTTCTTCCTGGTCGTTCGGTGTCCCCCCAGGAGGAATGTTTTCTTTTGGCTGATCGGGTACGTTGTCCGTGGGTGTGTCAATGGTGCTCCCTGGAGTTGTGGCTAGGACGTATGTCTCCAGGTGTCGAGGGAGGCGCCATTGCCGGTGAGGTCGTGACCTCGCCTTGTCTTCGGAGACTGTCTCTGTGGGGTGTGACCCAGGTGTCTCGTGGAGCGTGGCTCCTGTCCCGGTGAACAAGGTGTTGGTGAACACCAGCGTGCGGGGTCGTCGTGTTTCCGGCTGTCGTGTGGGTGTTGGTTCCGGTGTGTCGTCCTCCCCAATGCCGCGTCGTCGTCTGGTGGTGGTGGGAGGGTATCCTCCTCCGCCACTCGTTCCCTCGGTAAGGGGGCGAGCCGGATGTCGTCCCGATGGACAATCTTCAGGCGCCGTCCTTTGGTGCGGACTAGATATGTTGTCCTCCCCAGTCGCAGTCGTACGGTGTACGGACCACTCCAGCGTGGGGCTAGCCTCGCGCAATAGTTGTGGGGTGCGGCTGAGAGTGGGTGCATTCGTGCGAATACTTGATCGCCGACTTGCACGGCGGGTGGTTGGTGGTTGGTTATTGGCGTTATTTTGGCGGCGTAATCTTCCTGTCGCCGTCGTGCCCCGTCGTGGAGGGTGATGCGTCGTTGGTCACATCCTTCTGTGGTTTCGGCGGGGTGTAGGGCGCTATGTGTGGCCCATTCGCCCGGCAATGGCAGGTTGTGTCCCTGGATCATTTCGGCGGGCATGAGTCCGGTGGCGGCATTAGGGCGTCGTCGTACGCAGAAGAGTGCTTCCGCTACGTGTGCGTCCCACTGTGAGTGGTCCGCCCCTAATCGGATGTGGAGCTGCGCCTTCAGCTCCTGGTTACGCCGTTCTGTTGGGTTCGCCCTTGGGTGGTAGGCGGGCATGGTATGGTGCCTAATCTGTTGGTCGTGGCACCAACCTTTCCAGTGGCGTCCCAGGAACTGGCTCGCGTTGTCCTTTTTGGACTGATTGGGGGTAGCCCCAGCGTGACAGGAACTCTCGGGTTAGTATCGCGATGATCGTGGGTGTTGTCACATTGCCGCATGGATACGCTTCTGTCCACCGGGTAAATAAGTCCGTCACTACGAGGAGGAAGCGTTTTCCGCGTGGTGAGCGGGGGTACGGCCCCATCACATCCAGGGCTATCGTCTGGAAGGCGGTTGTGGGTTCTCGAGGACGCTGTTGCTCTTCGCCGTCTCGTCGTCGTGCCTTCCTCGCCTGGCAGACCTCGCACTCCCGCACGTACTCACGTACGTCGTGCGTGATACGGGGCCAGTGGTAGTGTCGGCCAATCTCCCGTCGTGTTTGGTCGGTCCCCGGGTGTCCAGCGAGATCGTGGTCATGGAAGAACCGGAGCGTCGCCTTGCGAGCCTCCGGCGGGACGTAGGTCCGCCAGTCCCCGTGTTCTTCCCGTGCTCGTGTCATAATCACGCCCTGTTGCACGTGCCACGCTTCGTCCCCAGCGATTGCCCGTTGGCGGCGTCGGTCGGCGTCTAGTGACATCCCTTGGGCCCGGCTGACCCGGTGCTGTACATCGGCCATTGTGATAGGCGGGTCCTCATCCCTGTCCACGTCTGCCGTGAAACGTGTACACGCCGAGTCATGTTGTGTCCCGTCATCTGCTGTGCCTGGCGTTAGTATGCCCTCCCAGTCGTCAGTGTCCGTCAACTCCGCCTGCTCGTCAGGTTCTCGTGAGAGTAAGTCCGGCAGCTGGTTTTCGGTGCCAGGGATATTTTCAACGTCGAAGTCGAAAGACTGGAGGAACAGGGCCCACCGGTTTAGTTTGCCCTTCCTCCCCTGCATGGTGTGTAGCCATGTGAGGCATCGATTGTCAGTCCTCAGCGTGAAGTTCTTCCCCTCCAGGTGGGGCTGGTACCTCTTCATGGCCCAGACTACGGCTAGACACTCTTGCTTGTTACTATGGTACCGGCGTTCGGCCGGCCCGAGCTTCGCGCTAGCGTAGACGACGACCTCCCTGTCGCCTTTATGGCCCACGTGAAAGAGTACCGCGCCCACGCCACGTGCGCTGGCGTCCATCTGTAGGTAGAGGTGGTGCCTGGGGTCTACTTGCATGAGTGTGTGGCAGCGGGTGAAGGCGCCTTTTATCCCGTCAAAGGCATGTTGCGCGTGTTCGCTTCATCGGTACCGCGACTGAGGGGATAGTAGATCGGTCAGCGGGACTATTATCTGTGAAAATTCGGGTATGTAGCTCCTAAGCCAGTTCACGAGGCCAATGAACCGTTGCAATTGATTGTGTGTTCGTGGGGGTTCCACCTCCGCGATCTTCCGCAAGTGCTCCAGCTGAGGCCGATTTCGAGTCCCAGGAACTACACTTCTTGGGTCCCGATGTGGCACTTCTGGGGCGCGATCGTTAGGTGGTGTGTGGCAAGGTGTTCCAATACCAGCGCGATGTGTCTAATGTGGTCCTCCCACGTTTTGGAGAATACTATCATGTCATCCAGGTAAGCGATTGCGAAGTGACCTAGGTAGCCCTCTAACACTCGGGTCATCATCCCTTGAAATGTGGCTGGGGCGCATTTTAACCCAAAAGGCATGGCGCGAAACTGGAATTTCCGTCCGTCAGGAATCGTGAATGCTGTTTTCTTCCTGTCGTCAGCTCGTATGTGCACTTGCCAATAGCCGGCCTTCAGGTCGAGTGTGCTGAAGACCCTTGCTCGACCGAGTCCGGCCACGGTGGCCTCGACTCTGATTTGAGGTGGAGGGGCACTGATCGTGATTGCATTTAACAGACGCAAGTCGACACAAAACGCAATGAGCCGTCCTTCTTGGGGGCCAGAACCACGCATGCGTTATAATGGCTGCTTTAAGGCTCTATCACCCCGTCCTTGAGCATGTCTGACACCTGTTCACGGATGGCTCGCTGTTCATGGAATCCGTAGCCTCTCGGGGACTCGTGCACGGGGTTGTGTGTTGTAGGGATATGATGCTCTGTGACAGTGGTGCGCCTGAGGGGGTCGGTGACACTGAAGACATCTAGCCTCTCTGCTAGTACGTGGTTGATGGCTGCCTGGTACTCGGGAGGGACATTGTGGCACAACTTCTCCAAGGTTAAGCTCTCCGTGTATGTCTCGGGGGTGGCTCTGATAGCGTACACCGTGAGGCGTTCGCGGTTACCTATATGGACTCGCGTGGGTCTCATTTCTATCACCGCCGCCTGCTCTGCTAACCACGGCTGGCCTAGTACGATCTCCTCGTGCAAGTTCTCAGTGACAAGGGCAGTCACTGTGGTGGTGAAGTCCCGAAGGCTTACCTTGAGCTCTGCTTGTCCCACCGTCACTCCTGGTTGGGTGCTGGTTACTAGTCTCAGCTCGGCCTGGTGTGGCTGCAGCATGTCGGGCGGTACCAGGTGGGGTGCCACGAAGACGTGACTCGCGCCTGTGTCAACCAGGGCCACTGCGGGGCGTCCGTTGACCTCCATCGGGAGTTGCAGTAGTCCGTTTCGAGCGCGGGTCAGCTGGTTCAGCTGGGGTGGCGTCTCCTCGGCGTGTTGTGCGGGCTGGGTCGTGGTGTTCGGAGGCATGGTGTTAAGCGCCACGCCCCCGGGGTTGCGTTTCCCGTCATGGTGGGGGGTGTGTTGGTTTGCTGGCGAGTGGGGCAGTCGTTGTGCCAATGATGTGTGCCAGTGGGGCAGCCTAATCGGCAATGTGGTAGTTGGGGGTCACCTCGCTGTGGTGTCCCGTCGTATCGTCCCGGTGTCGCTGCTTCGCGGTGCGGTGGTGTGCCTTCGATGGCACGGCGCCGCGTGGGTGGTGGGTACCCGCCTGTATCGGAGTCAGGCCTGACAGGCGACCTTGGCTCTTGTGCGAGGCTGGTGTTCCCGTGCCCCGTGTTTGGCGTTTTGCGACGCCACAGTCCCTGGAGGTTATGTTCAGTTTCTGTGGCCTGTTGTACGTAGGCCTCTATGGACTCGGGTCGGCAACACCGCATGAAGGGTTGCAGTTCGTTTCGCATCAGGGCCGTCACTGTAGTGAGAGCGGCGATCGGTTCGGTGGTGGGTGCTACTCGCTTGAACAACTGGAATTTCTGAGCTACGAAATGTTCGGCAGGTTCGCCTTCACATTGGTGTTCGCCGTAGAATAGGGAGGTGCACTGGACTAGCGCTTGGTCGGTGTCGAACCGGTTTCTGAGTGATGTTGCGAATTTTTCCCAGGGCATGGCGAACCGTCCCCAGAGGCCCCACCACTGGTGGGCGGTCCCCTTCAGCTGCTCGCTGACGCGTCCCGACTACTCGTCTGCCGGTATGCCAGACCGTGCTAGCCTCGCTTCGCAGTGTGTTAAGAACTCCTTCGGGTCCTCGTGCCCGACTCCGCTGAATTCGGGTAGCACCAGCTTCCCTGAGTAGCAGGGGCTGTGTCTGTACGTGCCGGCGTGTGGTATGGCGAGTGACGATGGTTTGCGGGCGTAAATAGCAGTCGGGTGTGTGTGTGTACCCATCTGGCACGTAGTTGGTAGCGTGTCTACCAAGGTCTCGTTGGACATTGTTTCTATTTTGAGTGGTACCTACTGCCATGGTAATGGTACCTCAGATTTTTATGGTGGTGCCTCGTCCCATGGTCTGACCCAGGGGTGATCGGGCGCTTCGTTCAGGTGGGCTGTGCACTGACACGTTTGGTACCATGGCAGTGATCCCATCAGCAGGTCGACATTTTGGGTAGTAGGCAGTGTGCGCACACGATGCTTCTCGGTGGTGCCTGCATGGTTTTGCGGTTGTTCTGGCTTATTGTTTACTGTTCACTCGGCTGGTCAGTGTGTGCACGCGTGTTATGCGCGCGGAGTGGCGGTCGGCGGCTGGAGTGGTGCCCGGACAGCCGCACAAAATGGAGGCCGAGAATGGCCGCGTCGTGGGCTGGGGTGCGGATAGGCGTGCGAGGCGATGGCCGAGAGCGCCCGGACAGCCGCACAAAGTGGAGGGCGGAAACGGGTGAACTGGAGGGGGGGAAGTGCAGATAGTTGCACGCAGCGACGGCCGAGAGCGCCCGGACAGCCGCACAAAGCGGAGGTCCAAACTGTCCGCGGCGGAGGAGGGGGTTCAGATGGGCGTGCGAGGTGACGGGCGAGAGCGCCCGGACAATTGCACAAAATTCTGACCCTAATCCCCTTTTCTGCGAAAAATGGCCGTCCTGTGTCCGCGTTGTGGCCGGAAAGAAAAAATGGATAGATAATGGTTAAAAAAATTTGTTTTCCGGTAAAGTTTTCTTCTGTAACGCACGTGAAGGAAGTCTTGAATTTTCTGTTTTCGCCCTACGCAAAGGGCGCAAATTCCGTCGCCCGGGTTTTTGTGTTCGAGACTCGGCGGTGTTCCTTGCGGGAAGGCTGTTATCTTGCGGGAAAACGTGTCCGGGAGGGCGCAGGGCTAACGCGGTGGTTAACCACGAGGTGGGTCGTGAGGTCCGAAAGCCCCTGCGTGGCCCACTAGGAACGGCGGCGGTGGTGATGATGTTAGGGGTCGCTAATGCCTGCTGTACCACTGGCCCTACACAGCATAGGACGCTGATTCCTAACTGGATTGGTGAGGTTCAGAAATAATGTACACGGCTTTGCACTTTCGTTCACACGTCGCACACGGAGTGTGCAGAGTGGACGTTTAATTATGCTGGCAAATTACACTTGCAATTACATTCACACGATTTCCCTACATAAAATACACTGTCATTAAACACTGGGCGCTCTGACGTGCCGTTACTAAAGTTACGTCCTCACGCCAGTCGAGGTTGAGGGAGAGAGTTTGATTAAAGTCGGCTAATCCCGTAATTGGTGAACGGCGACGCGCGGGCCTACCTGTGTGGACCGCGGCTCGCTATTAAATTAAGAAAAGTCTACGATTAGATGTAGCCAGTGCCTGTGCACTTGGCGATTAATTAAAAGTCTGTTGTAGCGGGAGTCGGCCTGTACCGTATATTGCACGGCCCCACGTAATGCTTTGTGCGGGGCGTGTTAAGTTGACGCGGCTGGGTTAGGCCCTACACCGGAAAAGGACCGGGTGCACACGGGGAGTAGTTAAAAAAGTTTTCGGGTTCTGACTATAGTTACCAGATGGAAGTTCGATGAAGACAAAGAGATGATGGCTCCCCGTGGGATGTGCGACTGTCCCGGTCCGCAAGTCTCGCTGTACTGGCGTCTGGCCCTGGCGCGAGGGGAGGGGTGAGCTCCCTGTTGCGCCAGAGTTTCTAAAGTTCTGTTATTCGTATAAAATTATATTAATAACAAAAAGCAAGTGGCTCTAAATTCACACAATAAAACTTAATGAATAACTTAATATATATATTTATGTTTTAGAAATGACATGTAATAAGTTTGTATAAAATAAGTTTGAATTATCAGAGTCACACTGGAGACTGTTCGTTGCTTGATAACTACTCCAGTGGCGAATGATAAATGCTAATTTGGGGCGGTTTGAGTTAAGTCACATATTACACTATTGAAATCAGGCTGAAGGCTGCTAGGGGAGCACTCACAGCTGTTTTAGTAAAAAACTACATGTGAGTGACCTGGGCACTCCTACGTCGCACTTGTGTTGCACGGTGTTGTTCATTCAAAGTGGCGTATTCATTAAAGTGTAGTGAATTTACCGTGTACATGACTCGGTTTGTCTTGCCGATTAAGTTAAGGGCGTTGATAATACCTAAGTCCCACGGTGCTAGTCTGACTCGGTTGGGCCATGGCTAGGGGCGCGTTCCGTTAGCGGGGTCGGATACTGGCAGTTGCAGGTCGGGCTTTAGTGTGGCCTTCGGTCGGACGATGTCAAATATACCAAGTAATATTATAAATGTGGTACAGTATAAAAATTATCGAAGTTTATTTACATGCATAAATTGTAGTTTGAATTAGATTCTGGCTGTAGGTGGTTTCCTGTAAATATTAATACATCTTTTTGTATGATTATTTCAAAATTATGTGATATTTATTGTTAATTAATGATAATTTATTGTTTAATAATTATTGATATCCTGGGAAGTTATTTTTAAGTAAATAATATGCTCACCTCGGCCCTTTCTGCCGGCGTTCGAGCCAACAGGCATGCATGCCACCGAAAAGGCTGTGATACCGACGCCCACCACAGCTGCTACGCTGCCGTACACCTCATCCACTCTGCTTGCGGCCGAGCTGACACTCACGCATGCCACTGAAGGGGATGCGATGCAGCCCCCACTCTCGGCTGCCCTGCCGCACATGTGCCATTGAAGGCGCTGCGATGCTGTCGCCAACCTCGACCGCCACCATGGTCGCCGTTGCAACCTACTCCTATATTACCTCGGATCCAGCCATGCAGGTGCCCCATGCCACCCCTGGACAGCTGCCCCAAGTGTACCCAGTCAATTCTCCAGCTTAGTATGTGTGACATGGGGCGTCGATGCACACAACGACCTTTTGGAGGAGGGGGTCATTTTAGGCCGACCATCGATGCTCCCTCTGGTCGTACTGGCCATTATGCCTCATCGATGCCTTACTAATGCATGTGCGACGAACACCCCATGCGTGCAGTGTAGTATAGTGTGTCGAATGACCCACGCCACCGACATGTCGGTAGTCACTCATATGACTATCGACCTCAAAGCATGTATCACTCTGCCAGGGGTATGTATGTACTGTTCCGCCTGAATGTAATATCCAACTTGTTTAAAATATATGTAATAATGATTTAATAAAGATTTGGTAATGTTTTAATAATGTAATGTTTATTCACCATGCGATTACATCTCACTCTTGGCCTGATTCACTTCCCTTGCTTTGTGCACGTTGCGTGCCAAAATTACACAAGAAAGCATGGGCCTCCTGGGGGAGACAGCAGTCGCCCTTCACCTGGTGCCGCACACCTCGAAGCCTTCATCATCCGCAATCACTGATGAATCACAGGAATAGTGTAGGTCTTTTCGAATTCATTTATATCTGCTCCGTGGCCACCTTCCTCGACTCGGCAAGACACCGCTCGTCGTTCAACTATTTGTACTGGGCGCCTCCCAGACATGTTTTTGATTCATGTAATTTTATTAGTTAAAATGGACATCGAGAGTTTCTCTAGGATGCCGATCGCATCATGTCGTCGCCGCATGTTATTAGTTTCCTTTGTACTTTGTATGTAAATAAGGTTAGCAGCCTATCACGAGTCTTTCTTAGTGTTTTAGTGTGTTAGATGTAAATCTTCAGTGAACGTTTTGTGTTTGTTTGTACTATGCCTGCTGTATGACTACGTGGATTTAACATTAGGCATCGTACACATATTCTTAATGGTTCTTATGTTATTTATCAGTGAACTTTATGTGTTTTTTGTACTTCGCTTGCCATGTGACTGTGAATGTAACGTCAGGCATCGTCTGCCATATCTTAGTGAACTTTCTGTGTTTGTGTCATGTGGACCTATGGACTTTGCTTGTCCCTGTTAATGGACTAGAGCAATTTGTAAACCACCTGTAATTCGAATTACTGCTAGTAAGTGGGATGCGGTGCATTAATAAGAGTCACCAATTCCAAGCGAAACAGGCTAGGACCCTGACAGCACCATGTATAGGGTGTGTGTTACCAACAAACACAACATAACATCACTTGTGGGTTTTATTATGTAAACTAAGGCATCCTGAATGGATGTAACAGTTTTAGGAGTCATACTGTCGAAGTGCCACTGCCCCTGAGAACCCCTGTGCTCCATGCTTAGCTACACAGGGAGGCAGCTGGACCCACGTCATATTGGAACCCAACTAGTGTGGCCGACATAAACACAAAATTTAACTTTCAAAAACTGCCAAAATTTGTGCAGAACAGGCTCAAGTATGAACAGGTGCACATCAAAGGTAGTCGGTGTAATAGGAAGGTACGCGAGAGGACCAGCGTACATGATAAGGGGAGATCGGGTTACGGCAGGTCTCACGCTGCAAGCCAGCATCTGCGGGAACATCCCCCTTTTCACCCATGCGCCGAACACAGACAAGTGTACACGAAGCCAGAGTCAGCCAAACAACAATAGAGTAGAGCCGAGAAGAGCCGAACATGGCCAAACAAATTCAGTGACACATGCAGTGACCACAGGTCGCAGCAATGTAATGATTTTCAGGAAGCCTACGAGTCGATGGCTAGGGCAGACTATCCGGAACCGAATGACAGATGTGAGTACGCAACACAATACGAGTGCGAGTGGTGTTTAGAGTAACGTATATATAACTAAACGCAGTGAGCTTTCATGTCTCTGTGGAATACCCGATGGTTCCGTTGCAATTAGTGTGTGGACAATGGGCATGCAGAATGTTAATTCGCCGACATTCGAGAAGAAGTGTGGATAGATGGTTTCAGTGCGAACTGTGTCAAACATACCTTAGGCGAAATAGGAGAGTGCCCTGCTATCAGCAGCAGCTGATAGATGCAACATAGCACACATCAATGTCAATCTGCCTACCACTCTCTGATGGTTCACCATCTGAAGCACTGCCGCAGTTATCACCGAATCATTTGACTTCATACAACCCACCGAAAATGTTATTGGCACAGGTCTTTAGTGCGGATATAAAATTGACACCGTCCGACACAAACACACCGCAAACCCTATCACTGCCACCCAGCGTAGCAGTCGTGCGGTCTTCGCAGCCGCCGCTAATCACCACCAGCCAGCAAGCCGCCACCATTGCCACGACGCTGTCCTCGTAACAGGTGACTGAGGCGTCAACCTAAAGTTTATCTCCATGCTTAACTACACAGGGAGGTAGTTGGACTCATGTCACGTTGTACTTACGAGTCAAGGTTTGAATTGCCAAAGAAATTTCACTTCTATCACATGTAATGAGTTACACGTGTCTTTTTTTTTTTTTACCGCAATACACATGTCACACATGGGACACAGAATATAATGAAATTATTTAAAACGCCAAAGTCATTTATGACTATTATATATTATTTAATAGGCTTAATAAATGATTGGCAACTGAATATATTAGTTACTTTTAATATAGCAGTATTATTTAACCATTTTGTGAAATGTGTTCCCCTTTTTATAAATTCTGTTTTCAATAGTCATTTGTTACTTTGATACCTCCAGGCTTCCTGCACTTGTGGCAAGGGTGAAAATGCCGGCGTCAGTTGGCTGGTGGTGTACCTGCGCTAACCCACAGAGCAATGAGACCCGGGGAACTCTGGGCATGATGTCTCCATGTGGCATGCAGGCAGTTCTGTGTTTGGCCAGTCAGAATTACCCCAGGGTGTTACAGTCCTCAGTATGCTACTAACACTACGGAATCACACTCGGAACACTGGTATAAATGATTTATTTTTGCACACCCTTTACAGCAACAACACTTGGTCCCTCTGCGCGAAGTCTGTGGACCTTAAGTTACACATCTCTTAATGGCGGGCGGAAGACAACCAGGTCGCTAAACCATTGCGGGATATTCGGAAGGAAAATGGGTTCCTAAACCATTGCGAGATCTTTTGAAAGCAACTGGATTCCTAAACCATTGTGGGATCTTTGAAAGACAGCCAGGTTCCTATCCTACATCATTGCGGGACCTTCTGATGCGAACCACAGCTGTTCCATGACCTGGCAACTGAATTACATGGAATGCATGTCTAGGCACTCGGAGCGCAAAAAAAGTACAGTGGATATCTGTGAAAGCGATACTAGTAGCACATTATTTATGCGGAAAGACATAGAGCATCCATCCTACGGATGAATGGGTGCAGTGACGAACATAATGCGTGGCACAGGGGTCGCTCCAGATTATTCCTGTCAATATTTTGATGGTTTTCTCTGTGTGCTCCTGATTATTACTGTAAATATTTGATTGGTTTCTCCAAGTGCTTCAGGTCAAATATGACGATACTTCTGTTGGTTTTCTCTGTGTGATTTTGATTATTCGTGTCAATATTTTGTTGGATTACTCCGTGTGCTCCTGGTTATTTCTGGCAAGACTTCTGCTGATATTCTACGAGTGATTATCCGAGTGATATTCCTAAGGAAAATATGCTTGCATGTATTTTTCCGTAAAAAAGGCAAGTAAATGTATTTGGAATCTCGTTTAATAGTGAATTTCTGCTACCAAACCACCAGTAACAATATTTTTACCAGGGGGAATTAAAAAATAAAATAAAACATTACTCAGTCCAATAATATTCCTTGAAACTGCTGAAAATCACTGACTTTGAAATAACTGTGAAAAAAAAAAACCGTTTGTATTCAAATAAATGTTTATTTATAATAACAAAAATATACACGATAATCATTTACTAAAAATAATATCGTCCAAATGGCCGCCATCTAGCCGCTGGCATTCCTCAAATCTGGCCCTTAGCTTTTCGAAAACTTTTCGACACAAACCTCGGGGAATTTTGACCATTTCTTGATGGATGTTCACCTTTAATTGGAACATCGTCGCTGGTTTATTTACATAGACTCAACTTTTAAGATAACTCCATAAAAAATAAACTGGAGTTAGATATAAGCCGGAGTTAGATATAAGCTGGAGTTAGATCCGGGCTGCGGGGAGGCCATGGAATATTACCTCTGCGCGAGATCAGCTTGTTAGGGAACATCTCTTTAACCACGGGTATACCCTCTTTGGATGTATGGCAGGTTGTGCCATCTTGCTGCATCCAAGTCATATTGTTGAAACCAACGAACTTCTGCAACTGTGGTTGAAAAAATTCCTTTAGAATTTTCACATAGTTTGCAGAATTAACTGTTACAGAATTATCGCGTGCATTTTCAAAAAATTAAGGGCCGATAATGCCCCTTGAAGAGAGCGCCACTCAAACGTCACCATTGAAGAATACATATTTTTTTAGTGTTTTAATTTAGGGTTTTCACTGCTCCAGTATCTGCAATGTTGTTTATTTACATGTCCATTTAAGTGAAAGTGGGCATTATCAGAGACGAAGATATTACTGAAGTTGTTGAATCGCTCAAACATTGTATCGACGAATGATTTTCTCAAAATTAAATTATTTTGTTTTAACTCTTACACTAACTGTATTTTATAGGGATGTAGTTTCAAGTCCAATTTCATTATTCGGCGCAAGGATGTTCGGGGTATCGCCAACGCAACTGAACGCTATGCGCGTCGATATATGCGGATCATCTCGTACATAAATGTTTATTTGCGCCACGTTCTCTTCGCTCCTCCTGCTCCGTGGCCGCCCTGTTTGTTTTCGATTGATAGTCACGCCGGTTTCTTCCAAGATTGTATACCCATGATTTAATTAATTTAACACTTGGGCACTGATTAATACTGTGTAATTGGTAATGCGAACGAAATAGGCGGCGAGCAGAGTGATGTAAGAATCATTGTTTTGGTAAAATCAAACATGGGGTGTGGCTGTGTCATGGACACGGGCGTGTGTTGTACGTGAATACATGTACGTAGCATGTAATATTTTCTATTCAAAATATAAAATACGCTATTTTATGTAGGTATGTTATTATCATGTTTGAACACTAAGAAGTCCTTCGGGTTTCCAGTTTTGTTTATGATAGCAGCTATTTTTGTATTTTAACACCATATATATTCACTGTAACTATTTACACTAATGTTTTATATATGCAATCGATAAATTTTGACGAGAGCTGACGATTGAAACCTAAACGAACGCCGTAGCTTCTCGGAGTCAAAAGTTACACTAAATGGAAATCTCGAAACGCAACAAAATGACCTCAAAATGGCGACGCTTCCCTCTCCACCGCACGCGATGCGTCATAGTCTTCACTTAGCGTAACGAGTTCTTTGATCCTTTAGCTATCCAGTGGAGTAATTAAATTTTTGGAAGAAGATGATAGATATGTAGCTGCAACACCAAACTGTATCCCCCGATTTTGTTATCATTCGTTTTTTGAATTGCCTCCCACTATGGAAGCAATTTTAGGCGGGTTACACACATATGCATCTCGCACGGTGCGACTAGCATTTTTGATGCCAGTAGCACTGTGTGAGATGCATGCAGGCTGCATGGTCGTGGCACGTGCTAGTGGCAAGGTGAGAGAGGTGGGGACTTTCTGGCGCTCAGTTCATTGGAAAATGTCGTCGTCGTCGTCGGATGATGAAATGCTGCTGTTACTTACCGTCATTAGAAGAAGACGACGTCGAAGAAGAATAAATATTCAACGTGAATATTGGGTACACCCTTATTGGCGCGAAAATGTTGAAAGTAGCCAATACATAATCAGTAAACAGCTCTTGGAACACCCAGAGAAGTTCCAGAAGTTGTACCGCATAAATCCAGACACATATATAATATTACGTGAACTTCTGAGGGACCATTGTGACATAAAGAATAGTAGATGGCGTGATTCTGTCGATGTTGAGGAACGACTCTCTATTTTCTTAAGGTATGTAGTATATGAAAGAATACATTAGAGTTTTTGCAATATATGATATATAGGAATGTTAAACGCCTATCGCTAAGTATTAACATTATACGTAATGGAATCAGCTGATTATTTTAGCGATAATATTAATAAGAGTCTGTTTCTTTAGTTATTTAAGCAAAACCATTTTAGCGAATTTCACAACAATAAACAAAACTTAACTCAATGAATAATTGTGATTTGTACAGTCATAAATTGAATGTACAATTAACAATGGTGAATCCATTTCATTTAAAACGTAAATAGAGTTAATTGGTAGGCCTACGGTAGTCCCATGTCAAGTAGGAAGCAGTAGCTCCATCTGCATCCGAAGCATCGTAAACTTGCATGTTGTTGAAGTTCTGAGAAGAGGTCATGGGAAATTCATTTGACATCGTTACTGGAACTGGTGGTGTGGTCGCTGAACGGTTGAAGTTTCTAGGAGAGTTCATAGATGTACTGGGAATATTTCCTCCAACCCTTTCTAATTATGTATTTGCTGAAGATGAGTGGCTTGATGATACAAGATCTTCTTCTACCAGCTCATCTATAAGATCCAACATTTTACGTTTAAACCGTCTTTTGGTTGGAGGTGTAAAACCCTTTATGTCCGGTAAAATACTTTTGAAGAAGTCGAGGTCGGCTGATGATGTATCTTCTCTTTCATACCTGGTTGATTTCTTGTCTAAGTATGTGGAGACAGCCTTCTCTAATGAGTCTTCTTTTTTTTGTGCTTTTCTTAACTTCGAGCTCCGCCATGCTGATAAAGACGAGGAAGGCGTAGTTGAAGGAGGGGTTTGTGAAGAGTTACCCTTAGAAAATGTTGTTGTGGCCATTTCAGTAGGCTGGATCTGTTGTTGTTCCTCAACATCGTCCCCTAACTCTTCTATACCATCTTCTGTTTCCTCCTGTTGAGATAATTGACTTAAGCCGAGGTTCTCCGACTGAGATTTAGACTTGGCATAGGGTCGTAAATATTGCAACTGGTCCCACAAGTAGTAAGGTTTCTTCGCTCCGCTTCCAGTATCACTCATACTCTTCAAGTACCTTGTGAATCCACCACGGATGTTTTTCCATCGCAATCTGCATTCCGCCTCTGAAAATATAATAACACTTATAGACATTTTAACCCTATAATTTTTAACTCAAAACTTTAGAGTAGCTAAATTGAAATTTTTTCAGAATTTTTTAGTAGCAGCAGCAGAAGTCTTTTTGCTTCTCAATACCTTTTCATACTCAGCAAAATAATTGCTAAAAGTTACTTTATATGTTTGTATTTTCAGATATTTATCTACGGGTTTGACCTTTACTGCGCTGGCCTACGAATTTTACTGTGGAGTGTCAACTGTAAGCGAAATTGTGGAACACATTGCTGAGTGTTTGTGGGAGACTCTTCAAACAGACTATATGCCAATGCCTTCAAAAAACGATTGGAAAGTGATAAGTGACAGGTTCTACCAACAATGGAATATCCCGAATTGTTTGGGAAGCATAGACGGGAAACATGTGCGTTTGAAGTGCCCGCAGAACTCTGGATCGGCTTATTACAATTATCATGGATTTTTCTCCTTGGTATTGTTGGCCTGCGTTGATGCGGACTCCCTGTTCACATGGATACGTGTTGGAGATTACGGTAGGAACAGCGACGGAAGAGTAATACAATATAGTGGCTTCCTCCAAGCTATAGAGAGGAATGATCTGCGTATCCCGGATCCGAAGCCATTACCAAACACTACAGACCCACCATTCCCTTACTTTTTCATCGGAGACCAAGGTTTTCCTTTAAAAGAGTTTCTATTTCGGCCGTACCCAAGAAAAGGAGACAACGATGTTAAGAGAGCATTTAACTATCGGTTGTCCCGTGCAAGAAAGAGAGTAGAATGTGCATTCGGAATGTTGGCACATAAGTTTCGAATTTTCTTGGGCCAAATAGAATGTGAGCCAACAAAAGCAATTAAAATAGTAAAATCTTCATGCGTTTTGCACAATTTCATCAAAGTTCATGATGGGAGGATCGGCAAACCTCAGTACGAGAATGAAGTTGAAGAAGCATACAACAACTTGACACCAATACAACAAACTCGCCCAATAGGACAGTCGTCTCGTGCCAAGGACCTTCGTACCATGCTGAGTGATTACTTTACAAGACCAGAAAACGCGTTGCCTTTTCAAAATATGTATAACTTTGTATGAATTTGTTATTTTAAAGAAGAAAATAACAAACAGCTTTCATTATGTAATAAATTATTCCTTATCTAACCTCATCAAATCTATATTACAAACATTCGAATCAGTTGTCCTAGTTTTTTTATCGTTATATTGCCTAATTTAAAAATCTAAATATGTGGGGGCAAATCATAAAATAAAAAAGCCTTATCAATTACAAAGTTCCCATGTATTGTATTACTAATATAGCTGTTGATAGCGTGGTATGTAATTTATCATTAATAATAATTATTATCTACGTACCTTATTATAATAAAATATATAAATAACACTAACCTGAAGCGTTGAACTTCGATGCAAGAAGTCTCCATGCCTTGTCCTGCTCATTTCTGTTACTGTATTCTTTCAACTTAAAATTATATAGTATTGGAGTCTCCTCCACAGCTAACACAAATTCAATATTTGTTTTTTCGTCCTCCGGAAAAGGCATTTCTAATTATTACAACAAACTATTCACACAATTTTATTCACTATTTAATTACAAATTACTAATAACAAACTCAAGCTATTCAAAAAGTGACTTTCCGCACTTGTCCACGCAGAACACGTGGGAACGAGAGCGTCAGGGCTGTCTGCGTATGGCCATGCGACTTGGAAAGGTGTTCTGCGCATGCGCCAACTCAAGACGCACGCTGCATGCAGCGCAAAAACACCGACCGATCGGTTCCTGTGGTGCTGCACGCTGCATGCGACTAGCACTCGAGCTGCACGATGCCAGTAGCACCGTGCCAGTCGCATATGTGTGTAAGCTCCACGTGATTAACACAGGTTATTCTTCGAGCTGCATGCTAGTAGCAAGAAAAATGCTAGTCGAACCGTGCGAGATGCATATGTGTGTAACCCGCCTTAAAGACATATTAACGTCAAAATGTTTTACACAGAACGCGCGTTGTTCTCCCGCAATACGATCCATCGTGAGTAAATTTCCAAGAAGCGAGGAGCTGCGCGTGAGTGGCCCCTCTCCCCTCCCCCGCTCCTGCACCACCGGTACTCCAATTAAAGGAGAAAATCCGCAATTAACATCACTGGCAGCCTGGCGGGAAACGACTAAAGTCGCTTCCGAAACAACCAGTGCCACCGAAACAAATGCGGACAACAATGTCCAAGCTCCCGCCATTTGCTTAGTAGTCGTTTTACTCTGTCCAACTCTTCTTCCGGAACCATCCTTCTGTTTCCTGTAATCAACCTGCTTGTTATTAATGCATGCAATTTTGCATCCCGCATGTCAGTGCTCAGGGTTTTTCCCTGTGTCTGCAGGTTTTACCTGGGCCCACCTTATCTAGTTTTTATTCTAGAATAGTCAGTGAGGCAGGGCCGTAGCCAGGATTTTGCGAAGGAGGGGGTCCAATTAATTTGTATGTCGCCTGGCTCTTTATAATAACATTTTAAAATTTAGAGTATCACATTAAGATTAATTGATAATTAATGAGATAAAAATTACTTAAATAAACAAATAACTCTTTAATTTGATTAAATATTTTTAATGTTTAAATATATTGTTCTTCATTCTTGTATCAAGTACAGACAAGTAATAAATACATAAGAACACATTAAGGTCCTTAAAAACATTAATCACACATGCAAGTTGTATTAAAAACAAATATTTACAGTAACAGCCTTCTATTTCCTTTACGTGCCATAACATTTAACACATCATCTGCTTTAAATGGTACAGGATAATGTATAGACATGAATGATAAGCCAGTTAATCTCTCTTTTGACATCTTATTCCTGAAGTAAGTTTTAATTCTTTTTAGTGATGAAAATGATCTCTCTGCTTCGCAGGTAGAGACCGGCAAAGATGCCAAAACACACAGTAAATAATGAATAGTTGGATAAAAGTTGTTGTCGCATGCATCTAAAATTGACATAATCTGAGATGGTGAGAGATCTCTCTCACTTGAACTCCATTTTTTACACCACAGAATATACTCTGCTTCAAATGCACTTTGTGAAATTCTGTGTTCATAATAAACTTTCAGTCTTTCCATAATTTCAGTTGTATGTTCCAGTTTACAGTTTTTTGGAAGCAGCATCTCAATGGCAGACAAGAACACTTTGTTTTGACTAAATCTCTGGTGTAGATTCACAATGAGTGAATCTACAGCAGGAATGAAGACTGATCTTCTATAGTACTCTTCGGGTGAATCATGTGGAATATTGTCCCTATTAGTTTGTTTTTTTGCCTGTCTTGGAATATCAATCTGAGACTCTAAAACGGTTTCAGCGATAGCTAATGATTTCTGGAAGATCTTGTGAAATTCACTTTTATCTTGTTCACCTGTGCGGAGGTCTTTGAGAACCTGTACAATGTCTTCACTGAACTTAACTGCTGAAGATAGTTCATGTTGAGGATTTTGGAGGTATGTTGAAAGTGGTAATGTCAGACTGAAAAGATATTCACAAACTAGCACTGACACTAAGAAGCTTCCTTTCTCCATAGCAGATAGAAGAGTTGAAGCGGTACTTGAAAATGACCGGTCCAGTTCTGAGAGATCTTGAAGACTTGGAACTATTGCAGGAAAAAGCTCAACAAATGTGTTAATAGAGATTTGACGCTCAACAAATCTTGTTTCACAGACTGCCAACAATCTATATTTCTTTGATTCTGGCAGAATCTTGGCAATTTTATCTTTTAAAAGGTTTCCTGCTTGAGCATTGTGCCTAAAGAACTTGGTTACTTCTTTTAAAACTCCAAGGCTGTTTGAGATCAATGGTACATTAAGTGATTCAGAGAGGACTAAATTCAGGCGATGACTTGAGCAATGGACATACATTGCTTTTGGATAGAGTTGGAGGATTCTTGTTTGAACACCTGTTTTACAACCACTCATTGTGGAAGCTCCATCATATCCTTGACCAATTAATTTGTCTAGGACGTCTAGGTCAATACCTAAACCATGGCATGACTCCAAAATTTTTGTAGTCACATTTTCTGCAGATAGATCTGTCAGTGGAAAAAAAAGTTACAAAATCTTCCCTGAGAGATGGCTGGCCCTCAGTCATTACATATCTGATACACAGTGAGAACTGCTCTTGACCCGACACATCCAGTGTTTCATCCCCAATAATGGAGAAACATTCAGCATTGTTGATATTTTTTGCTAATCTTTCTTGAATAAGCTGGCCACAAATACCTATTATTTCATTTTGAATTTCTGGGCTGAAGTAGGACGAATTTCTGGAGCCATGAAGCATATGATTCTTCAGTTTTTCATCAATACTTGCTCGGTATCTAATTAGAGCCCTAAACTTTCCATCTTTTTTTTCGGGCTTTTCAAGAGTGATAGGACCACTGTCATCATCCCCTCGAAGAGGTAGCTCATTTTCACCACAAAAAATTATTGTTTCAATAATAGGTAGTATAGCAGCCCTATTCTCTTCTCGCTCTTTCATCCTCTTACTGCTTAAAATAGTTGCCACATCCTGAAGTTTCCCTAACATCACCTTAAGAAAGTTTTCGGCAGAAACTGTTGCTAACATGTGGTAATTAGTCTTTGAATGATTCTGAAACTTTTCCAATGCATCCTTCCATTTTCTAAAAGGTTGGCCTACTAATGAGGCATTTCGTACAGAAAAGTCATCATTCCCTACACAGTCTGATGCAAAAAGAACACAGTATTTACAATACGCTCCATCTTTTACCTTAGAATATGCTAGCCATCCCCATCTTTGAAGCCAACTGTGCTGGAATTTCAGATATTTATTTTTGAACTGAGTCGAAGGAAACTTGAATGATAATTCTGGGACAAAAAGTTCCTTTAATGCATTGTGTAAATTTTCTACAGTGATTTTGATTACTGGTGCAGAAGAGTGAAAGATATCTTCAGAAATGACTCCTATATCAACTTTAGATAAACTTACTTGCATCGATGGATCTCTGTTGGTGTTGCTTTCTCCTTGTCCAAGAGGTGTGTGAGAGGAACTGCAGGAATAATGTTGATTTGCATCTTGTGTAATGTAGGTCCTATCTTGTTGAGACTCGACAATCTTGCTTGGTCCAGGTCCAGGAAGTGGTGGGTCGAGATGACAGCTGGCAATGTTCCGGGATTGTTCTTCGTTTTCATTAGACTGAAATTATCCATCAAAATTTTTAATATTTTTTGTGAAAAAATCCTAATTATACATTTCTTAGATTTTTAAAAATTTATAAATGACCAAAAAATTTTGTAAGACCTTATGTAGCCCTAAACCTAATATTTAAACATAGATATTTCTTAAAATAATAGTTACTCAGCATATTAAAAATACAGTTTTGGACAGTTCTTGGAAAGCAGTGCATCTACTATATATCCTTCCGCCGCTGTTTCTCTGTCAATAAAACAAAGCACTTTTGCATACAACTGAGTTTTTCGGTGAGATTATTTAAATACTATCACGATCGTGTTAGTGTAAATGGGCACCGGAAGCACCTATTTTATTTATTCATTTATTGGGGAGGGTAAGAGGATAAAACCATTATTTTTTTCCTCACTCTTAAAAGCCCAGAAACCATATGTTACAAAGTTTCGTTGAAGTAGAGCATATGGATGAAGAATTACTTTCTATAAATTATGACTTTAAAAACATGCAAAGTCCTTTTCATTCTGTCCCCTGTTTACTCTGTTTAAAGAGAAGGGGCTACAATAATTTACTATGAGAAAAGAAACACATTTATTCAAGGCCTAACCTAAAGTAAGAAAAGTGCTAATGTAACATAATTTATAACAATGATTGCAGTAAAGTTTAAGTAGGAATTGTACACATTTTTGTATAACGGTATACAAAACCTTAATTCTTGAAAGACTTTTCTACACGTATTAAACCATTTACAACCAATACACAGAAAAGTGTGTTTAGATTCAACAGTGTGAGATACTCATCCCGCGTGCTAAGCACTAATTTTATTCGTCATAGTGGGAAAATAATTTCTAAAAACTGAAATGATAACCACTTTTTTTTTCCTTTAATAATTTGGTCATTAACTAAGTTTCAAACACTTGTATTTTTTATTCTTCTACGATTGGGCCACAGTGTCTTCCATGCCATAAGAATATCAAAGCCAATAAACAGACCAAAAACAAACAAACAATAAAATCACATTCAACCGCGTCATGACTAAAATGGCTTTTAGCAAAGATAGCAACCATTGATCAAACGAGAGAAAATACATTAGACACAGAAATAAGTGAAATTTCCCAACCTCTAACTTTAGTGCACAGGTGTTCGTTATCAATTTAAAATTTTACTAAACTGTCTGCATATCAAAAATAAAGTCACTCGGTTCACTCTGTTGAAGCATGAAAGACGGACAAACAAACCAATAAACCCACAAACACACTTTCGGATTTATAATATGTGCATAGGTTTAACAAATAAAATAATATCTTATAACATCAAACTTACCTGAGGAGAGTCAGCTACTCTTTTTCTTTTCGTCCGCGTCACGAACTTGTCCATGTTAGACGTGTGATTGCGACTGACTGAGGAAATTTGCCCGTAGAAGTGCGTGAACTGATATCAAAAATAGATTATGTCGGAACCAAATACTGCCCTCTTTGAAATCCGAGATCGAGGAAAGTTGAGTAAAAAATGGGAAGATAGAGACTACCGGAGCCCAGTATGGACATCAATAATCCTTCACAAACACTATCTCTGTAGGTAACCTAAGCAAATCTTCTGTATTTTCTTCGGGTTTAGCTTCTTTCTCGTGAACCGAGAAGGGGGGGGGGGTCCGGACCCCCCGGACCCCTCCCCTGGCTACGTCCCTGAGTGAGGGGAGTTAGTCATGGCTAAAACGTTGCCATGGCTGGCCAATCCCCTCCTAGCACATGATGCATGCTACCCCTCTCCTGCATGGTTCATAACCTGCATGATTAGAGCGTATAGGCTTCGGCCTGAGACGCAATTAGAGACTTCCCTACCCAGACCTCTCCCGAACACTCATAGCTTTATGTTAGGTTAGAAAAAAAAACAGAGACATTTGCTTTCTCCACAGGTTACGGATTGGGCGGCTATCTCTTCAAAAGGCATTATCGGCCGTAATTCTTTGAAAATGCATGCAGTAATTCTGTAACAGTTAAACTCTGCAGAATATGTGGAAAAGATAAAGAGATTTTTTTTCAACCACAGTTGCAGCAGATCGTTGGTTTCAACAATAGGACTTGAATGCAGCAAGATGGCACAACCTGTCATACATCCAACGAGAGTATTTCGAAAATCTAAGGGCCAAATTTGAAGAAAGCCAGCGGCAAGATGGCAGCTATTTGGACTATATTAAAAAAAAAAATAATTTACAGTATATTTTTGTTCCTATAAATAAACATTTATTTGAATACTATCTGTGTTTTTTTCCCCCATGGTTATTTTAAAAGTGCAAACATTTATGGCCCACCCATTACTGACAGTATTTTAAATACTTATATTTTGCTCTCTTATGCAAGTATTTTAAACTGGAACTATTATTCAAAGAATTAAATTAAACTACTTGCTGTTTATTAGTAAAATCAAATAAACTTTTATTGATGTTGGAATTTTAATATTAAAACGAATTTTTGTGCACAAAGAGTTTTTAAATATGCAGTAAAGGAGTTTTAGAAACAGGTTGTCATCAAAGAATATTCTCAACAATAAAGTTATTTTTCCGATAACTTGCGATGCTGTAGTTAGAATACTTAAAATTATTTTGTTGAAAATTTAATGCGAAATTACTCCAAGAACTCGGAAACTATCAGATATTCCAGTTGGAACTTTCCTTACAGAGTAAACTTCGTAACACGAAAGAATCTGTGATGTTAAGCTTGTAAATATTTTCTCAAAAGCGTAGCTTTGGAGGAATAAGCACATGAAAAAGACAGCAAAGAGTGAGAGGCAGTTACACTTAGAAAATGCTACGGTAAAAATAAAAATCTCTTAAGTGAAGTAAAATTAGTTAGTAAATTTAGAGTAGCTCATGTGATATGCAAAATGAGGAACGTTATAGGATATGTTTTAATTTAAAAATTTAAAAAAAAATGCTGACATAAACAATTTTTTTAATACTCCCATTTTTCACAGCTTTGTTTCAAAACGAACTTTGAAACATATTATTGAACATAAATTATTTCACAAAGCTGAAAATTTCATAGGAATTTTCTGCCAGTATATTATTTTGCGCACCAGTACATTTTTATGTTTTTGTAAAATATAATCTACATGAAATATGAACCCAGCTTTAAGCACTGGGAAATAAAACAAGGTGAGCACAAAGTGTGCATTACCATATCTCAAGCGGCACAATTTTCTCACCAATGGAGTGAGTGAGAATACCTCTAGAGCTTAGACAGCTCAAACAAAGTGGTTTGGTATATCTACCTACAACGTACTCTCCAAAGTTAAACTCGTCATTTATATCACACAAAGCCCCTGTGTATATCCGTGTGACAAAAAACTACAAATTTACTTTATTGTAAACTTGTTTGGCGTACATTTATATATCGCATAAATTGAAAAATGCTTCTCACTAATCATGAACACTGCGATCATATTAATCTGAAAAAGTACTTTTTACTAAAAAAAAAACTAATCTCAAGACATACTGAATGAAAAAAAAAATATTGTAACAATTTTAACTTCTATGGTTCTATATAGGTTCCAAAAATATCAAAATTTGCTCAAAAACAAAATTAGGGTATGTTGATATAATAATGTTTAAAACATATTCTCATATTCCCCTCTACAAAAATATTAGTTCAGCAATGTAAACATTTGATTTTTTAGTTATATTGTGGACGTTCTCTCTCTCTATGCCAAATGGTCGGAGAAACACAGGAAGAACCAATTCTGAAGACTTTGTGGTTTGGAATTCGAGACAATTTATAGTTGTAGTGTTTATTTGGGGTAAACAGTCATTTTGGGTACATATAACAAGAAATAAAATTCAAGAAAATTTTCTGTAATCCAAGTACTCAGAAATGGTAGGTTTACTATAGCGTATAAAGTTATTTTGTCACTTTTATGTTATATATAGAGTTATAGCAACTATACAACAATAAGAGACATGTAAGCACATCTTAAAATGTGATTAAAAAAATGATAACAGGGTAACATATAGTTTCTGCATTCATATTAAAATACTGATGTCAAATTTTGGTTCGTTTGATTTAGAAGTCAGTTTAATATCCGCCACATATGTCTATGCTGTGGAAATTTATTTATTTGCACGTAACCTGTTGTATGTGCACTGACATACCCGTTACAATAACAAATGTTCGTCTACGTAAAGACTTATGGCTCGGGAAAAGTAGGGGAAGGCAAACGTGACACAGTGTTATCTTTACGCCACTGTTGGAGAAAGCTATTGGGCCATCGGGACAGTAAACGTTGTCTGAAGATGAAATGCCAGACACTGTTGGGCAGAGCCCAGCTGCGCTTGTGGAAGTTTTACTAAGGAAATGTTAGCTTTACGAAGTTTAACCTGATTTAGGAAAAGCTGTATGCATATTCGCAGTTAGTTAAAGTCGTATCTATTGAGCAGAACTTACTTTTATAATGTGATATTTTAATATTTGTTGGTATACCGATAGGTAACTCTGAGAATAATTGTGTACTTTTCTACTTCGTTTTTGAGACATAAAAATTCTCCAAAATCACATATTTGTATAATAATTACTTGCCATAGAGTGGGTGGTGCAGTGTAAGACACAGGACTTGCGTTCCAGAGTACCCAGAGTTCAAGTCCCATGTTTTCTCAGTATTTTCTTACTACAGGCTTTGGCAGATTTCTCGATATTCCTGTTCTGTGAAGTGCGCCGCCGTCTCTACATCTTGCTCTCGACAAGGCTTTAAGCAAAAAAATTACATTACATTTACATTCATGCTGTAAAACATTCTGCGTGAAATTGGTAGATTGATACCTACTTCATAAACAAAGAAAACACACTGAATAGGCCAGATGATGAAATTTTACACGTGTGTAAATAAACTCAGTAAATGAATAAAACTATTATCGTATTATTTTTTTAAATAAAATAAGTCAATAATTTTATATAAAAATATATAATAAACAAATTTATTGTAATAGGGCTTAACTCTTTATAAACCTCAGAATACCCTGTGATTAAAGTCAGTTGTATTTGAGAAGTCTTGATGAAATAGTTGAGTTAAAAGCGAAATTATAATACCAAGACAGTGCGGCCTATCAGTTGAAGATTCTGTTTACCTCGTATGCGATAAGGGTTCGATCCCACATCGAACTAATATTTTTCTTCACTCTTTCATCGATTCTTCAGTGATAATTTAAAAACTCGTGTTTATTTATTGAAAATACAAGAACTAACAAATTAATTTACCACAGTACAGGCCATAAGTATTAAATGTTACACAGTGTAATTTTTTCTTGCATGTTATTTAAAAAAGGAAATTTCTTGAAGTGCTCTGTGCGCCAAATTGTTATGCCTGAGATTCTTACTTCCCCCCCCCCCCCCCTTTGCAACCTCCTGAGGGGAGCCGCCCCGTTTCCGAGAACACGTGTTTTACGTGTGTTTCAGTAAGTATCACCCGCACGTGTGCACCGAGTCCGGATACAATTATAATAATAGTGAATTGTAAATATTGTCACACTTTGGTATGTTCTAGAACATTTAATTATGTCGTGCATTTTATAACCGCGTTTTGCTTATACTTTCACCATAGTAGTTAAACGATTGTAGTAATAAAATTTACTTTTAATAAATAAACCTGAATATTAACGTTATCACTGAAGAAATCTATATAAATGAAAGAAAGTATCCTAAGTGGAATCGAACCCTAATAGCCAGCGTTGTAGTCATTCAATCTAACTGTTTGGCCACGCTGACAGTAATTATTCATGCAGCGTTACGGGTGTATGGTTGTGACTCTTTTTAGATTGCCTATTTCTCGAGAACGATTGAGAGTTGGGTTTTCTCCTTTACAGGGTGCTATTGAGAAGTTCTTTAATATCGCAAAGGGACGTGGAAATCGATGACCAAAATTTCGCATCCTCCTTTTTTAATCGAAAACAAAGAAAGTTGTGTATATTGTTCAAGTAAATTGCAAACTTGGTCGATATCCTTTAACCTGGAGCAGGCAGTTTGATATTAATATTTTAAAATGGATGTTTTCACTAAGAGTTTTTATCGTGTATGTGGGTTGTTTTAGTGAAGTAAGCGTAAATCTGTCTTTGACACGGTAATTTATACAGAATAATGAAACGTTATATAAATGTTATAATTTCAATTTTTTTACTTACCCTCCAACACACTAGTTTTATTTAGACTGCAGTTCACTGCTGATTTTTAAAATGTTACTTAAAAATGTCCCAGCACCCTAACACTTTCATGCTGACCAGCAGATTAACCCGCACCTAATAAGCCCTTTATAAAAACAACTAGACACATCCCAACCCTCCTCTTTTGCTTCTCCTTATTCAGATCCACTCAACCCCCCTCCCCCTTCATTAGACCACGACCTCATTCAGTACATCTCCGTCCTCGTCTATTCTTATTTGCTGATGCATCAACACCCCTCCCACAACCCTTATCGTACATCGCCCTCCCTATTTTCCTCCAACTCGTACTCACTACCTATTTGTTTTATGATGATCAACCACCCTTCTATAAGAGCGAATTTAAAGTGTCCTCCGCCACAGACACGAAGAACTTCGTAAGGTCAGCATGTTTCAAGTGAATTCTTAAATTATTTATTTGTAGCACAGTATCATTATGCAGAGTGAAGTGCACATCTGCTCTCCAACAGATCCTACACGCCAACAAAAAAAAAACGTAACTGCCTTAGTAGACACCATATCAAATCTGTTTAATTGGTTTGTAAATATCATAATTATTTTCCAAAACTTTGTCTAAAACAATGTTTGATAAGATGCTTGGTGTTGAGAAGGATAGAAAAATAATTCAAAATTTTGTACCATGATCGCTATTAAATTCCTTCGTATTTATTTCATACATTTTACATTATGTTCAATATTCGATTAAAATATTTTTGTAGCAACCATTACTGCAAGGGGAAGAAAAAAATATGGGTTTAAGGATATAAAAATCCCTTTTTGTTCTAATGTAAAGAAATATAATCATAAAAATCTTCCTGCGTTTTTAGGCTGTGCCGATAAGGAATTTTTTTTAACTTTAACTTACAACAAGAATCTGTTTACACACATTTCATTCATAGGAATTTATACGATAAATGTAACGTTAACTTGATTAAGAAATTAATAACATCACATACCATTTAATCACTATCGCTACCGCGGACCAATGTTGATACCCCTTCCATAAGAGTAGCACAGAGCTGACCAGAAGAATGGTAAGCTTCCTTAATTGCATTGCACACACTCATATTTTTTGAAAAATACTCAAATACATTCAACACAATCTTGCGCTCCCTCCCGCGTAGCCTACCGATATAATTTCTTTTCGGTGTTCTATCTTCCATATTTTATATGTACGTAATAAAAATAAATGTAGAAAATAATATCACGTATGTTAATACATAATTTGTCAAAATTATAACTGTAACGAGTCACCGGACACAACGCGTTGCTTCGTCGCGAGACGCGATACTAACTGGCAGGCTGGTTTTCAGAAATGCGTGTCTAAGGACATACATGGTTGACTAAGGAAGCCATGTATTTGAAATTGCTTGCAGGACAGAACCCCACTTATCTAAACACACGACCCTGTACCTTTGAAGAACCTATATAAGTTGATTTTATGGAGATAAAGTAATCAGATAATGTTACATGGTAATTGCTTAAAGATTAATCAGAATAATTATTATTTTTGAAGTGAAACGTCTTTGGGTGCGATGAGAGTAAATGTAACAACCGAATTTTAATGCCACGTTTTCGTGAAACATTGTTTTGAAACGTTTCTGACGGCAAAAGGACAATATCCTATAAAGTCAGCAGAGCAGCTGTGAATGCCTTGAATTTTATATTTGCCACCAGCGCGCCCGCGTTTCTCCTTCTTCAACCAGCAGCATAGAGAGCGCTGTTGTGACAGTCCCTGCATTTCCCGCATAGATAGAGCTAACTGTTATTAATTTCATATTTCGTTCACAGATTTAGCGTTTTCAAAACGACAGATTTGTTTGAAGAAACAGTAACACGCACAGTTTTTGTTTATGGGTTGAATATTCTAGCAATGAGTAATATTTATTGTTAGTGAATCATTATTAGAAAATTGTCTTCTTTCTCTCTTTCTCTCTCTGCCGTTCTACCCTTTACGATGTACATAAGAGTCGAGATTTGCCAAAGCTATTTCTCTTCTATCGTTTTCTTTTTTTGTATTACGTCACGTCTACAAAGATGCCATTAAAGAGGTGGGTTGTTACAGCAATTTTCGGTATCTGTCCCAACCTGATACTGATACAGCATTATACCATGTTACAAGTCTCTGATACTTCTGTATCAGACGGTCCCAGGAGGCAACAAAGCTCCGCGTACGCAGACCGTGCGACCGGAACGAGAATCTGATACATTATTTATCACGCCTGGTAATTCTCTACCTCTGATACTCTCATGCCCGCCTGATACAACCAGTATCAATCAGTTCAACATTCACTGCAGTTCGTCCTGGCCGTGTATCACCATGTTGCGGGCTGTCATACTTTGTAGTTAGTATCTTTAGAGTGAAATAAGGAATGGATAAGTGCACGAAAAAGACTTCATTTGTGTGGAATTTTTTCACGGAAAATAATGAGTTTGCTAATTGTAATTTGTGTAAACATAAACTGAGTTATAAATCATCGACTAATCTGAAGAAACATTTGAAAAAACATTGATATAGTATGCTCACTAATGTACCTATCTGTTTTTTATTTTTTATTTTTGATAAAATCATGAATTTTTAATGTATAAAAACACTAGTTACTAATTGTTTTCGAAAAAAGAAAGTCCATATGTTGATTACATCTGTTATTAGTGTCAACTGAGAATTTATTTGCATTTTCATAGCTGTTAGGTGCACAAATATAAATATTATATCTTGTATTAATGTACTTTTTAATATTAAAATTTAATTAGTTTTATTATTGAACGAGACGGTGCACGCACTGCGCACTGAGCGTACTTTGAAGTAGGACAATAAACAAAACGACTTGTAACCAGGGCTGCCACTCTGATATTCATGAAAAACCTAGATAACCTACAAAAAAACCCAGACACATGGGTAAAAAACCCAGATGCGTCTAAAATGCTATCGTTGAAAATGTTTGCGTACTAATTCAAAAATATAAACATAACTGGTTTTAAAATAAAACAATTAATTACCTTACAAGACTGAAAACGGTTAAATACAACCAATACAAGAAAATTACACTGCAGCAAAATGGCTGTATAAGAAATTCTTGGACCAGCACATATAATAAAAAAACCTACAAATATATACATGACAAAACAAACACCATCACTGCATTCTTTAAACCGGTAATTGTTTTTATAAAACTGCATCATGTACGTTAGTCTTTATTCAGAGTCTGATTCTACAAGATTGGTTTGAAGG
Organism: Bacillus rossius redtenbacheri; assembly: GCF_032445375.1. NCBI lineage: Eukaryota > Metazoa > Arthropoda > Insecta > Phasmatodea > Bacillidae > Bacillus > Bacillus rossius. Next base: position 52,446,179 of record NC_086334.1, on the reverse strand, counting down.
TTAATTGTTGCATTGGTTTTGTGTTCTGCAAGCCTCTTTGAAGAATGTGTCTAATTTAATATTCGACTTAGCTTCTTGAAAACTAGTTTTGTGTTTATATGTATTTTTGTGTGTGAAACACATAGACTTGTTTGCATTTATCAAACAGATATTGCAACAGATACAGTAGCTACTACCTTTATTATTGTTTTAGGTATAAAAATAATTAAAATTATAAAAAAACCTAGAATTGTTGGAATTCATTATTTAAAAACCCATAAACCCAAACACCATTGGAAAAACCCAGATCTGGGTGGAAAAACCCATGCGTGGCAGCCCTGCTTGTAACAATATCGCTTTGCGCCTCTCCTTCAAGGCTTCAACGCCTTTCCCTGCGCTTCCTCCCCTACATTCTTTCCCTTCTTTATCCCTTATTCGTCGTTCCTGCTCCCTCCCCTTTCACAAGCTCCGCCCAAGTGACCGTCATCTGCGATCGGGTACTGCGATCATTGGCCGTGGTGTTGTTCCAGGTGAATTCTGAACTGATACTAAAGTCTCTGATACTTTTCAAGTGTACTCATTTGCCGTTCCTGATACAGGCGCGTATCAGTGCCAAAGTATCAGGTTGATACTTTTCGACCAACCTCTAACACAGGCTAGAGGTGGGTCGAAAAGTATCAACCTGATACTTTGTCACTGATACGCGCCTGTATCAGGAACGGAAAACGAGTCAACTTGAAAATTTCAAGTACTTTAGTATCAGTTCAGAATTCGCCTGGAACAACACCACGGCCAATGTGCGCAGTACCCGATCGCAGATGACGGTCACTTGGGCGGAGCTTGTGAAAGGGGAGGGAGCAAGAACGACGAATAAGGGATAAAGAAGGGAAATAATGTAGGGGAGGAAGCGCAGGGGAAGGCGTTGAAGGAGAGGCGCAAAGCGAAATTGTTATGAGTCGTTTGGTTATTGTCCCACATCAAAGTACGCTCAGTGCGCAGTGCGTGCACAGTCTCGTTCAATAATAAAACTAATGAAATTTTAAAATTAAAAAGTACATTAATACAAGATATAATATTTATATTTGTGCACCTAAGAGCTATGAAAATGCAAATAAATTCTCAGTTGACACTAATAACAGATGTAATCAACATATGGATTTTTTTTTTCGAAAACAATTAGTAACTAGTGTTTTCATACATTAAAAGAATACGATTTTATCAAAAATTAAAAATAAAAAAAAAACAGATACGTACATTAGTGAGCATACTATATCAATGTTTACGTTTCAAATGTTTCTTCAGATTAGTCGATGATGATTTATAACTCAGTTTTTTGTTTAGCCTACACAAATTACAATTAGCAAACTCATTATTTTCCGTAAAAAAATTCCACACAAATGAAGTCTTTTTCTTGCACTTATCCATTCCTTATTTCACTATAAAGATACTAACTACAAAGCATGACAGCCCGCAACAATGTACATGGTGGTAATTAATGCACGGCCAGGACGAACTGCAGTGAATGTTGAACTGATTGATACTGGCTGTATCAGGCGGGCATGAGAGTAACACAGGTAGAGAATTACCGGGCGTAATAAATAATGTATCAGAGACACCGATACCTTTTTACGCTGGTGATGACGGCACGGAGGATGTGTACCCTGTAACGAGAATGCTGATACCTTGTCGCTTCCTGACAGCGCTACTGCTCTGATACAAAAGTATCAGAGACTTGTAACTAGGTACATTACTGTATCAGTATCAGGTTGGAACAGATACCGAAAATTGCTGTAACAACCCACCTCTAACACAGGCACAGGGGAAGGGATGGGCCAAGTCTATATGGAGAAACTACAAAGCATTCACTTAGAATGATCTCGGCAAACTACGAGCAATATAAATCAGAATGGACGCACTGAGATTCAAAATGCGAACCCAATGTTTTAACGTTGCCCTAATTCGCTCGGTTACAGAATATTCATCACTTAATTTATCTAATTAAAGCAGGGGATAGAATTACTGTCATCGAAAATGATACACTTCCATTAAAGAATTAAATTTAATTATTTGTCGCCACAAGTGTACTAAGTATTAATTACATTGAAGAAGTTAAAAGTGGAACTGGAAATAAGTAATATAAATATTAAAAAAAAATAATTTTAAAACTTAGTCTCAGTTATAGTTCTTGGTTTTCATTACTGTTTTATCATGCCGTAATTGTATGCTAATAAAAAAAACGTTTTCCTCAGAAAAAAAAAACAAGGAGGTATGTAGTGTTTTACTTTCACTGTCATTTGAAAAATGTGTTAGTATCACTAAATACGCGGGACTTTATAATCTCCAATAATAGAGAATGTAATTGTGAAAAAAATTTAAAATCAGATGGTGAAAACCTGCCAGGTACAGAGCTACCTATTTATAATTCAGGAACTACTGTCTTTGTAAATATGTAATTTAGGTTTGTACCAAAAATATAGGATTCGGTTGGTCAAAAAATTTTCTATGGTTAACAATTTTTTTAAAATAAAACACAATTATCAGATAATTTCCTTCTACGCAGTGGAGCTGTATAACAGTGACTGGATATTTTTCCTGAGGATTTTTTTTTTTTCACTATCAGGTGGTGTCGCACAAAGATTTGAAAGGTATGAAAGTACGTCCACATGTGTTGGAGCTTCTGACAACCTTTGAGGTGGGATGAGTAATCCAGGACGCGCTGTTCTGTCGAAGTAACCACAGCTTGCAGAGTTGCTTTATTCTCGTTTGCAAACATAAACAGAATGTTTTTTTTGTTGTTGTTTTCTCTTAAGCAACTCAGTGTTATTTCCACCTTCCCCGTCCGCTTATGAACACCGACAAAAGAGAGAGGAAAGAATGAGGGAACGTGAGGCTGTGGATCATTAAAGCCGCGGAGAGTGACAGAGAGAAGTGCTAACTGTAGGTTTAAGGGAGAGAGATAGACTTGAGCCAACACACACAAGAGCTTCGTGCTGTTCCTCACCTGGTACAGCGCTGATCATTACAGCGGTTGCCTCATCTCACGGACATGCATCCAGAATGGAACATTTGGCCACACTAGTCACTTCAGGGTCTCGGTTCTTGATCACGGAAGCTACTCGGATTCGATTCTCGGCAGGGTCAGAGTCTTTTAATTCCTCGTGAGCGGGCAACGCGGCGGACGTTGCCGTGTGCCGAAGGATTCTTGCGAGGTTCTCCTTTCACCCGCTGTTACCTCTCATAGTTTCTCGCCACACCCTTCTCTTATGACCTTGATGTCAACGATAAGTTTTAAATCTGTACTTTTTCTCGTTTATAACACCACAATCTTACTTTTTACGAGTGTGCATTCAAAATCAAATGTTTGGACACGCAAGTAAATATATTACATTTTTATTACACATTTCTCCGAGACGCTTTAAAACTTTATTTCAGTCAGGTAGAAATGAGTTCGTTTGGTTGTCATAAAAAATTATCCAAAAGTACTTTTGTCGTTAATAATTTAACATAACAGTTTAACAATGTTACACAGTTTGCGATATTTTATTCTCAGTGTTACATCAGCGTAATAAGAGATCGTAAACAGAAGTGAACAATTGTTTTTTTTGCAAATACATATTTGTTCAGTTGACTAAAATCTTAAAAAATTGTTAAGTAGAAATGGTAATAAACATGATATACCAAACAGTATAGTGTAATAACGTAGAGAGTTATTAGAAGCAAGCGTTTCTGGGAATTATCGGGAGCTGGAGTTGCGCCTGCATTTGGACGAGGCGGCAACCCACTCCAATTGGCACCTCCGTGACCCAGGGCAACTGCGACGTGCTGCGGGCAGACCCGTGCCTCCACATTACCATGCATTGTGCACACCGCGCCTTGCTTCTCAAAACACACGCCATGCCGGGTCGCAGACACCACACGTTACCGCTCACTAACACCGTTCATGGTCCTGATTGCGCGTTCTGGCTCGGCTAGTTCTGGAACAGTTGCAGACACATCAGCACAATGCTGAGAACTGAAACTTCGCCCCTAGGTTAGCACTCAAGTTCGCTTGCTCACAAGACCTCTAAGGCTTTTAGCCTTCTCTTAAACTTAACCATAGTAATACACAACCACACAAAAATCATACTTCATAAACATATAATACTAAACTAACCTAAACTGCTAGCTTAAGAACTAAAACCCAGACATTCTCCTGAGTCATCCTGACAGCACCACCACACTAGCGCACTACGTGTCCTCCCGGGGCTTTGGTTTTGGGATGTGTTGACCCTGTTTGTTTCGAGCTCGTCGATTATCGAGGTGTCGCCTCGTGAGTGTTCCGAGGTGGGAACGTCGGGCAAAGTCACTGTGGGTTCCTTGTCTGAGTTCGGGGTGGCTGGAATGTCTGGTTCATCGGGAAAAGTCACTATAGGCCGCTCTTGTGTTCGGTGTGTCTTGATCGTCCAGTTAGCCAGGCTCGTGAAGGATTGTCCTGAGGTCGTTCCCCCCCCCCCCCGGGTGTCAATGGCGCCTGCGTTAATAGGTATGCGTGCGGCGTTTGGACTATTCGGGTCAATCAATTCAGGGTCCTGATGGTCTACCTCGGGGTCCGTGGAAGGCAGTGGCTCTCGCGTAGGCGTTATTGGGACTTGGGCTGCGAGACAAGTTGCATATTGTCAATGTATTATGACTATTAAGGTGGTGAGCCCAGCAAGGGCCACTTTCTCGCGCAGGGTGGTCCATTTTGGGGCCAGGCCCTCGCAATAGTTGTAGCTGCCTGACGACAGGTGGCGGCACCGAACGTGTCCGTGGCCAGCTGGTTGGTTTGTGTTCACAAGGGTGGGGGTTCGCCGGGCCATGCCCCCTCTAGCCTCGACTCCACGGGGGTCTGGTCGATTGCCCCTGACACCTGAATTTCTCCTGGCAAGGCGAGGCTACACCTTGGAGAACCTAGCTCGGTAGTGGTGAGGCCTGTGATGATGTTAGTCCTCCAGCGCAAACAGTACAGTGGAGTGGGCAGATGGACGTCTCACTTGGAATGATCCTCGCCCAAACGGAGCCGAAACTGTGTTTTAATGTCTTTATTGTGGCGCTCAGTTGGTCTCGAGCGGGGTGGTGCGGTGTTCCACTCCCTGCCATTGACAGAGTGCCCGCCAATACCAGCCCGTGAACTGTACCCCGTTCTCCACCAATAAGACTCGCGGGAATCCATACCGGGGTAAAACTTTATTGATGCTGTTAATAGCCATGCATGGTGGGGAATTGCTTTGATAATTTATGTATATGTCATCTTCAGATTCTAAAACAAAGACGAACTTTATATTATCTTTGCCAAATTTCTCTATTTCAAAGCACTTCAGCACACGGTTAAAATCTACTAGATATTCGTGGCTAACAGGTCGCCTAGGTAACCATCTAAAATATGTATATTCTACTCCAACATAACATTATTTTTTTCTTTTCCTTTATAAGCCATGGTATCGCTTGTAAAATAAACCTCGTCACATCTACAGCAGTGAAGCAAACAGGGGTAAAACAAGAAGAGCTACCTGGAGCAGAAAGAGGTCGGCGCGGAAGCGAGAATCGAAAGCAAACAGGGGAAAAGGCGAACGAGACGTGTAACGCAAACAGAAAGTGCACGGCTCAGCTCAATTCCCCCCTCCCCCAGCCTACGGGCAACAAGGCACACGTGGGCGGGAGAGTTGGGGTGTTTGTGTGTGTGTTGGGCAGGGGAAAGGGGGCAGTGGGTTGTCCCCTGCAATTACACGGCTCAGTAGGCGGGACGCGAACAATTGGCCTGACCTGATCAAACAGGACGGCGCGGAGAGCGAGCGCTCGGTCCGGACCACTGGCGAGCTAGCTCCGAGCTATTTGCATAATTACCTCCGCTGCTGAAACTATCTGTCGACTACTCACAATGCTACAACCTGGTCGACACGCGCACGTCTCTACCTCTCGTCCACGCGCTCCAAAACCAAGCTCTGCGTTCGACAGAAGACATATCGCTTCTGACTGGCCAGGTGGTCCAGCTAACCACAAGAGAAGAGGCCACTTTTTGCTCAGCAGCTTCATGCACTCACAGAATCCCATCCCAGATTGGCCAAACCACACAGCCAACCATACGGAAACAAGTCTCTGATTGGTTTACAGCTGAAGCCAATCAGAAAACATACTTTTCTCAGGTGAGAGTATTTAAAGGCAAAATAATTTCCTGATACCCTGAAGATGGCGCCTTGAACGTTGGTGAACATTTCGCATTCGACGTGGCTAGAATCCAAAAGCCAAGTCACTTGATACATTTTATATATTTACGAAGACTACGTATCAAGATAGTTAGTCAAAACAGAAAAGAACAGCTAATACAGATGTAAACAAGAGAACGCCATATTTGTTCACGAACTTTGCAGCTTGTTAGCACTAGCAATAACTATATTATATTAATATATAGCCGGAGTTATTTGATTCGTCATTATTCACATCGGCCCATTCTGTAATCCGGCACCCATCGAGCCGCTCGAGTTTCGATTTTTTGGAAGGATTTGGGCTTTTGTTGACCTTACCCGCCGAGTGGTTTTACTGCGCTGCATGAGTTAGGCAGATTTTGAAGAAAGACTACCTATTGTAGCCGTTAAATGGTGTGATTTAGTTTTTCCTTTAATAGTCCATAGACACCAAAACTGTCGTAAAATCATATATATATATACATATACATTCATCACAATTTTATGGGACATTCAAGTATTTCAGAACCATAACAGAGCGTCCATTTTTAACAAATCAAAGTTCCAAAGAACAAAATACTCTCAAATTTCTATCGGAATCATGATTCCACCAGCAAGAGGAATAATTCCGACATTTTGTGACGTAATTCCGATACATAATTCCGCTAGCGAGTGTTCAAGAATAGGGTCTACCATATCTTTGTCGGAATCAAGCAATTCCGCTAGCGGAAATATTCCGACAGCGCCAAGAAAAGGTTCCCAGGTTTAATTTGCAGTCATGCATAGCTGAATAGCAGCGATCTAGTATTGTTGCAAATTAATCATAGAAAATGGTAACTTATCTGAGATATTGTACATGCTATGGCATTGAATTAAAAAAAAGGCAATTAAAACCGTTTATGAAAATGTTAAAGAATAAATACAGCGAGTTAAGACGACTATATCTTAAATCTCATAAACCCTTTAAGTATAAAAAACTGTCGTGGCATCAAAACTGAATATGTATTAAAATTCCATCTTAAAATATAACATGTTGTTTGATTTAAATAATTCCGTGGTTTCACATTCACTTTCGACGATAAAAATTAAAAAAGAAGTCAGCAGTAACTGTCAAGTAGGCTACTCTTGTCACATCTTGATTCGGGGTGACGCACTCTAATGTAAAGTGCAGCCACTAGGAGACATGCGAGTGAGTGTAGACCTACACAAGGCAAGTAAAGTGGTCTCAAAATATTTTTTTCAGGTTTGATAACGAGAACTGAACATTTTCGTTAGCAGGTTCACGGATCATCGCTGACTAACGCTGTTAATGTGTTTGATTCATAAAAACATTAAATAAATACACCCTTTCCTGGGGTTATTTTTTGGTTAGTGTGCCCGAGATATCAACGGATATTCACCAATTTGCACTGATGCGATGAACTTCTAAGCGTTAAAAAGCTTGATTTTCAAATCTGTGCACAAATGACTCGTAAACGGCACTGATGTTAACTATTGTCTTGCGATGTTTTACCAAAAAGTCGTTATTAAAACCACAATTTTGTTCCCACTTCGCAAAGTGAAAAGAACCCAAGTTCTTTCGACGACACAGATTGTAAGAATTTGTTTGGAAATTCGCCATACTAATGGATACGATGAGAAATTATGGTTGATAAACATCTCAGTATGAGAAAAGTTAAATTCATATTTAACTAAACACATTTGTATGCTTAGTTCCTATCCAACGTGTAGGTAAATAACTGTCATTACATGTTTAGGAGCAATACCAACAAATATGTTTAGCGTAAAACTATGCCTGTAATTGAAGAGTTGAATACAACTCACATAAAATATGAGTTTATCATAAGAACAATTTATTCTACAAACTATTGAATTAGCTGCTATTGAGTAAACGATACACATGCTGAGTTTAGAACTCTGAATATTTCGAGGAAATAGACGTATGTCACTTCAAAATTCAAGCTTGAAAGCATCGGTTGGCTTCGTTTATATAATAGTTCTCTGTAGCATAAAATTTTTTTAACTGACGTGAGCTTTGTCATATACCTTAATCACGTTACAATACCCCAAACAATTAATAGAATATTTGAGTGAAAATTAAATATTTATATATGCATAGGACTTAAGAATGTAAAAATATAGTAAAATTGTTTTTTATAAAACCATATTAACATATATAGAATATAATTGACATCTTAAAATATACGGTGTAATATATCTAACACAGGAATTACAATCGCTGTACTGAAAAACAGGAACCGTAATAGAAGTGAGTAAACATGGTTTTAGATAACTTCTAGTTGAAATAAACACTGGACTGTGGAAATTACTAAATGTAAGGAAGTATCATACAATACTAAAAACAAGATTTAAAATATATAAAAATAATGCCATAAAACAAATTAAAATATTTCTAGTTTAAAAAAAAATAATACTTTGAATTTTCTAGTTTTATAATGACTATTATATTCATCCCTTTGTATTTTTGTATAAATACAAAACACAAAATATGTACGGTAGTAAAACGTATTTTTTAAAAATTTTTTACTCATTACTGCCCAAAAATGCTATCATTTAATTTTTATTATTTGAGAAGTATGCTGTGGTTGTAAATCAAAAACTGTTCACACGATTATCACAATCTCAATTTCTCCTTCAGCAGAACATTTGGAGTTCAAATTATGATTGGATAGAAAAATATTACTTCTAACGCGAATAAAACCTAATAGGTAGTCTATTAGCGACAATAATAAAAATATACGAGCATATATACTATTTTGTTTGTTGAATTAACTATTTACAAGTTGTATGGAAATAAACCACGTGCTACGGTTACATCTTGCGTTTGAACACAGCAAGAAGAAACGCACATGCGCATAGGACTTCATCCTGTTGATTTCCGTCGCGCGGTGCGCGCTCATTTCGTTACATGCTGGAGTTTCACTCCCAAATGACCTAAAGAAGTATAACTGCAAAAGTAAGTTCACGTCAGAAATATGATTTCAAAACAACATAAATATTCTGCAGAATTTCTTTTTATTCATTAAATAATGAGCTTAGAAAAAGATTAAACGTGTTTGAAATACCATAAATTACTGCACCGTAACGTGGTTGACTCTTTCGTGGAAACCGTACTGCTGTTTATTTTTTTCCGTGGCCAAGTACCGATTCGCGCCCAATATTCCCATCGGCCGAGATTTCACACGCCTACGTTTCCCTAAACATCGCCGCTTCTTTTGGCAGCTGTAAATACCACCCCCCGCGCGCATTCTATTGCCTGAAAATATCTGCGGAAATAGCTTTCGGTTAGAAAAATCCAATTCCGCGCGACACATTTCGTCCTCCGGGCCCCGCCAGGTCTCACGCCCTCGACATTCCGAGGGCCTCGGCCTTCTGCGGGTCCTCCTCTGGCCGGGAGGAACAGCGACACAAGCCCCGGTCGACTCGCCCAGGCCCAGGAGTTACACAGTGTTGGTCATCCTTGGAAACAACCCAGCAGCCCTACAAACAGTGTCACAAACGCTACCAATAACAATGTACAATAATTGTGTGCGATGAGTCCATGCGCGACTGAAGTAAAACTTCTTCCTTATTACATTATTGGCTGAGATCGTAGATCAAAAAATATATAACTTATAATATGTAAGTATGCGAGTGCTAAAGTATGCTATTGCGCAAGTATGCAAGTGCGCAAGTATGCACGTATTAAAGTGTGCAAGTATGCAAGTTTACAAGAATGCAAGTATGCTAGTATTAAATTGTGTAATTGTTAAGTAAGCGAGTGTTAAATGATGCTATTGCGCAAGTATGCAAATATGCGAGTATGCGATTGTGTAATTGTGAAGTAAGCGAGTAAGCGAGTGAGACAGTGTGCAAGTATCCCAGTGTGCAAGTATGTAAGTGTGTAAGTATGCAAGTGTGAAAGTATGCATGTTTACAAGTATGCACATTTGAAAGTATGCACGTTTTCAAATATGCGAGTGTGCAAGTATGCTAGTAGACAAGTATAAGTACGATTGTGTAAGTAAGCAAGTTGCAAATGTGACAGTATGCAAGTGTTAAAGAATGCAAGTGTACAAGTATGCAGGTGTGAAAGTATGCAAGTGTACAAGTATGCGATCGGCAATTTGGTGGTTGGCAATTTGCTTGCCATTCTGGCTCTGTGCGACGTCAACAGTCTTCAGCTACAATATACGTCCTGTTATGTCTGGGCTGTGTCTGGTATGCCTTCCAGTAAAGTTGCGAGACACAATGTTACTTGCTACTGCATGGGTCGATAGCGAGTAGCCCAGAGAATCATCAAGTAAGTCACCCGCCCAGTCCTGATGAAACATTTACCACCAATTCTCCCATCTGTGCTTTATTGCGTCAGAGTAACGGTAACAAGTATGTGCAAGTATGTACACGTAACAACTGCGTAGTGACATTTTGCCGCAGCGAACTGAGATGGTGATTTTAGGCCACGTTATATATACTGCAGGACTTTTAAGTAAAGTTTTTAACATTTTTTATACCTATAGGCTAATATTTACGTAACTTTAAACAGGCTTCCCAAAAACGATGTAAATATAAGAATATCCTAAAGATACGTAAAAAATAAGTATCATTATATTTTGTAATTTTTTAGATGATTTGGTATTGTATTTAATTATTTAGATATTTTTTATCGTAAATTTTTTAAATACATAGTTCGTTAGCATGTATTTTATACGTTAAGTAACCGACCACGGGATATTTAATGATAATTGTAATAGTATTGAAATAATTTATATTTAATATTTTTTAAAAACTTTTAAATGTTTTTAATTACAGTAAACTGCATAACTTGTATACAAGGTGCAGGCAAACGCACTTAATGAAGTTTTGCATGTACGGAGTGCGATCATGTTAAAAGCACCAACAAGTAAAAAATATTTTCTTTCGTTAACACCTGCTACTTGGTCCTCTTTAAAATTTTCCAGTATTTGTTTTTCTCTGCTCACAGGCTTGTAATTAATGATCAGCTATTATGTTAATCGCTTCGTACCTTATATATTGGAGACATGTCTTAAAGTGTGTTAAAAAAAACATAAGTTTTGTGACAGAGACCATGATAATAACATGTTGGAGGTTATAAGATCTCCTGGTTAAACCTGTATGAAGGTTTACATTATAATAAAATTTTATTTTTATCGAGAGAACAGACATGAATAAGGACACTAAATACCTGCTACATTGGAAAAAGTCAAGAAAGTGCGTTAAAAAAAATAAGTTATGTGGCATTGACCATGAAAATCACTCATTTTACGAGTGTTTTACGAGTAGCTGTTTCTAGCGATTAGAATTGGCTAAACTTTGGTTACCGCGTGTAAATGTGGCTGCTCCTAGCAATTCGTGGGGACTGTCACTGCCTCTGTCGTCGCGGGGTACGGTGACAATCGGTTGCTGAAAATGGTGCATTGCACATATTTCGGCATATGACAATTAAATAAAAGTTAAATAAAAGTTTATTTATTTTTTATTTTAACGAAAATACCCAGATGAACTACGGATGTACCTACACTACTACTAAATCACAGTAATGCTTACATTATGTTGGATATGCATCATCCAGGTTAATAAGTGGGGAGAGGAGGCGAAACGTTATGTGTGTAGGAACGTGAATAGTTTTCATAAGGTGCATACAGACATGAAAAGTTGCAGACACATTGGTCAGCCTTACGTTAGCTTAGAAATTTTGAACACGGGTCGATTTGATCTCAAACGACAAACTTCATGAAACACAACCCCACTAAACAACTAATTTAAATATACAAATAAGAATACAGTCGGAAACATATTATTTAGGTATAAACTACTGTACCAGTTGCATTATACAAATTATAGCTTACTTAATTATTAAGAAAATGCCAATCTAAGTAATGTGGACCCCCTTCGTATTTTTTTAGGAAAGTAAGAAGAAAATTTACTTAAATAATTAGAAACACTTTCATTATTGAAACAAAAGCACTTACAACCATTTCAGTATTTCAATGATTGGTTCTACCGAATCAACAAACACCCGTCGCTTCTGCGTAGAGTACGGTGCAACTTAAATGGAGAAAGTGTGCATGAATCTAAGCTTTATCTTTGTCAACCAAACAAATTTTAGACTTGGCCTTCGTTTTTTTTTTAATGAAAAATAATTGTTTTCGCCGGCCTTTTTAAAACGGTTCATACCAAATACCATTAATTTCTGTTCACAAGGTCAGAGAACCGTTGTGAAAAAAAATCAATCGATTTCCTTCAAAATTGTGTTTGTCAGAAGGCAAAACAGGAATGTTTTGCTAGGATATACGGTCTTACTATAAATAATGACTTCCACACAACATATTTCCTCGAATTTGTGATATGATACCCGTATTCGTGTACATTTTGGTTAGCGAACGGTTATTTAGCGCTGGATTACATTACACCAGTGTCTGCGTTCTGATAACGAGGCTACAAGATTTTTATGGAAAAAAAAAATAAAAATTGGAGTCAGAAATTTAGATTAATCCATAGAAAAAATTATGACAGACTGCTCACGCAAGGTGCGTAGTACCAAGTTTGTAGCCAACGTATTTAAAACCTAATTTTTCAATAATAATACGTGTCATAGTGTACGCATTTGCGCATTTTTGAAGTTATACACTTTTATAGCATGCTGTGTAAGTTCCTCCGGGCGCTAGAGTTTGCCCTCCCATTATTTACACAGTAGCGCGCATATTTGAATTTGGCGGGCTTCAGGGGGCCATAGGTCACGTGATCGCAGCTCAGTGGCGTTCAGACGCCCCGCTAGAAGCAGGTGACGACCCGGGCTCAGACGTGCAGAGTTAGTTACACATACCAGCAGCCAGCAGTCTGGTGTACGGCACAGTGGATGGTAGGTTGTGGTACTTCAATACGCTTGGCTCTGGGCGATCAGCGCAGCGTTGACTGTTAGCGAGTGCGGCGCTGCAACTATACATCACTGGCACGGCGGACTTTACATTCGCAGAGATGGCTCATGTGTTAATGGCGTGCCACCGGACAAAAAGGAATTGCAGAAAGAGCACTGCGCACTAACCAAGTGAGCTCCCACAACAGACGTGTGCCAATAGGAAGAACTTCGTGCGGGTTAATCAGCGACTGCCTCATACCACGAATGGTAATGTTCACCAAATTGCGTATGGTTTGTAACCCGTTTTCCGAAAATATGTTCCTTAGTAAGAGTTGCTTGTTTTGGTATTTCCTGCAAGTTATGCCCCACAATTTGCGAACTTCCTATACATCAAAAGTACGGTATTAGTTTTTTTTAAAATTATTTATGTAGCCGCTGTGAATTAAAGTTCACTGTCGAGTCTCAACAGAGGGGAAGACGTAGACAAACCCGAACGATTACAAACTTATAACACACTTATCTTGCTAACCAAATCACTCTCTTCACTGCAGTTAGATGTAAGCAGCAAATATGACCTAAGTTACTTTCTAGAATGAACAGAAGATTGATAACGAACTTGGACGCTTGTACGAGTAGCGGTTCGTAACCGTTGTAAACATGGCAGATAGAAAACGTCATTTATGTACAACAATACGTAGTCTGGTCTAAGCGTATGGAACACGCGAAGGAAGCTCGACGTATGGAGAACATTAACTATATATATATATAGCTTGATGTAACATGAAAATATCTGAGTACATAACCACAAACCTACACATTTACACAAAACCTACAAACTACATCATCATCAAAATTACCCTCAAGTTAGCATAATGCAGTCCTTGCTTGAAATCAACCTAAAAATCACTAAAATGTAAGAATATGCTACATACTTAATGTAAACTGGTAGCTGGGCAACCCACACAGAAGTATGTTGAAAAGGGTGTGCGGAAGGTCTCGCGAGACCCGGGCTGGCAGCTGCAGCCCGAGGACCTATCTTCGCGCAGAAATCAATCCGCCGGACTCGCCGGCACCTCCCGCCGCTGTGTTTGCCGAGCCGAACTCTCTCAGTCCTCTCTTCCCGGCCTGCACTCCGCACTGCTCTTTATTACTCCGGCTCTTCCTCCCCCCCTCTTCCTCCGCCCGTGTCCTCCACAGCTCGACGAGTCTCTCCCCGCGCCCGGAGACTGCAAGCAGCTGGTTAGCAATTACGTGATGCGGGCGTGTTTGCACACGTTTCTCGCCCCAACGCCACCGAAATCACTTGGCAAAATCCAATATTTTATTATTATTATTTTTTTACAAAGGGGACCTAAATGGTTGGGTTTTCAAATTGGTTGAATGTACTATTCAATTTATTTTATCGCAAGCCTTACAATGCAGTAAAAACCCTGATAGAAAATTAGTAAGTACTTACAAGTTTTAACTCGTTTACCTGAAAACTAATTAAAAGGGTAAAATCGCACGTATTTACAGGCCAAGTGCTAAATTTATAAACTTATTATGCAAGACATTTTCTTATATAAATTTTTTTCATGAGGCTTTGCTGCTATCAATGCATTTTCATGTACCGTAGCAACCTCAAATTAATCAAAATAATAAATGTGTAAAAACATTTTTTTCCCACTACTGTCAATAACATTGTCACGAGAATAATGTGGGGGAACTGGGTTCGTAAGGGATAGTCCAATTAAGTTTTATTTCAGTTTTATTAGTTACTAATATTTACATTACTAATATTATTATTGTTCTTAAAACTGCCTGATCACCAATCACCAAGGTCTTTTTCAATGTTAGACGTATAGGCGAAGCGACTCCAAACAAAGATACTCTGCGAAAATTTTCAAAAAAGCCATGTCCAATGTCAGATGTTTAGACCAGGGATCTCCGAACCACGAGGTGAATCATGGTCTGACTGCAGTCTTGTCAATGTACATTAAAAAAGTAAGCACATTTAAAAAAGAAACAAACAAACGAAGGACGGATATCAATCCAATCAAACTATATTGACGTGACAACGTCTAATAAATCGATGAACGCCGGCTGCACGCACGAAAAAGTTTCCCGTTACGCACATTGTCCCGTTAGGCTGTGTCCCGTTACGCTCATTGTACGCTTGCGCCTCATCTATCTCTCTTCCACTCGATTGGAACAACCATCGATTTGACTTTTTCGAGGCACATTAAACTTGAAACACTCCCATTCGTTTCCTACTTTTCCTATCATCGTCCTATCCTCAACAGAATAACACAGATTGGAAGAAGTTAAATAGCAAACATGTATAAAAGTTATAGTTAAAATAATCTCTTCGTTAAAGTAATAAACTTATTTGAATAAATGAGTGCAAATAAAAGTAAATTTATCAATTAAATTGTAGATTTTATTTCACTCCTTTGTATCTATACAAAAAAGTGATAATCCAATAAAAATTATTCAATTTTATTCATAAAAGTATGCAATCATTTCATCAATATTTTGTTTTGACGTTGTCACGTTAAACTATCGTCCGTAAACCGACTTTACAGACAACCAATTTTTTTAAATAAGTTTTTTGATAGATTTTTGAATATTTTCCCATCATTCTTCGGTAGAATTATGTCCCACACTGTGAATAAAATTAATCACACAGTGATTGGTTTTGTTTGAGTTTATAAGTTGACCTTTCGATGTATACTGGACTGGGATTGCAATGGAGCACCGTGGCTCGGCGCGGGGCCTTCGTGCGTCCAGCAGGGTCGTCACGGAACACCGGAGCAGCGCGCTAGCTGCCGCGACAGGAGGCCGGCTAACAAGGCCTCACGCGGCCAATCACAGCTCTCCGCTGCGCCGCACTGCCGCTATCTGCGCGCGTGGTTACCTCTCCCGTGGCAACTGCCATGCTGCTGTTTTTACAGGCACGGCAGTTATCAGGCTCGTCGCAGTGACGTGAGAACATTCTCCCTGCAGCCGTATTTCAAGTGGCGCGAGGCGTTATCGGGATATTTATGAGTTCGCCAACTACGCACCCGTGAATCAGCGCTTCCTGAAATGTTATATGTACTAGCAAAAAAAAAAATACTAATCAGATCATGTGCTCTATGGTTTTATGAGTAGATCGTAAGAAAAGGAAGTAGTTAAGGCTTTGTAAGTTCTTAATTCGTTACTACGGGCTTACAACATTTACTCTATTATTGGCCGACGCTCTAGAACACAGAATACGTAACAGAGACAGAAACGTTACTTCCATGCTGGCGCAATTTCCTTATTAGGTAGTCTCTTTTAGGGGTGGTGGGTGGTTAGTAGGTCTAGGTAAATTGTAACAAAATGGAAGTTCAAATAAAGAGGGTTAATCTAAATATAACAAAATGAGAGGGTAGTTTATCAAACAGAAAAAAAAAACACACACACACAAGCTGATACACAAGAGCAGATGGTATCTTTCTTTGGAGGGGGGTGGGGGGCGAACCTCACTAATAAAATGAAATCATTATTATGGTAGAGCTTCGAGAGGATTTACGACATTGAGACTTAAATAAAGGATCAGTTTCCCTACTCTAAAGGGGGTTATAGGGTATGACTTATTATTATTCGTAGAGGTTTAAATAAAATAATTAATCTCAGTAACTTAAAACTTAATTCTATAAAAATAAACATTTATTATAAAAGAGCGAACGATTAACAATAACAGTCTTATAATTTTCAGTTTCAGAAATAATTACTTATGGTGTCAACATTCATTACGTTACCGTTATCGGGACCAATTGTAATTAAGGGAGTACCAGATTTTTATTAAAACAGACATATCTAAACTAGGTACTCAAAATACGAAGTTACTATCGAGCGAGACTTAGATAAAAACTGAACTTACCTGAAACTGATCTTCTCGTATGTCCTGGTGCTTCCCTGCCTCTGTACTCATTTTGTTGATTTAACTGGTCTTTTTACCTTATAAACACTCACCGACGTGATGTTAATCGAACAGACACCTGGGTGGCCGCGGCCCGCCCAGTCATTCTGAGACTTGACACCTGAAACTACCTGGACTCGTCACCAGGACGGGCAGTGAGCTCGCGCTTGAAGACTCGTGCCTCGGCCACCCCTGCTACTTCCCAGGAGGTTTCGGCGCAGGCGGCCCCAGGGTACAAACCTTTGAATATATATACTGTATAGAAGTCGCCAGCCCAGGTTAAAATTTCTAATACGGTTTTGAGGTAGTTGGTTAATTCACCGCCGCAATCGCCACCATCTCTAGGGCATCGACTTGTGGTGGTTCCTAGCGGACAAGTGTCCAACTCTTCAAACACCCCTTCCCCCTCCCGTTGAACGAACTTGAGCTGCAGTGAATGATAGGTGAGGGGTGCGGGGAATGAAAGCGGGCGACAGTGCTGCGCTCTAACGTGTAAATAACAACTAAGACGATACAGGGCGTTACGGCAGCGCACTGCAGCGGTGAAGTTCCCAAGCTGATCATCATACGCTCC
The DNA here is from genome assembly GCF_032445375.1 of Bacillus rossius redtenbacheri. Lineage (NCBI taxonomy): Eukaryota > Metazoa > Arthropoda > Insecta > Phasmatodea > Bacillidae > Bacillus > Bacillus rossius. The sequence goes on along the minus strand of NC_086334.1, from coordinate 52,428,621 downwards.
TGAAAAACGTAGAGTAAATGCTATCCACTCGCGACTTCTATACAGTATATATATTCAAAGGTACAAACTAAGCTGAGTGGATCCTCGCCACACAGCTGTGAGGCGTGTCATAAGCAGTTTGCCAGGAGAGATGACACGGGAACGGAATGTCTCGGCAGCGCGCGCGGGCACTCTGGCGAGATGCACCGAGTGTCGCAGTGGAGTGCTGCTCTCGCCACAGAGCGGGTCATGGCCGAGAGAACCCCGGCTCCGCGGCGAGGAGAGATTCCAGGCGGCCAATCCTCGCCCGAGCCCTGCTCGAAAAGAGAGCCACCGGAAAAAAAATATATATATATATTCCCTCTTGCGAACCTAAGGATCAGTTGAGAGGGAACTTGGAAGGAATGAAAGCTGTTACGGCAAGATGAAAAATTTAGGGAAAGAAAGTTCGGGTCGGAGGGAGTTAACGGGTAGTTCTGAACCTTCTTCGGAACCGACCCAACGAAGGGGCAGAAAAAATTTAGTGTGCAAAAACTGTGGCGTGAGATATAAAATAACTGGTTTGATACGTTCCCTATAACACTCTAAGTAAAAAAAATTCGAAAGGCAAAATTCGCAGACAGGGAAACATCCCCAAACGTTGAAAAAGGCCAGCCATTTGGAAATGTACAAGAAAAAAGATTGTGTTTGTGTATGTTATTTCAAAATATTTCTTTAAATTATTTCAATGTTGAAATATAATAAAAATAATTACTAAAAATTCTAAAAAAAAAAAAAATTTTTTTTTAAATAATTTAAGACAATATTTAGAAAGTTTACAATAAATGATAACGGATTAGATAGTGTACATAGTACGGAAGTTTAATTTAATTTTTTTATTGAAACCCCAGTTATTTTTCAATCCGTTGTAGTAATGGGTCGTCTTATCAAAAGTTGTTTTAGACTAAAGTTTCAGAATATTTTTAAAAGCTTTACAATTAATATTTATAGATTTTACAAGTTACCTTATAAGAGAGTCAGGATTGTTTTTTTTTTCATTTAACCCTTGTTTATGTCACCCTTAGCAGCAATAGTTGGGTGTATAAAAAATTGTTTCAGACAAAAGTTTTAGGTATTATTTGTAAGGTCTACAAACATTTTGAACAATTTAGATATTGTACTTACTATGGGAGTAATCAATTATTTTTATCTTCCAATCCCTATCTTCCACCCCTTGCAGAAATGGATGGTAGTATAAAAATTATTTGGGGCGAAATTTGTAAATAAAATATTAAGGTTTCACAATAAAAAAAACCTGTTTTATTAGCGTACAAACAATCGAAATATATTTTTTAAAAATTTCCCCCCTGTTCTTTTCAATACCTTGCAGAAATGTTTTGTATTATCAGAAATAAATTCAAACAAAAGTATTATATATTATTTATATGATTTAAAAACTATTTGAACGAATTATTTTGTGTGACTATTGAGGGAGTTACGATTTTTTTGTCCTCCAAATCTTGTTTTTTCTACCCCTTGCAGTTGTGGTTGGTCGTATCAAAAATATATTTCGAGAAAAATGTTTTTGGTATTACGCCTGGATGTTATAATACGTTCAAACGGAAGCGATATTCGTCATATTATGGGAGTTATAACTATTTTTTATGTTTTCTTTTTCAAAAATCTCCCCTTCTCCCCAATTTCTACCCCTTTAGACGGTATTTACCCATTAACGAACACGACCGAGATTTTATATTACTATATATTACGTATGTATCAGTTTGGAAGTGATTTATGTAAAATTACTGCAGTTATTGTATCCATACATAGATATAAATTTGTATATAAACTTTTGAGTTAACTATGGTTTTGGAGTCTATGAACAATGAAACGAAAAACCATATAACATTTTTTTTGGAAGTCGCACCACTGTTACGACTACAATAGGTAAACTTTTTTTGAACTCTAAATAATAAAAAATATCAAAGGTTGAGACAGAACGAAACATACCTAAAAACCAACAAGGATATAACAGCTAAGCCGGCATAAAAAAATTCGAACATGACCATGTAAACACAAAAAATGTTGTATATTCGTCGGCAAACGAAACACTGTAGCCTAAAAAAAAACAAAAATGACAAAAAAGCGAATAAATCTCAGGTACGTCGAAAGGAAGAACATCTAAAGCAGCATATTACTGGCAACAACTAAGCGTGAGACGGCAGAGGCGTGCCTCGCTGGATACCACTTTGAAAGCGGAACCAAAGTGTTGTCTACTTACAGTTAAATAACACTGTATTTTACACTATAGTTGAAGAGACAAAAAATTACATTTACATAGTGAATACATAACAGTATTCGTTAAAATATAACCAAAAATATTTAAATCCGCATTTGTCCCTATCCTCGGCGCTACAACTGACTGAACCAACATTTAGAAGTTATGTCAAGGGCGCTGCCAATGATTTCAAAATTTTGTTCCAGATATTTGTGTGACGAAAATAACAGCATGTTCTTTTGTAAGACGAGGGACTGTTAACTGTCAAAAGATTCTCAACTGTTTATTAGGTGTTTTATTTCACTAAATCTCGTTGGTTCTTCGTTAGTACAGCAATAACACCTTCTGCCTATACAACTAATATAATAATTTTGCTTTGGTTTCGTAACTAGTGACATAATCAATGTAAAAACTATAAGTTCATTATACATTGAAGATTTTTACAAAAACATATTCATATATATAATTTTTTTCAGTAATTATTTCTTTCTTGAACTATTTTTGTTAAATTTGGATGTTCACTACATTGTTATGTTCGCAGTTTTACACTTTCACTTCAGTAAATTATTTTCGCTGGTTATTATTCTCTGTGGTGTTTGATCTCTCTGGTGTTTGTTTATGTGTACTTTATTCGTATTCGGAGGGCCGCCCGAGTGTCCGGCCTGACTTGCTGCCTCAGAGATGACGGGGAATCGAGGGGCGAGGGGGATATAGTACAACTGGCAACGCGGTCGTTAGAGCAGGTCTGCGCCCAGCAGGGGGTGGGTTGAGTAAGGAAGAGCTATTAAACATGAGCTTGACCGACCCCGTCTGAAAGTCATCTCGCGACTGACCGCTTCATACGGCCAAACCAGTCTAAATGCAGACCAGCTGAGTTCGACAACCTCTACAATAATATGTCATCAAAATTAACATTTTGTGGAAGTGACGATTTCTGGGGGTTGAACCACCCCCTTAAATGTTTTTTTTTCCCTTAAACAGACACCACTCTGATGTGTTGAGCAGTGCGCGTGTGCCCGGGTAGGCGAGGGCCTTAATCAGTCTGCTCGCGTAGCCGTTAAACCTCCACTCCACGGCGCTGCCTGCCGTCAGTCCACATGAGCGGGTTGGTAGTACTGGAGAGGGAGGGGGTGGGGTGGGGTGGGGTGGCACAGCTCTTGTTTCGTTACGGCCACAGTCCATTACTCTGTTTGCGGATCACGTCACATCTCGCTCAAATGGTTCCTGCGGTCCTTTCACGCCCTCTTCTACTCGCGTTCCCCGATAAGCCCTCCGCTCCGTCGGCAGCCTCCTTGCTCTCATGCTCCGCTTTTTATTTCCTTCGTGCTTGGCCACTACGTGAAAACTCGGTGGTTCTGCGTTTGCTGCGTTCAGACCGAATCACCCACGCAATACTTACATTCGACTCGTCATCATACAGCGAGTAGGTGTTTGTGCTCAAGTTAAGCCACCCTGGTTAGCAATTCGTTAGAAAAACAAACCGTATCAGTATAAATGCCAATACTATAAGTTTATTTATAGTTTGGAAGTAACTCGCCAGAAAGAATCGCTTGAATGCCATCATAAAAGAAGCAAGAAATTATCGTTAAAATTTATTTATAAAAAAAATTATTTGCTATCCAGATGTGAGTCAACATGCATCCTGTATGGTCTGTTTAGTATTAACAGTAAACAAGGTGTTCCCCCTTATATTTATACGCCTTTTTGGTTTGTGATGGGGCATAAGTACAAAGCAATAGCGTAGAATCACGCTTTGAAAGTAATTAAAAATAACGCGTAATTTATTAGATGAACAGTCTAAAACTGTAAAACAAGTAAATAAAACGAAAAAAAAAACTTTAGAGATTATTCATTGTATTTTCCCAAGAGGCATATTTTCGCGTAATTCGCGGGTTTGCAACACAACACAGCTGTGTAGTTAACGTCTTGATCATTTTACTTTTCCAATGCCAGCTGGTAACGACGTGTGGTGTTCAGCTGGACTCAACAGTCATCCGTCTCATCCGTCTGTCACCCGTCCGTCGATCACGTGACGTGCGGCCAATCAGATGGCCCGACACTTTCCATCCGTCCGCCATAACCTTGCCAGGCCTTTAACTTTTACGTACTTTTACGGACGGCTGAATTTAAATAGTCAAAAACGTTTGAAAGACATTTTATTTATTTTAAAAGTTTTTTAGTTTGTTTATTTATTTATATGCTTCCATTTTTTTTAACTGAACTATGAACACGTTTTAAGTTTGATATTTGAAAAAAAAAAAAACGTGTTTGGGGTACATAAATAATTAATAATGCCGATATCTCTAGAATATTGTTTCAATTTATAATTTGCGGAGAACTTTGTTCGTAAGGGATAGCCCAATTAGGTTTCATTACAGTTCTATTAATTACTAATATTTACATTAATAAATAATTGTACTTACAAATGTCCGATTACAAGTCACTAGCACTTAAAAATATTTATTCTCAGGTCACTCAATATCTGTCAAGTTCCGCAGTTCGCACTCCTCACTGGAGCTAGGCTCGACAGTGGTTCGCCCCTCACCTCGCGTCTGTCCACACACACAGTCTCGCGCCACTCAGTCGCACTCTCTCGATCCCGTCACTCCGAGTCGCGCCACTCTCAGGGGGGGGGGGGGTGTCTCTCGCCCTCTTCGCCGATGTCGCGCTTCCCTTCGCTCGGTGTCCGCTCGGAACTCCGGCAGAGACCGGCGTCGCTGCTTAAGTAGTCGTGGGTCGTCTTTCCAGAACCAACGAGAGCAGCTGTGAAGAGTCCGTCATCCTGGGTCGACCCGACACCCGAACAGTCCAGAAAAAACACCGTCAGTTTCTCAAAAATGTAAGCAGTAGTAGTCAGTTGGCAGCAACCAAGAAGAAAATTATTCTGACAGACGTGTGCATCGCTGCGAATCGTCCGGCTTGTTGACGGACGGACAACGGACGCACGCGACGGATCCGCGTGGAGTCCAGCCACAGGTATTCCAGCGATTGCCCCAGGACGAATGCGTTCAGTGTTAAAATTAAATTTCCCTTTCTGGCGGCCAATCTCAGGACAGGTGTGCGGTTCGCGGTAATCTCGCGTGTTTACTGTGCGGAGCGAGGTGGCCACAGTGGTAACACACTGCACTCTGAATTCAAATGACCCGTGTTCAAATCTCGGTCCGTTCATCCTGTTTTAGGTCTCCCAAGTTTTCCCTAAATCACTCTAAGATGGTTAGTTACTACAGGCTAAGACCGACTCCTTACCAAATGTCTCTGGTCTATGTGGACGATGAAGCCCGAGCCTAAAGCCGAGGCCACACAGAAAGCTACGCTATGTTCGCGACACTCGCTATGTTCGCTATCTTCGCTATGTTCGCTGCGCCAGACAGGATAGTCCAGTTGGCGCTGTCGGAGAGACGCATGCCGTGGGATTCGAGTGATGATTCCGACGTTGATAACATTCTGCTGGCTCTCACAGCACGTGAACGTAAAAATAAAGGTGTTCATGAAGTTAATCTAAAATTAAAAAAATTAAATTGGAGTATTTCATCATTTTATGAAGCAGTCGAGTGAGGAATACGCCAATTTTATTGATTATTTCAGAATAAATACAACTCAAGTTTGATATAGCATTACCTTGAAATAAAATCCCAGGCATTATTAACCTGCATATCCTGTCTTCCATATTCTTCCATCATTTATTCCATAAACATGGACATTTTCGTACTTCTTCAATCAAATTTTCCATTAACATGATACTAATTCACAAGCAAATGCAGAAGTACAGCGCAATTCCGCGCGAAAACAGACTGTTTGTTTATCTGCGCCGAGAACTAAACACCTGGAAACGTCGCCAACATAGCGAAAACAGCTCGGTGTGGCCAGACACCAGAGATGCAGCTGGCTATATTTTACTCTCGCAGCGAACATCGCGAACATAGCGAACATAACGAGAATAGAGCCCTGTGTGGCCGATGCTGCTTCTCGATACTAAGATAGTTTATTTTACATTGTTACGTTACCTATGTCTTCAAGTTAATGTGAAATGCATTACCCCAGGAACAATCCTGACTACGAAAAAAAAAACAACAAAAAAAAAATCACGATTTCAGGTGTTCCCAGGATTCTATTCCCGTAATGGAATCTCCGTTCTGGCGAGTTCCTCAGCTTTCTCTCCCCTTCGCTAGCTCCGTGCGGCACTCAACGTACTTTGTTAGGTTTCAATTTCGCAGCCGAAAAGAGGAAATATTTTCTCTTGCACGCGCAGCGGTTTTTTTTTATTTCGCGAGGAAAAAAAACACGCCACACACTTTATTACTCTGCCTTCCTCAGAGCAGAAATGTTTCGAACTATTCCAGAACAAATTATTCTGGGAATCTGGTGTTTTCCCGAGGCTAAATAAGTAATTAATTTTTTCGGTTCCACTGATAACTATTAAAAACTTTTAAATATCGCACTTTTAAATTGTTTCATAATTTCATTTTTTAAATCCCAGTTTTAGTAAGGAGACAGCATATTTATTTTTACACTACGTGACAAATTTTCATGACTTGATGTAAGTTTTTGGACATACGCCATTGCTAAGAACTTTTTCTGTTTGAAGAAAAACTAATAAATAAAATAAATAAATAAAAATACTCAAAAAAAGACAAAACACACACAAAATTAAGCAAACAATTGCTGTTGTCAACAAGGATATGAACACCACAAAATATTCCGAAACAGGAATATGGTCAGCAAACAAACAAAGAAAAACAAAGAAAAATGTACTAAGAGAACGAAAAAATCCCCACAAATGATGACAACAAAAAAATATTGAAACCCAAAATAATTCAGCACAACAGTTGAAGCGAGACAAAAAACATGACAAAACGAAAAGACAAACAAATACAATAGTTTTACCTAAACAGAAACAAGCGACGTTTCGGGAACTGCTATCTGCTCCCGTCCTCAGGCAGAGACGCACATGGTACGGAAACACAGGTGCACCTGTGTTTCCGTACCATGTGCGTCTCTGCCTGAGGACGGGAGCAGATAGCAGTTCCCGAAACGTCGCTTGTTTCTGTTTAGGTAAAACTATTGTATTTGTTTGTCTTTTCGTTTTGTCATGTTTTTTGTCTCGCTTCAACTGTTGTGCTGAATTATTTTGGGTTTCAATATTTTTTTGTTGTCATCATTTGTGGGGATTTTTTCGTTCTCTTAGTACATTTTTCTTTGTTTTTCTTTGTTTGTTTGCTGACCATATTCCTGTTTCGGAATATTTTGTGGTGTTCATATCCTTGTTGACAACAGCAATTGTTTGCTTAATTTTGTGTGTTTTTTGTCTTTTTTTGAGTATTTTTATTTATTTATTTTATTTATTAGTTTTTCTTCAAACAGAAAAAGTTCTTAGCAATGGCGTATGTCCAAAAACTTACATCAAGTCATGCACTCCCATTGCACAAATCTTTTAAAGATAACACAAATTTTCATACATTACGCGTATTTAAAACACTTCTTTTTTTTAGCGACGAATTCATTACAAATTAATTATATACTATCACAACAATAACTGTATGTAAAATACACATATCTTCTAAATATATATATTCAGACGGATTTTTCTTACATCATAATGGGATGTATATATATATATATTGTAAAAATGCATTACATTTTGTTTAATAATTAACAGTTATAAGTGTCGAGATATTTTCACTTAAAAAACCCATTGATTGCACACTTTGTCTGAGAGCAAAGGAGGTTAAGCATTAGATACTTTGTCAAGTGAAGTGCTGAATATTCAATCGATTCTGTACTTCAGCCAAACAAATCTTCTATAGAATAAAACTATTTTTTAAAGTTTATAATCAGGAAATTGTTTGTTTTATGCCAAATACATAATTATGAAATGCGCTCCTAATTTAAAACAAAAATCAAATATTCAAATGCATAAAGTACCAGGGAAAAATATTTTGAACAAAATAACAATATGTTTCTTCTGACTAATTGTGTTCGAAGCTTACAGAAACTTGTTGGTTTTACAACTGAAATACGGAGAAAGATGTCTTTAATGGTTTAGTGAATTTTGAGTATTCAGTGAATAAAATAATGTGTTGAAAAAAGTTTTTTTTCTTTGTACAGTATAAAATATGATATATATATATACATACATATATATATATATACATACATATATATACACACACATACATATTTACTGGACAAAACAAAAAAAAGTTGTTTTTGTTTTTCGCGTAAGGATTTACGTAATTAACTTTTTTTTGAAATCTAGTCGACAAGAGTAAACTAAGCAGAAGCACATGTCTTCGTGACATTAACAATTAATTATAATCCCGAAGCTGTGATTTTGCACCAAACAAAAAACAAAGAATCCTGTGTGGTTGGTTCATGTAGAATAAAAACTTTTGGGAGTCTTGTTTGTATTAATTTTCGCCTATGTGTGCTTTAAAAAACAAACAAAAAAGTAGAAAGAAAAATATATAATATTTCAACCGAAAATTAAAAATATCGGATAAGCAAACAAAATGTAATGTAACCAAAACAAAATTTAATCAAAATTATAAATGGGGATTCTGTCACCTTACTTGAACAGCTCTATTGTGGTATGGTTAAAGATTTACGTTCTCAAGCGAGCTATCAACTTTCTTTGCCGTAATTCCAAAATTTAAACATTATTAAATATAAATCTGATTCCGATTTTTAAATGCACTATTTTCTGAAAGCAGTTAACTCGTGCAGTAAAAGGTCAATATTATGAATAAAAATAAGTGTTGAAATATTTCCTACGGAATTCATCACAAAAATAAGTGTATGCAAAATATAAATATCTTCTAAACATTTCGTTAACAGTAGAAATATGTTATTGTAAAAAATAATTGTATTGTTTTGAATAAATAATATATTGTGTAACTGTAGAAACAATTAGCAATTTAAATAATTTAACAAAATTTTACTAGAGAGTAGTATCTTAGTAAAATTTTTAATGTTGTCTGAACATTGTAAAGAATATAGCTAGTTGTTGTAAATCATTATATTACAGAATAACTTTGTGAGCAATTAATTTTTTTTATTAGGCTTTGCAAACAATTTGGTCGCTAAAACAATATAAAACTATATATATATAAACAATATATATATTTCACCACAATATTCCTTATTACCCATGCCCATACGTATGAATAGTTCCACACAGAAGATAATTAAAAGTTGTTTTACATATATCAAAACAATTTCAAGGAATAATAAACTTAAATGGTTAAGTTTCGAAATGTTGGCTTTTTATGAAGAAAATAATGAAATAAGTAGATAAATTGAAATTATTATAATATTTTTTTGCTGTAGAAGCTTTTTTTATTGAAGAAATAGGCATTTTTATTTAAGACACCGATTTTAATTATAATAGACTTTAGCCACTGTTTAATCTTAAAAAAATATATTTCTTAGAACAAATGATGCTAGACAACTTAATAGACAATATATTTTGTTACTGCACTTATTTAATCGTTGAGTATTTCATGGGACAGTAACATGCGCGAGGGAATACACATCTGCAAAACGATCATGGTTCAGCTTGATGGTTGTGAATGTGTAGACAAAGTGCACAAACTAAGCACAAAAGCTGGCTTATTCGCGCGAGATCAGGTGTCGCTGCCACTGGTATAGTGACAGTGACAAGTGTCCCGCACTGCCGTGACTCCGTGACGTCACCGCGTGGCCGGGGTCGCGTGTTCGACCCTACTCCCGGAACTATTCCAACTATCAGCAGCGGGAAGTTACCCAAATGTCCTCTCATCGCAGTTGACATTGGAAACGTGAATTTTTTTTTTTACAGCTTTTACAAGTGGGTATTTCTTCATCACTTCTTGAGATTCATGCGTATTTATATTTCAAACATGTACACATTAAACATGAACATTAAACAATAGTTCGAATCCTCACATCGGTGTATCACATTAAGAAAGCGATTGAAACATTGCCTATAAGTTTTCGCGCTAACCTAAGAACTCATGAAACTAATCTTTGGAAACGAGTGTTCTCTGTCCGTAAACTCAGAATGAACGGGCTTGCTCGTTGTCTACACACTCACATAAGGTTAGCGGCGATCTTCGAAATTTTGATTATGTTTCTTGACGCGTAGTTGAAAAAGTACAATGTTTGGTTTTGTGTAAGTTCAACAATCGCATGCCTACGTCCACGGAATTTTCGGCAAGCGACTTCGCACACGGTGTTTGAAAGTATGTACATACATCGCAAGCTTTCGCGGAAACAAGGAGCCAAAAATAGAGCTTGATCGCCTCCCGGCAATATGTTTCCAACGAAAAAAAGAAAAGTATCCGAATCTAGACTTTTGAGCTCATTCGGAAGATGTTTATGCCAACATCTTTAAAAGCGAGAAGTTGAAAATCGATACTTGATTATATTTGCTAAATCAAGGATACGTATTAATGACTAGTTTGTGAAACAAAATTTAATACGAATCAGCCGACGAGGGCACCCATCAAAGTTGTTCTGCCACAGCAGCTGGTAAAGCGTGGAAGCAGCGAGGGATGTGTTTGAGCTTGCGCGCGGAGAAAAGCCCGCAACACGGAATCGCGCTTACACCGCCGGCGCCACGGCGGGAAACCGTGTTTCTGAGTCGCGCTCATGTTTAAAACATGCGCGTGAACGAGTCCGGGGTTTGCTTTGCTCGGGCCGGACGGGCAGGCGTCGCGGAAACAAACTGGATTAATAGGAAACAGGAGCACTGCGGGTTGCGGCCGCGGCAGACGGCAGGGGCCAGCGGCCAGCGGCTAACCCTGGGAGCCTGGGATGCTGTGAACAGTCAAGCGGCACGTCCTGGAACCTCGCGCAGATGACTCGGCAAACTGGTGGGAACCGCGTAAACAGCGCAACACCTGACATAACATCCAGGCTCGTTGCTACGTGCTCAACACCCAGCTTTGAAAGCTAAAACTGAAATGAACTGGAAATATTATCTATTAGCTGTGGCACTCGTCATTGACGATTTGAATTTATGGACTTTTTCAACGAAGAATTCACCTGTTCGAATTTTTTAAGTCTTATAATTCTAATCTAAAACTTTTCTCAAACATTTTTTGATATGTCAAACAATTGCTGCAAGGGTTTTTAAAAAAAAGTGGAACTTTTTTTTATAGAATCCGTTACTTTTACACTATTAAATCAATTCCTTTTTATTGTAAAACCTAAAAATATTATCCTCACTTTTCGTCCGAAATTATTTTTTATATGACCAACCATTACTGCAAGGGGTGGAAAATAACAGGGGTTGAAGACAACATAATTCGTAATTCCCTTGATGTACACACTATTAAATCCGTTCAGATAGTTTGTAAAGCGTATAAATATTGTCTAAAACTTTCTGCTGAAATAATTTTCCATACCACCAACCATAACTGAAAGGGGTGGAAAAAACCAGGGTTGTAAGTAAAAAAAAATATATATATATATAACTCCCTTAGTAAGGACACAATTGAATCCGTTAGAATTGTTTGTAAATCTTACAATTTTTATCTAAAAATTTGGTCAGATACGATTTTTGATAATTCAAACTATTTTTGTAAGGGTTTGAAAAAACCTGGGGTTGGAATGAGAAAATAAATAAAACATCCCTACCCGGTACACTATCGAATCCATTCTTATATTTATTTGTCTAAATATTGACAGAAACAAATTCTTGAAAGAATTTTTGTTTTCCTAACCCTTACTGCAAGGGGTGGAAATAACAAAGTTTGAAAGAAAAAAAAAGTCATTACTTTTTGTAATAGATATATTATTATATCCATTATATTTTGCTGTATGAATCCTAAACTTTATCTAAAACTGTGGTTGAAACAATTTTTGATGAAATGAATTACTACCATAAAAACCTGTGTTCAAATTATAACAAAAATAAAAAAAAAAATATTTTCATGGTTTAAAATTTGTTTGAATTAATTTTAAACCATTATCTTGGTGCAAAGGAAATTTTTATACAACCACGTTATAAATGCAAGAGTTCAAAATAGTGTTTTAAGTTAAAAAACGAAATAATTACATTTTTGGCATATTATATGAAATTTGTTCTAAGCTATTCAATGCTATAACAATATTTCTATAATAGAGAAAATGGCTAAAACGCGTGTTCTCAAAATAATTTTAGACATGAAGACCGACAGAGATTTCGCCATTTAATGTCATGGTCACCGCTCCAATCTCACAGTTGTCCTATGCACGACGAGAAGACTTGCGTGCCAGTTCACAGCCTTGCGCTTAGAGGTGAAACCACGCTAGAAGCACCAGCGAACGTCGCACTTATTATCCCGCCTCACTAACACACCCATGATTAAGGGGGACGCTTACAGTGGGGTCTCATACGCCATTCATTTTTTTCTTGATTTTTTCATTATCACTATTATTTAAGGGCTATTTGTATAAACTTAACACTTTACTTCTCTTGTTTTTCTGTCACAAATATTTTCAATAGATATTTTCTATGTGTAATATAATGGGTGTAAAAGGTCGGGCAAGTGATAACAATTACTAACAATTGTCACTTACCTTACTTATCATTTTCATTGCGATAAGTTTTATGCCTCCCTCCTCAAATTTAAGTATTATGTCGTCCAGTCCATAGCACATTATGATCCTACAATTCCCTACCGACATAAACGTCTCCTTGATTATCGTCCACACCATCCCCCTGATATTCTCCCCCCCCCCCAAATTGCAAATTTCCGTTTATCCTTCCCCTCTTTTCACCATCAATGAGCCATCGTGGGACAGGGAAGTGAAATGAGTTAGTACAATTTCCGTCAATTTAGTGTGAAATATCGAATCTAATTTTGCATCTTACCCAAAGTTCATACTATGTGATTGTTCCATCTCTTATTGACTTTTAATGTTCTCAATTCTTGTCTTGTTGGCTCATTTTAGGATTTTTAAACTCAAATTTTCCCTTGTATGTACATACCAAAATATTTTTTAACGGAAATGGACTCAATTTATATTCCCTTACATTGCAAGAGACTGAAGGTCTGAGATAATGTTTTCTGTATAACGTCATCGTAAATACTAGGGCTATCCAGAGAGTATCGACCTATTGGCCATTTAAAAAAATAATCTCGTGCAAAAACGTGTTTTATTGACGGTTTAGGATTACTACATATCTACTGTACATTTCCACGTAATCTCACTCTGTTCCAAGCACTTTTCCTAACGCTGTACCAGTTTATTTAACCCCTCTGCATAGAAGTTCACAACCTGGGAATTAAACAAGTTGACAATAGTAATTTTCAAATGTTTGCTAAAATGTTAACCCACCCATGAAATCAACTATATTGTCGCCACTTTCGTTCCAAAAAACGGTAGCCATCATATTTCGATTCGAGTACGGAGATTGATTAAACTTTTTTGGACGATGTTTACTAAGCGCCTGAGCTTAGGCTACACGCATTTCGTATTCGAAGTCCATGATGGCATTATGTGTAAAAGTGAAATGGATTTGAAGTTAACATGAACTGTAAATAAAAACGTTTTCGCACGAGTTTATTATTTTTTAAAAATGACGAAACGGTCGTTACTTTTCGGATAGCCCTCGTGTGTTCCTGGTGTCTTGTATGCCTATGTGCAACACACGATGTAAACAAATCCAGGCCAATAAAAACCGAACCACTTGTGTGGCTTTTTGGATCCACTATATAAGACTCAGTCAAAACGTGTTGAAAATATTTGTGGCAGAAGAGCAAATTCAAGAGAAGTACAGCGTTAAAAATTTGCAGAAAAAAAGCCTCTCTACTCTTAGTAATGACAAATAATAATAATAATAATAATAATAATAAAAGAGCATGCTGTGTGAGACCTCGCCTTAACATGAGATGAGGCAAGACGGACAGTGAGGTAGGTGACGGTACCCTAGGTGTGGGCATGGGAGGGGGTGGAGGCCACACACTGTTGGTGTGAAGGAGACGGCGCTATCAGGCGGGCTGCAGCGAACAAAGGGCGCCGTGTTATCGGCATCCCCCTCCCCCCTCGCAGACCCCTGCCGCCACCGACCAACCAGCACACAGCCCGCGCCCGAGGCACAGCTCTCTGCCGTCGCTGCCAGAGGCACACGGAAGGCATGGAGGGGTGTCTGGAACCACCTGACATATTCCCCCCCCCCAAAAAAACCGATTTTAATTAACAATAAAAATTCAATAACCTACCATTTCATTTCATCCTCTACCCGGGCCAGATTATTTACCATGCAGTTTGTTTCCGTTCAACACACAGAGCAAAACACATTTTTTTGCTCAAAAAATATTTTTTTTTGTATATGGCGAAACAAAATATTTACTTGATGTAACCATATATTTTGGTGGCCATACCAAATATTATGTGTAGCAGACTTGATTTTGTACCCCTTGCATATATATATATAGTTGACAAAACCATTATTTCTTGAGTCAACAAATACTTTCCTACAGCAAATTAATTTTATTGTTTGTTTGACTTGGCGCTGCATACGTGTGTAAACAGGCCCAGGTTCTCGTGGGCCAACTCTGGTGGAACTATGTAGCCGTGCAACCTGGCTACAATTGTAACTTGGTAGCCTGGCTACAAATATAGTCTGGCTAAAATTGTATTCTAACTACATATGTATACATGTAGCCTTGCCACAAATGTAGCCGTATTGCTTCACTTCAAATGTTGCCTTTTAGCCTGGCCACAAATGTAGCCTGGATAAACTTGTAGCCAGGGTACAAGACATTGGATTATATTTCTCTATAGGTCTGAGAAAAAGCAACACTTGAGACCTAGTGAAGCCTTCCTTCTTGTTCGTTCATGAGAGCATCCTGCATCCCACATAATAAATAAATTATATTCACCTCAACGTAACATGTAAACGGGTACACGCTCTGCCTTTCAGTTTTACAAGTGATATCGTTGGAAACTTGAGTTTCCAAGGACTTTCCTTAAACGTGATCAAAATATTCTTTACATCACAGTAAAATATCCATTGAACATCGAAAGTTACCACGCACACGGATTATACGACAGTCTCTCCTGTAAGGGGCAGTACAGACGATAGCAGAAAGGCTCGGACACTGAAATTTCATTTATGTTTTAGTAAGATATTTTATAATTTCACCTCCTACTATGGACACAATTTTCATCGCCACGTACTCGGATTCACTCGAAATATTTTTATTTCAAACATTATTTTAAAGGAAAAAAGCGTTAAATATGGATGGGATATTGGTGCGCTGTTTACGTGTTTGGCGTTAAAAAAATATTTCAAGGCACAAATTAAACAAATTCCACACAAATTAAAGCTTTTAATATTTATCGGTGTGATTTGGTCGATTAAACTTTCTGAATATTTAACTTGCACTAGCTCTTATTTTAACTGTTTTTTGTTCCTAAAATCGTACATCATGTTAGAAGAAAATTATTTAAATTTGTGGTTCCATAATGATCGGAGCTAAGTGATTAAAAAGACGAAACGTGGAAAACAGGCCAATATCCATTAGCGCAACACATTTTTTTTAAATCACAAAATTGAGATGAGCTAAGAGGGTTCACACTCTATTAAGTGATCATGGCCATTACGAAAGCAGAACATATTTTTCTCCCTCGGCACCGCCCTCGCCGGCCCTAGGCCGAGAGGCGGTAAGGGAAGTCTGCCCGTGATTGAGAGGGTGTTCCTTATTCCCCGAGTGTCACTTGGATGCGGGCCAGCCACGTGGGGGAGGGGGGGGGGGCTGCCCTGCGATAGGGAGCGAAGATGGATGGGCTCGCCCGGCAGAGACCACACATTGTTGTACGCCCGCGGCGATTATTTCACAAACACTATTGCACAGAAATATTCATGTCAAATTACAGATATTTTTTAATTTACATGAAAACAGCTGTATCACTACAAAATAGTATTTCGCAGCAATACTGGGTTCGCATTCTTACCCACGGCATACATGACTTGTCTTGTCTCAGTTCCTCCGATAGATAGTTAAAGTTTTTATTTGTAAGCCGTTCGCTGAATAGTTTTCCAGAATTAATTGCGCACATTAATACGCACAATATATTTTAAACAAAATGAAGTCCAATTATTGAACATTATATTTTGTTTCCCACGGTTTAAAAAAAAACTTTTTTGAATGAGAAAAATTAAAAAAAATTGCTCCAATTTTATGTGGAAAAAGTATTTAATTTATACAAAAAAAATCATAACCAAGTGTTGCACAAAGTTAGAATCTATTTATTGTAGTATAATAACTATTTCTTAGCAACTAGTTTCGAAAGGAGCCTTATGTAAAAGTACAGAAATGTTTTTCTGTAGACACAGTCACTGGCCGCCGGTTAAAGGCGGAGTTCGACTGCCCTTATGTGTTGTTGTGACGGGGAAAATTTCACGACGAAAAACTATTTTTAAAATTTAAGTCTCTATAAAATTTGGTGCCAAGAAATAAGTCTGAGTCGTTAAAGCAATAAACCTGCTACGTAATTAATGAATAATTGGCGTACTACAAATCCTATAAAAATGATGGGTAGATGTCTATAGACTCTGCAATATTAATATGCTAATCTACAAAATTTCCAGTTCATCGTGTTTTACTTACAAAGGCAACCATGTTGTGAAATATAAATAATAAAATAAATAAATATTTTTGGTACTGTTGAAGAAGTATAGGTACACTACAAGTGAAGTGATTTTAAGGCATATGGAATTACGACATATATCAAAGAAATGTCATGTCGCTATTTTATGAGCAAGGTTACAATAACCATCACTTGTTTCCCTATAAATAACTTTGTATGGTAACCAAGCTTTAAACGAGGAACTATCATAAACCGCAGTGAAATAAGTAAGTAAATTCGCAGAAGGTCCACAATGTTGACAAACGAAAAAAATTCGCATTATACATGTAGGCAAAAATTAGACTATGACAGTATCAAAATGGTTTAAGATGGATTTGGTGCTAATAAATGTGAGGCCACTTGTGGCGGCCTCAGTCGTTTTGGTTATTATTATTACCTTTATTTTGCGTAAAGTTTATTTTAAGATAAGTTAATTTTTTTTAACATTATTTATGTGTTTATATTATTTAATGGTGTACGTTAATATTTATTAATTGTAACTTTTTAATCGTATATTTGTTTTAATAATTTACGCTTAGTACTCTTATTCTGGAGTGGGACCTGCAAGAAGTGACCAGAACAATCTAGCGGAGTGAGGGGTGGTAGTAGAGGAGGGGGGTGACGTCAGCTGACGTGACAAGGAGAGGCGACGGCCAGCTGTTTGCAGCGGGGGAGTGTGTGTTTGACCGCCGGCCGCGGAACTACTCGGTGGATAGTAGAATTTGCGTCCCAGCGATGAGTAACTGGTGTTACGTTACGTGAATAAGATTTAATATGACGGTAACGCCACGACACCTTGCGCGAAGCAACATAAGTGGTGGTATACGAGAACGTGATATTTGGGGGCCTAGTGCACGGGCCACCGATACAGCGCGATGCAAGAGGCGCTAAAAAGTGAGTGGAGTTTACCCCCGACCCCGGCAGTTACCAACTACAGAGGTATGCTTCAGTAACAAGTAAGTGCGAGAACTGGATTTTGTACTTTTTCCCGGCTGGTATGACTTATGGAAGACGTGTTTGAAAGACAGAGTGCGGCGACGGGAATTGCTGGTTGAACTATCTAGACTGAAGGACGTCACTATTTCGTTCCCCCCCCCCCCTAATCCGTAATAGACTTTGTGGAACTTTGGAATATAATTAAGTTAAGTGTAAGAGTGTCTGTATACAAATGTCGCTACATGCGTTGAATTCAATTATAGCAATTTAAATGATATCTCGAATTAACCTTTTAGATCCCTTTACCCTTTTACAGTACTTAATTTTGAGCATCTTATTTTTGGTAATTCATTATTATAACTATCACAATAGGTTATGCAGGACTGTCGGTAAATTTAGCTTGCTAATAATTTATTTTGCGCACTGGCCAAATGTTACACCAGTCCATGCGCGTCTGTTGAATTTAATTTTACTACACTTTCAATATCAGTATGGCAGTGGTGACGCGTATACGGGACTGGCGTGGCGAGTGCGGACGTGTGCAACTACCCCGGTATAAGGGGGGTTGGCCACAGGTGCGCCACTCTGCTACGGCAGTCTTGTTATTGGTTTTTGCAGTGATAGCGAGAATTACGTTTTCAAGCATAATGGATACCTTAGATAAACCTTTGAATTCAAGTTTGGAACGCGAAGATTTGGTGGTATGTTTACGGGAAGCGGGATTAAATGTTACAGCTGATGATGATGTACCGTTTTTAGAATTGCTATGGGCGGAGTATAATTTAAAAAAGGAGTGAGATATGTTGGTATCTGCGTGTGCGGTAGAACCCCCCGCGGAGGATTTGGCTGGCCGGATTGTGTGTGATTCTTTTGGTAAAGACTTAGATAAGTTTCCGGTGTTGAAAGAAAATACGATTGATGAATTAATTAGGTTTTGCTGGGAAGTGGATCGGGTGCAAGAAAGTTATATTTTTGAAAATGATTCGCAGTTGTTGAGGAGCGTAATTGGTAAAAGCTATGGGTTAGCGCGTCATATTATTACTTGTAGCGTAAAAGATAAGTTATGTTGGGAAAAGGTTAAAGAGTTATTATGGCGGAATTTATGTCCTAAGCGGGTCAAGTTGGGATTAATACACAAACGGGTTGGACGTTTTCAGAAACCCGACGAGAAGGTGGCTATATTTATGTTGGATGTGTTACAAAATATAAAATTGTTTGGGGTAGAATTTTCTGAAGTGGAAATCATTGATATGATTATTGAAAACATGCGTCCGGATATAAGGAGAGAATGTTCTTTTATTAAGAGGCCACGGAATTTAGAAGAATTACATGAATGGGCTGTAGAAGTCGATAATATAAAATTTGTACAGGAAGAGTATGCGAGAGTGACAGGTCATGATCCTTACTCCAAGTTGGTTCCTGATCCTATGGTTTGTATGGAGGGGATTAAAAATGAGGTTGAAGTGATTAAAGGCAATAATCATTACAGAGATGGGGAGAGCAGTAAAAAGGAATGTGTCTTTTGTATGAAAAAAGGGCATTTGGTACAGTTTTGTTGGCGGCGTTCAAAGAGATCTATGGGGCACGGGGATATTAAGAATAACAGTAACAATAATAATAAAGAGGTTATTTGTTATTATTGTGGAGAATTTGGACATTTTCGTAAAGAATGTAGTAAACAGCGGCGGGAATGTGAATTATGTGGCTATTGTGGGAAAAGCGGCCATAGGTCGCCAAAGTGTAGGCTAAAACGGCAGGATAATCTTTTTAGATTTAAAGATAAGCATAGAGTAATGGTCATGTGGGAACTAACAATTTCTATGCCTCTGTTAAAGTGGGCCCAGAGTCAATAAAGGCCTTAGTCGATACGGGAGCGAGTAAGAGTTTCATAAGTTGGGAGTTTTATCAGCATTGTAAACAAGACAAATTAGTTAAAAAGGGAAGTGACCTTATTGATGAGGGGATAACCATTCAGCTAGCTGATGGGAAAGTCCGAGAAAGTAATAGGAGGGTTAAATTGCATATTAAAATTCAGAAATTTTCGTGGGATCGTGAATTTTATGTAATCCCCGACCTTATTTGTAAAATGATTTTAGGTTTGGATTTTTTAAGCGACACCCGCACTGTAATCGATTGTAAGAAACAACAGTTGTGTTTTGGTTTTGAGCCCCGGTTTAAAGTAGGTTTAGTGAAACCCTTGGGGAAAAGAAAGGTGATTTGTGGTGGAATTGAAGGGGCGAGAGAAAGGCTTAGTGAAAAAGAAATTGAGAAAATTCAGGGAATTATTGAGTTTCAGGACGTATTACCAAGAAAGTAGGAAAGTGTGTTATGGAGCCTTATGAAATTAAAGTCACCGATGAAGTCCCAGTAAAGTGTGCCCCTTACCAATGCGCCCCACCTAAAATGCAAGCCTTTAGGGCTATAATTAAGGACTTGCTTAAACAAGATATCACAACCGAATCTAACTCCGCCTATGCTTCTCCCGCCTTTTAAGTGAAAAAGAAAACACCTGGTGAATATCGTTTGGTTCTTGACTATAGAATGTTGAACCAAAAGATCCGGGTAGATCATTTCCCCTTGCCTAAAATTGAGGTTATTTTCCAATATTTAAGCCAAGCCAAATATTTTACCATTCTAGATTTGAATGCCGCCTTTCATCAATGTTTGCTGCAACCCGCTAGTCAAAAGTACACAGGTTTCGTAACCCCATGGGGGCACTATGAGTGGAAGAGGGTCCCTTTTGGGGTGAATTTTGGTGCGCAATGCTTATCTAGAATATTGGGGAAACTACTTCAGAATGTACAATATAAGTTTGCCATGAGCTTTTTAGATGATATATGCATATATTCAAATTCCCTTGATGAACACCTGGAACATTTGCGTGTCGTACTTGGTAAACTAAGGGAAGCAGGTTTCACCTTGAACTCCGAAAAAATTTGTTGGGCGCAAAAGAAAATACACTTTCTAGGTTTTATCGCAGGAGATGGAAAGATGGAGATGGACCCCCAAAAAATAGCCCCAATTGTGAAATTTCCCCCACCTAAAAATGTAAAGGGGGTGATGAGGTTTCTTGGAATGATTGGGTTTTTTAGTCGTTTCATCCCCCATTTTGCTGAATTAAGCAGTCCTCTAAATCACCTAAAAAAGAAAGGAGTTGTATTTGAATGGAGTAAAGAGCAGGATGACGCCTTCAGAGAGTTAAAAAGAGCTATCTCTAATCCTCCGGTTTTGACATTGCCCGATTTTAGCAAAAGATTTGTAGTACAGGTAGACACTTCGAGCCTTGCCTTAGGGGGGGGGGGTGCTTTTACAAGAAGGGGAGAAAGGATTACAACCTGTGATGTATATAAGCCGCACGCTCAATAAACACGAGCAGAAATATAGTGTATACGAGAAAGAGGCATTGGCATGCATTTACGCCCTGGAGCGTTTTGAAAATTTCATTGAGCATGACGAATTTGATCTGTGTACCGACAATCAAGCTATCACATGGTTGTTTACCCATCCTCGTCAACTAGGAAAGATAGGTCGATGGGTAATGCGGTTAACAAGATTCAGGTTTAAGATTAAGCACATTAAAGGAAACGAGAATCCTGTCGCCGATGCCTTATCTCGGATGTATGAGGCTGAAGGACTGCAAGAGGAGGAATCGAATGAGACTATTCAGAAAGGGGATGAGGATGAGGAAGAAAGGGCAGTAGATGATGAATGTTGCAATGTATTGGGGCAATTTCCAGAAAGTTTTGTAGACTTACGCAAGTGGCAAGAGGGGGATGGGGAAGTAAAGAAAATTAAGAAAGGAATATTAGAATCACGGTATAAGAATTTTGTTTTTTTTAAGGGATTGTTATATTATGTGAAAGATGGTAAGAGGAAGGCATTTGTGCCCCAATCAGTAGTAAATTTAGTTCTACGGTATTATCATGATTCGGTGGTAGGAGGACATGGGGGAATACAGAAAACCTTAGTGAAGATTTCCGAGTCCTTATATTGGCTCGATATGAAGAAAGATGTGGAGAAGTATGTCAAAAGTTGTCGGGTCTGTCAGGCTGCAAAACAACCACGTACCACTAAAATTGGGGAGTATGCGGTGGAAAGGGTTGAACGTCCATGGGAACGTGTCTTTCTGGATATCTTTGGGCCTTTACCCAGGTCGTTAAAGGGAAATGTATACTTGATGAACTTGGTTGATGGGTTTAGTAACTTTTGTTTTTTTTACCTTTGGGTGGTACTTCTAGCGGCCGTGTAGTCAGTGCTTTAATTGAGAGAGTATGGGGTTTGTTTGGTGCCCCTGAAAGTTTAGTGACTGATAATGCTACCTATTTTACAAGCCAGGTTTTTGAGCAAATGTGCTTTAGTTGGGGTATCAAACACTTCACTACGAGCCCTTATTACCCCAATCCGAACCAGGTGGAAAGGTTAAATAAAAATATTAAGATTGCTTTAACTATTTTTAGTCAAAAGGAGCATAGGAGATGGGATGAAAATCTGCAATTTTTGAACATGGCCTTTAATTTGAATAAACACGACTCCACCCAACATACTCCCGCGGAGGTGTTTTTAGGGAGAGATTTGAGCCATCCTCTGTTAAATGTATGGGGAATACACCCGGAAACTTTGAGTATTCATAGTCCTAGACGTTTGGAAGAGGTATGGACAGATGTAGCGATGAATTTAGAAAAGGCTAGAAAGAAAATTTGCTCGCAGTATAACCAAGGTCGGACTCCAAATCCTTTCGCGGTGGGGGAGGAGGTGTGGTGTCGTGAACATCATTTGAGTGATAAAAGTAAATTTCGTACTGCCAAGTTGGAATTTGCCTTTGGTGGGCCTTATCGGATAATCAAATTTTTGGGGCCAGTGACGGTCTTATTACAGAAAGTAGGTGAGAACTTAAGAGTAAAGAAGGCTCACATTAGCCATCTAAAGGCAGTAAATTGAGTTTGCTGTGTCTTTAATTGTTAAAACATCCACATTGTAATGTTTGCTTTAATAAGTTAAGGAACTATGTGGCATAAGCTTATTGTTATCCTTTTTTGGGGTTTTAATATTTTAGATTTTTAGTATGTAATGTTTAGGATACGTTTTGCCTTTTGCATTTATATTTGCATTAGCCATTTTATATACGTATATTTTTGATAAGATTTTGTGGATTGCTACAGCACTTGTTTAAAAGGGTTTGTTTTCCGAATGGATTTTTTGGAAGTTAGTACCCTTTTGGATCGTAGCTTTAAAGCTTTTAATGTTATTCCAGATTTTATAAACTGTAAGTTCTTATTCTGTAATAATTAATTAATTTAGTATTTTTCTCGTTTAAATTTTTTTGGGTGATGTAAAACTTTTTTGAGACTTTGGCTGTAGGTCGTGTTTTTGCCCTTTCTTTGTGCTTTCGAGTCTTCTTACTGTTTGCGAGTTTTTTCTAGTTTTCTTTCCTAGTCTTTTCGCGTTTCTTTCTTCTCTTGTACGTGTTTCTTTGGGTGGCTTTACGTGTCGCGGACCTGATAGTTAAAGGGCTCAAGGAAGTTATCTATTTTTTTTATTTTTTTTTGTCGGGGTGGTTGAGGCCACTTGTGGCGGCCTCATATGGTATAAGCAATAGTGCTCAAAACGTTAAAAGCTTATTAAATAACAAACCTTCAAGACTGCAATATTGGTACATACATACTTCTTAAAAAAACGCTGCTGTGTGTGTAGATACTCAATTGAAATAGGTTAAGAGCAGCTTATGTTGTGTGAATTACGTTGGACGAAAACATGTTAGCGATCCAATTAACTTTGATAATACAGCATCATTTGACATTTGTATTAGAAGTGACACTGAAAAAAAGGTTTATTTCAGAAACTATACAAATGTATTAAACATACTTCCAAAATAAATAAATAATTAATTAAATCTATACTAATATTATAAAGCTGAAGAGTTTGTTTGTTTGGTTGTTTGAACGCACTAATCTCAGGAACCACTGGTCCGATTTGAAAAATTCTTTCAGTGTTGGATAGTACATTTATCGAGGAAGGCTATAGGCTATATTATATTATCAATAACATATAGAATACATAGATATAGTGTGAGGTATATATGTAGATATAAAGAGATAAATGCAGATAGAGAGATACATAGATATATAGGACTAGAAATGTAGATAGAGATAAATATATATTTAGAGACATGGATAGATTATTTGTATATGTGTAACTACTTCAAACATATTACAAAACAAAACTGAATGAGGCATTGCAATGCATGCCGAGCAGTAGCTAGATAATGGACTCTTTTCAATATTAGTAATCCCTTATTTTTCAGTGTTTTCTATATTGCTTTATAGAGTCTAGATTACATACAGACCAGGTAAATAACTATAAACTGGCAGAACAACGTATGTCGGGATCTGAAAGTGATATAAATTATTTTGCACACTTGACATTCAAATTAAGAAGACAATTACTAACTACATCTGATCTCTAAACAGTTCCCCTTCACCCTGTGTTCAGCCCGGGCAACGCTGGATATTGCAGCTAGTACTGAATATATTAGATGGTGTACCTAACATGAAACTGTTTGAGTGTGATATAAATATTTCAATATTATTATCATGGAAAAAGAAACGGAATTTACAAAACTGTTCGTTATGCTTTTGCTTTGCAGTAGTATTTCACTTATCACTTTTACAATTTTAAAACAACGTATACTTAAATAGTAACCATATATCTGACACTTTTTCACTTCCAGTTCAGTCTACGGAGAGAATAAAATATTTAACGCCCAAGAAGTCACTGTGATACTAGTCTAAGGGCTACGGGATTAATGAGAAGTATTATTCAAAAATATTCACTCTGTTTTCATTTCATAAAAGAGCAATGAACACATTAATATTTGCATTATTGTCTATGACTTATTCACACCTTGTCTTTATGTGTGTGTATATATGTATATATAATAATGGAAACCAAGCAACTTTAATACTACAGTTCATTTTCGTAATATACTTTCATTATAATAATTATTGTGATTTTTGACGAAAGAATTAGGGGTTAACGCTGAGTAAATATTAGTCATTAGATACGAATGAGGTATGCAACTGTGAGTTCTATGAAATAAGTTCGTTGAGAAAATAGCCATTCTCCGAGAAAACCCTCTGGCTAACAACAACACCAACCACGTTTCGCAGTTGTGAAAAATCCAGGTTAAACCCGCAGAGTATTAAACATAGGCCCATTGTACCCCTTTTCTCGGGGTACTGTTTTACAAGAAAGGAAGTTTAAATTATAGTTTTCCTTTAGTATAGTTTATTTGAGTATTGGTGTTATCCGTACGGCGGTATTTTTGAAATGTTGGTAACGTTTTTCAGCGCTAGTGTCGCCTGGGAGCACCTGGTAACAGTTAGTGAGAATATCATTAAATAATTGTGTTTATTGGTTATATTTATAATGTAGTTATATATTTGCATTTGTATAAAAGTATTTTAATTATTAATGCGACAGAGCAAAGTTGGACAAATTGTGATCGGGGTAAAATGAAACAATTCACGAGCACGGCGCACATGCGCGCGAGGGACAGACTTTTTCCCCTCCCTTCGTTGAAGGAGGGGAAGGGAAAGGCAGGCGATCAGCTGTTCTGTACGACGGGCCGGCGAGTGTGATTCGGTTCGCGCCAGGGGCCTCGCTAAAAATGATTTTTGCGAGTGTGGCGCCGGCTTGGGCGGCAAATAACTCGTTGATATGTGTGTGGAAGAGTAGCTGTAAAGCTGGGGAAGATGATAGCCGCTGTTCTATCGCGGCGGAACGAGGCTCCTTCCGGCTGGTATAGCCGTCAGCACCGACTGGCCTGAGGACCAGTGGGGTTTAGCGAGGATTTGCTAATCATACGGAGACGCCGAGCCGATACGTGAGTGACTTCCCTTGTGATTCCCCTTGTGCCACGGAGTTATACTGCAAGAGATTGGTGGCAGAAATAATTACATCAAGCCTGAGAGTGTCATTTTACATCGGAGGTCTGTTTTTCCCCCAGTTACATGTAACAATTTTCGGATATGGACACGTGAAGTAAATAATTGATAAAATTCAAATGGTAGAGACTCGCGTTGAACGTTTTAAGGGTACCTGTCCCCCGAACACTTGAGCACGTCGCGTAACCAGGAAGGCGTTTACTAGCTCGAACTTGGTTTATTTGGGATTTTAAATAAGTATAAGGTCTCTTTGTAACTGATGTTAAGATTAGGGTATTTTTATATTTCCTTATCATGTGCTGGGTATGAATATATATATATATAGTTTATAGTATCGGGCCCGATTTAGTTAATAGGTACCGGAGTAGTATATAATAGGGCATCCGAGATCTGGCTTCTGGCTGTGGATTTAAGATTGTCGGCGTCCGCCATCTTGGATTGTGACGTCACGGCGGCCATCTTGGATTGTGGCGTCACGGCGGCCATCTTGGATGAGCGTAACGGGACACAGTGTAACGGGACACCGTGTAACGGGACATAACGTAACGGGACAAGTAGATCACGGCGGCCATCTTGGATCCGCCATCTTGGATCCGCCATCTTGGATGACGTCATTGTGTTCTCGAAAATTCCGGCGATATGTTTTCCGCCATTTTGGATGACGTCACCATTGCAATTTGGACGCCACCTTTAACTTTTTTATTTATTATCCGATTTTAATGAAATTTTTTTTAAAATTTATAAAAAAATTCAATTAATAAAATTTTAATAAAATATTTAAAAATTATACTTTTACGACACGGAGTTTGGAGTCCTCGGTTCGAACCCGACGAGTGCAAAAAAAAATTAAAAATGGCGACCGATCCTTCCCCTTAGGTGACTGCAGGCAGACTGACTCCCACCGCTTTTTTTTTCAAAGCATATATATCGTCACCTAGTATGACGTCATGTCCGCCATCTTGTCTTCGATGCTGGAGACCACCATCTTGTTTTCGGCCGCTAGAGTACGCTGACGCCATGTTAGTTTAACTCTTACCCGCTAGAGTGCAGTAATCATTTATTATTGCTGTGACACCCGCCATCTTGTCATTTGGCCGCCATCTTGAAAATCCGTAATTATTTAGCTAGAAATTCGGGAAAAGTTCCAAAATTCATTAAATAAATCACTCATTAATTTACATATTGATTCGATGGATTCCTGTCCTCGGTTCGATACCCGATCGATGCAATAATGTTTAATTTTATGAAAAAATAATAATTTCAATAAACCATGTTCAACATTCTTAAAGAGACTTTAAATCCTCTACTACCATCATCCTATAAGCCATCAAGACCAACATATCGGAAATTCGTTATTTTAATGCTAGAGATTCGGGAAAAAGTTCAAAATTCATTAAATAAATTTGTAATCTATATACTGATTGAATAGATCGACTAAGCTCCTTGGTTCGATCCCTGGATGATACAAAACAACTTTAATTTTAAAAAAGTACCACTAATGTGCAAGGTTTGAGAAAATAAAATACACCACAAGTTCTATTAAAAAAAACTTTTATTACATACATACTACACTACTACAAGTACAAAAAAAATACACAGACAAATTACTAAAGCCTTGTGGATTTCTCGACGTCTGCATCTGCCACCCACGAATTGAAGCGAGGTGGAAAGCCCCACCACTTGACATAGGACAGTCCATTTCTTCGTTTTATAATCTTCTCCACCAAGTACGTATCGGGATACAACGTAGGCTGAATCTCTTCGGCATAGAAGCCGCCATGGATAGGTTTGTGGTCCAAATCTTCGAGGTAGTAGGTCCTAGGCTCTGATTCACGAACATGTGTCACACGGAAAAGTTCGGGACTCCAGTTCGCAGTGAAACCTTTCTCGAAGATACCTTTCTGCTTGGAGATTCGCACAATGTCACCGACGTTAGCTTTACGCTTTCGTGGATCTTTCTTCTTCGTGTTGGAAAACACTGTTTGAAGCAGGCGATTGTCCGTTACGTCCTTTGGCTTCATTTTCGTGGTAGAATGCACCGTGGAATTATACTCGCTTATTAGTTTCGGCAAGATGTCAAGCCACTTGTCATTTCCGTTAGCCGTGAACTGCCGCCACATCTTGGAACGCAAAGTTCTATTAAACCTTTCGACAACGGAGGCTTTGACGTTACTAAATGTAGAGAAGTGTTTGATGCCATACCTCTTCATCAAAGCCTTGAAGGTCGCATTGTAGAATTCTTTCCCGAGGTCCGTTTGCAGCTGCGACGGTACACGTCCATCATGCAAAATATTGTTCATGGCCTTGGCTACGTCAGTTGCAGTCTTTGATTTGACAGGTCTAGCCCAAGCGAACTTGCTATAAACATCGATGACTGTCAACATGTACTTGAAACCTTTATTCAATCGGGAATACGGTATCATCTCAACAAGGTCCGCCTGGAATAAATCATCAATTCCACGAACTATGACTTTGCGACGAAGGTATTTCCGTCTAGCAGGAGCATGAAGTTCGCGAGCGATTCCGGTTCGACTCATTGTATGTAGCCGGCTTCCTTCAGTTCTTCAAGTATGGAGACTAATTCGTTGATGTGCGAATAGTTTCCTACACTAAGCGATGCATGTAGAATTCTAAGGCGATCAACTAATTCATTAGGGTCGTCCCAATATACATAGTCAAATGTCTGACCACTTTCTAGCTTTTTTAAACCTTCGCCATGTATTGTTAGTTCACTGAAGAGATTAGCGAGAATGTCGATTTTTTCATGATCTACGTCTTTATATACACCACTATCTGGATCGTTATCGCGAAAATGTGCATTGGTTAGCTCTAGCAGTTTTTTGTACTCTTGTAAGTCGTTGTGAGAATATCCTTTAGGCTCCCTGCGAAACAGCAATTCGTACAGACCCGGAGTCCCGCGCGTTTTGAACTCTGCTACGCGCACGATATTTCCTGGTAGAAAGTCTATTTCTTTAGCACCGAGGAACCATTTATTATGTTTTCTGTACACTCCGTAGGTCGTGTCATTATTCCGGCTCGTAAACGATATCAGGTATGGTCGGACCATTGCATTAACTTGATGTCCCTTTTTCGGTATTTTTTTCTTGTGCATGGACTCTGTACTTGTAAAGTCCTCTTCTTCTCGATCTGGTTCATACTTTCTCTTCTTTACAGTCGACATTTCATCTTCAACTTCTGTCTTCACAATGAAGGCTGGTTCTTCCTTGTTTTTAAGTTCGTCGAGGCGACTAGTGATTGGTTTAAATATCTCCTCATTTTCCATCTCACGTGCAAGTCTGGTTCGTCTAGCAAGTAAATATTTTTCGCGAACAGACTGTATAGCTCGATGAAGGTCACTGGCCAGGTCCGACATTGTACTGGCTGAAAACTTATTGCAAGACCTCCTTTTATACTTTTCTATTCGTTCGCAGAAACTTCTTTCTTGTGTTTGGCCAAATCTGAATTTGTTGACGATTGAGATAGTGATGCTTTCAGACTACTTTGAAAAGTCCTCAGATCGTCCCGTCTTTGTGCATTCGAAACTTCGATCATGTCGCGAATGCGAGAATCCGAAGCTTCCACGCGCTGGTCTATGGCTACGAGGTACTCAAGTAATTCCTTTTTCACCCCGTCTATTTTTTGAGCCAGTAGCAAAATGTATTTGCGGATAACGTCGTCATGAGACTTGAGAGCAGTACGTAAGTCTCGACTGCTACGACCGAATTTCGAAATGCTATGACTCATGTTTGGTGATAAACTGATCGAAACCTCGTCTGTACCTGCCCTTATATAGAGGCCAGTCTTTGACTATAACTAGGAATCCGTGTTCTTCTTTCCAACACAAGGAGCAAATGTCTTTGAATTCCTGGAATGTCATGTCGGTGTTTACGTGATCATCATAAGCGTGGCGTAAATTAAGTTCGTCCATGCGAAACAAAACTATGACATTCGCATTATCTCGTAGGAGATGTTTTGGAATACGACTGTACGTCTGACACAGGTATACGCAGTCTACCTTGGCGTGTCTGCCCATGGAAAAGTACTCTTGTATTATGCCTTGTTTCTCGCACATTACATCGTCGAAAACAAACACGGAATTAGGCTTTGCTTCGCTTGGAGGTACAACATCGGTATTATCGCTAAACGGAAAATACTCCAGACCATCCACGGATCGTAGAACAGTTGCTAGGCGCTGGTACTTTGGCTGTTGCAACGACTTGGAATACAAGTAAACGTTCTCGAACCGAAGACCATTTGGTTCCTCCAGTAAACTCAGTAAAACACACGTCTTGCCGCAGTTGGACGGACCCGCCATTATGCATCGTACAGCAGAAGGCAACAGTAAGCCATGTCGTGATTCACGCGCACTAAATACATCGTCTTGCGTAATGCGCACGGGCAAACACACGTCTTGCTTGACGACCTGCATTGTACTAAAGTAATTGTATAAAATCAAACACATTTATACTTTCTGGTCAGTTGCATGTAATGACTCGAAGAGGTAAGAACAAAAAACACATCGGTGCGGGACTCGTAAACTCGCTGATAAACAACCTACCATTCGAGCTACACATTCCCGGCTACAGATTCTGCGGCCCCGGCACTAAACTAGCGAAAAGGTTAGCTCGCGGTGACAAGGGCATTAATTCTCTCGACGAAAAGTGCAAGCAGCACGATATCGCATATTCATTAAGCAAGGATCTGGAATCCAGGCACCGGGCCGACGAGACATTGGCACAGGAAGCCGAAGATATAAGTAAATCGTCGAACGCGGGACTAGGAGAGAAAATCGCAGCGTGGGGCGTATCTAAGATCATGAAGGCAAAGACGAAATTAGGACTGGGCGCTCGTCGAGTCAGCTCCATCAAGTCAAAGACTAACTCGCGCAAGACCAAACGCAAGATCGGTGCAGGTGTGCAAAAAGCCAAGCAAAAATTACAGACTCTCGACAAGAAGATTATAGGAGGATTTCTTCCTTTGCTTTTGCCTGCATTGGGTGTTCTCGGCGGCCTCATCGGTGCAACGAGCGGTATAGTGCGGGCAGTCAACACTTCGAAGAATGAGCGCAAGCAGTTAAAAGAAGCACAGCGACACAATGCCAGCATGGAAGCCATTGCCATCGGTAAAAAAAACGGCGCAGGACTGTACTTACGACCTCACAAGACAGGCCGAGGCATGAAAAAGAAACGAATGAAAAAATCCTAAGTTCCCTGCCGAAACGACCGCTCACCAACGTAGATTTAATAAAGTACGCACGCAAACTTAAAATAGCAAATTTCCGCGGCGTGTTTATGCGAGACACTTTGCCCAGCAAGCCAAAGACACGTGAGTGCGCCATAATTAATTTAGACACGTCGGCGGGTCGAGGCACGCACTGGGTAGCCTATGTAAAGTCTGGAAAAAAAGCTACTTACTACGACAGTTTTGGAAATTTACGCCCTCCGCCAGAACTTAGGTTGTACCTGGGCCGGTCCACTATGTTGTTTTACAATTACGAAACGGAACAGAGGCCAAATCAAACAAACTGCGGACACTTGTGTCTTCGCTTTTTAACAAACAAAAATTAGCTGACCAATAAAAATTGCTACTTAAAGGTTGTGCAGTGACGATAATTTATTAGTCATGTCGATAACACTTACCTTGTCAGGTCACGCATCTGAGCTGCGGGCGGTTCATTTCCCGCCTCTGGATTTAGACGGAGAATGGAGCATCGGACTCGTAGATTTTCAAACGTATAATGCCATACCGAACATCGACGAGGAAAACTGCAAGATATGCTTCCTGAAAAGCGATGGGACCGCTCATGAAATACAGTTACCTGTTGGCTCTTACGAAATTGACGACATTGCAAATTACATCAGGGATATGTTACCACAGGATGTAGACTTTCAACTGCGTGGAAATCCAAACACTCAAAAAAGCATTCTAACATGCAGTGAAAATGTCGACTTTACGAAACCTGGCACCATAGGTACCATGCTCGGATTAGAATCAAAGGTTTATGATACGGGAAGAACGTACGAATCTACGCGCGCAGTAAACATTTTGCCTGTGAATGTCATAAGAATAAACTGTAATTTGGCAAGTGGAACGTATCTCAACGGAAGACTAAGCAACATGATTCACGAGTTTTCGCCGATGGTCCCGCCAGGATATAAACTGGTAGAAGTACCGCAAAGTATCATTTACGTTCCAGTCGTCGTGAAGTGCGCACACGAAGTCGTCGTCCGAATCGTTGACCAGCGAGGACGATTGGTGAATTTTCAAGACGAAGAAATTACATTACGTCTGCACTTGAAGCGATGGGCATAAAGTTCGTAACACCGAACAGTTATAAAAGAAATCGTATTGTCGTGAATAAGAACAGTTCTCTACCAGACATCGGTGCGTTAACACCTGACAACATAAAGTATCTCCTCAGTATTGGACAAGTGCCGAATAAATATGGAAGACGAAATCCTCAACGTGGAAGATCCGGTCATTTTTGATGACAGCATTACGAAAATGGAATTGCACGAGTACCAGCCTTTCCTGCTCGGACCGTACGCACTACCATCGGAAGTACGCATTGCTGTACAGCACCAAGATATTTGTACTTTACCTTCGCAGTCATTTCTACGTATATGAGGCACGCTTACAAAAGCGGATGGTACGCATCCGACAACGACATCAATATCCTGCAATGGTATTCTTCACCTAATCGAGCGCATTACTTATGTACTCAATGGTGTCGAGGTAGACCAGACGAGAGATGTAGGCATAACATCTGCTATGAAAAATTACCTTTCGCTCACGCCAAATGAACTGTCTGCTGCAAAGATGGCCGGTTGGGCTCTCGAGGATGAATATAAGCTTCCGGTTTATGCCGAAGGAAAGTTCGAAGTTTGTGTTCCTCTGTCCATGCTTCTCGGATTCGCTGAGGACTACAAGCATATAATCATTAATTCGAAACAAGAGCTCGTACTGCTTCTAGCCAACACGCACATTAATGCAATTGTCACCGCTGCTGAAAACCCTCAAGATGTTTCGCTAACACTTCAGTCTATCGAAACATCTTGAGGGTTTTCAGCAGCGGTGACAATTGCATTAATGTGCGTGTTGGCTAGAAGCAGTACGAGCTCTTGTTTCGAATTAATGATTATATGCTTGTAGTCCTCAGCGAATCCGAGAAGCATGGACAGAGGAACACAAACTTCGAACTTTCCTTCGGCATAAACCGGAAGCTTATATTCATCCTCGAGAGCCCAACCGGCCATCTTTGCAGCAGACAGTTCATTTGGCGTGAGCGAAAGGTAATTTTTCATAGCAGATGTTATGCCTACATCTCTCGTCTGGTCTACCTCGACACCATTGAGTACATAAGTAATGCGCTCGATTAGGTGAAGAATACCATTGCAGGATATTGATGTCGTTGTCGGATGCGTACCATCCGCTTTTGTAAGCGTGCCTCTTATACGTAGAAATGACTGCGAAGGTAAAGTACAAATATCTTGGTGCTGTACAGCAATGCGTACTTCCGATGGTAGTGCGTACGGTCCGAGCAGGAAAGGCTGGTACTCGTGCAATTCCATTTTCGTAATGCTGTCATCAAAAATGACCGGATCTTCCACGTTGAGGATTTCGTCTTCCATATTTATTCGGCACTTGTCCAATACTGAGGAGATACTTTATGTTGTCAGGTGTTAACGCACCGATGTCTGGTAGAGAACTGTTCTTATTCACGACAATACGATTTCTTTTATAACTGTTCGGTGTTACGAACTTTATGCCCATCGCTTCAAGTGCAGACGTAATGTAATTTCTTCGTCTTGAAAATTCACCAATCGTCCTCGCTGGTCAACGATTCGGACGACGACTTCGTGTGCGCACTTCACGACGACTGGAACGTAAATGATACTTTGCGGTACTTCTACCAGTTTATATCCTGGCGGGACCATCGGCGAAAACTCGTGAATCATGTTGCTTAGTCTTCCGTTGAGATACGTTCCACTTGCCAAATTACAGTTTATTCTTATGACATTCACAGGCAAAATGTTTACTGCGCGCGTAGATTCGTACGTTCTTCCTGTATCATAAACCTTTGATTCGAATCCGAGCATGGTACCTATGGTGCCAGGTTTCGTAAAGTCGACATTTTCACTGCATGTTAGAATGCTTTTTTGAGTGTTTGGATTTCCACGCAGTTGAAAGTCTACATCCTGTGGTAACATATCCCTGATGTAATTTGCAATGTCGTCAATTTCGTAAGAGCCAACAGGTAACTGTATTTCATGAGCGGTCCCATCGCTTTTCAGGAAGCATATCTTGCAGTTTTCCTCGTCGATGTTCGGTATGGCATTATACGTTTGAAAATCTACGAGTCCGATGCTCCATTCTCCGTCTAAATCCAGAGGCGGGAAATGAACCGCCCGCAGCTCAGATGCGTGACCTGACAAGGTAAGTGTTATCGACATGACTAATAAATTATCGTCACTGCACAACCTTTAAGTAGCAATTTTTATTGGTCAGCTAATTTTTGTTTGTTAAAAAGCGAAGACACAAGTGTCCGCAGTTTGTTTGATTTGGCCTCTGTTCCGTTTCGTAATTGTAAAACAACGTAGTGGACCGGCCCAGGTACAACCTAAGTTCTGGCGGAGGGCGTAAATTTCCAAAACTGTCGTAGTAAGTAGCTTTTTTTCCAGACTTTACATAGGCTACCCAGTGCGTGCCTCGACCCGCCGACGTGTCTAAATTAATTATGGCGCACTCACGTGTCTTTGGCTTGCTGGGCAAAGTGTCTCGCATAAACACGCCGCGGAAATTTGCTATTTTAAGTTTGCGTGCGTACTTTATTAAATCTACGTTGGTGAGCGGTCGTTTCGGCAGGGAACTTAGGATTTTTTCATTCGTTTCTTTTTCATGCCTCGGCCTGTCTTGTGAGGTCGTAAGTACAGTCCTGCGCCGTTTTTTTTACCGATGGCAATGGCTTCCATGCTGGCATTGTGTCGCTGTGCTTCTTTTAACTGCTTGCGCTCATTCTTCGAAGTGTTGACTGCCCGCACTATACCGCTCGTTGCACCGATGAGGCCGCCGAGAACACCCAATGCAGGCAAAAGCAAAGGAAGAAATCCTCCTATAATCTTCTTGTCGAGAGTCTGTAATTTTTGCTTGGTTTTTTGCACACCTGCACCGATCTTGCGTTTGGTCTTGCGCGAGTTAGTCTTTGACTTGATGGAGCTGACTCGACGAGCGCCCAGTCCTAATTTCGTCTTTGCCTTCATGATCTTAGATACGCCCCACGCTGCGATTTTCTCTCCTAGTCCCGCGTTCGACGATTTACTTATATCTTCGGCTTCCTGTGCCAATGTCTCGTCGGCCCGGTGCCTGGATTCCAGATCCTTGCTTAATGAATATGCGATATCGTGCTGCTTGCACTTTTCGTCGAGAGAATTAATGCCCTTGTCACCGCGAGCTAACCTTTTCGCTAGTTTAGTGCCGGGGCCGCAGAATCTGTAGCCGGGAATGTGTAGCTCGAATGGTAGGTTGTTTATCAGCGAGTTTACGAGTCCCGCACCGATGTGTTTTTTGTTCTTACCTCTTCGAGTCATTACATGCAACTGACCAGAAAGTATAAATGTGTTTGATTTTATACAATTACTTTAGTACAATGCAGGTCGTCAAGCAAGACGTGTGTTTGCCCGTGCGCATTACGCAAGACGATGTATTTAGTGCGCGTGAATCACGACATGGCTTACTGTTGCCTTCTGCTGTACGATGCATAATGGCGGGTCCGTCCAACTGCGGCAAGACGTGTGTTTTACTGAGTTTACTGGAGGAACCAAATGGTCTTCGGTTCGAGAACGTTTACTTGTATTCCAAGTCGTTGCAACAGCCAAAGTACCAGCGCCTAGCAACTGTTCTACGATCCGTGGATGGTCTGGAGTATTTTCTGTTTAGCGATAATACCGATGTTGTACCTCCAAGCGAAGCAAAGCCTAATTCCGTGTTTGTTTTCGACGATGTAATGTGCGAGAAACAAGGAATAATACAAGAGTACTTTTCCATGGGCAGACACGCCAAGGTAGACTGCGTATACCTGTGTCAGACGTACAGTCGTATTCCAAAACATCTCCTACGAGATAATGCGAATGTCATAGTTTTGTTTCGCATGGACGAACTTAATTTACGCCACGCTTATGATGATCACGTAAACACCGACATGACATTCCAGGAATTCAAAGACATTTGCTCCTTGTGTTGGAAAGAAGAACACGGATTCCTAGTTATAGTCAAAGACTGGCCTCTATATAAGGGCAGGTACAGACGAGGTTTCGATCAGTTTATCACCAAACATGAGTCATAGCATTTCGAAATTCGGTCGTAGCAGTCGAGACTTACGTACTGCTCTCAAGTCTCATGACGACGTTATCCGCAAATACATTTTGCTACTGGCTCAAAAAATAGACGGGGTGAAAAAGGAATTACTTGAGTACCTCGTAGCCAATCGTCAACAAATTCAGATTTGGCCAAACACAAGAAAGAAGTTTCTGCGAACGAATAGAAAAGTATAAAAGGAGGTCTTGCAATAAGTTTTCAGCCAGTACAATGTCGGACCTGGCCAGTGACCTTCATCGAGCTATACAGTCTGTTCGCGAAAAATATTTACTTGCTAGACGAACCAGACTTGCACGTGAGATGGAAAATGAGGAGATATTTAAACCAATCACTAGTCGCCTCGACGAACTTAAAAACAAGGAAGAACCAGCCTTCATTGTGAAGACAGAAGTTGAAGATGAAATGCCGACTGTAAAGAAGAGAAAGTATGAACCAGATCGAGAAGAAGAGGACTTAACAAGTACAGGGACATCAAGTTAATGCAATGGTCCGACCATACCTGATATCGTTTACGAGCCGGAATAATGACACGACCTACGGAGTGTACAGAAAACATAATAAATGGTTCCTCGGTGCTAAAGAAATAGACTTTCTACCAGGAAATATCGTGCGCGTAGCAGAGTTCAAAACGCGCGGGACTCCGGGTCTGTACGAATTGCTGTTTCGCAGGGAGCCTAAAGGATATTCTCACAACGACTTACAAGAGTACAAAAAACTGCTAGAGCTAACCAATGCACATTTTCGCGATAACGATCCAGATAGTGGTGTATATAAAGACGTAGATCATGAAAAAATCGACATTCTCGCTAATCTCTTCAGTGAACTAACAATACATGGCGAAGGTTTAAAAAAGCTAGAAAGTGGTCAGACATTTGACTATGTATATTGGGACGACCCTAATGAATTAGTTGATCGCCTTAGAATTCTACATGCATCGCTTAGTGTAGGAAACTATTCGCACATCAACGAAATAGTCTCCATACTTGAAGAACTGAAGGAAGCCGGCTACATACAATGAGTCGAACCGGAATCGCTCGCGAACTTCATGCTCCTGCTAGACGGAAATACCTTCGTCGCAAAGTCATAGTTCGTGGAATTGATGATTTATTCCAGGCGGACCTTGTTGAGATGATACCGTATTCCCGATTGAATAAAGGTTTCAAGTACATGTTGACAGTCATCGATGTTTATAGCAAGTTCGCTTGGGCTAGACCTGTCAAATCAAAGACTGCAACTGACGTAGCCAAGGCCATGAACAATATTTTGCATGATGGACGTGTACCGTCGCAGCTGCAAACGGACCTCGGGAAAGAATTCTACAATGCGACCTTCAAGGCTTTGATGAAGAGGTATGGCATCAAACACTACTCTACATTTAGTAACGTCAAAGCCTCCGTTGTCGAAAGGTTTAACAGAACTTTGCGTTCCAAGATGTGGCGGCAGTTCACGGCTAACGGAAATTACAAGTGGCTTGACATCTTGCCGAAACTAATAAGCGAGTATAATTCCACGGTGCATTCTACCACGAAAATGAAGCCAAAGGACGTAACGGACAATCGCCTGCTTCAAACAGTGTTTTCCAACACGAAGAAGAAAGATCCACGAAAGCGTAAAGCTAACGTCGGTGACATTGTGCGAATCTCCAAGCAGAAAGGTATCTTCGAGAAAGGTTTCACTGCGAACTGGAGTCCCGAACTTTTCCGTGTGACACATGTTCGTGAATCAGAGCCTAGGACCTACTACCTCGAAGATTTGGACCACAAACCTATCCATGGCGGCTTCTATGCCGAAGAGATTCAGCCTACGTTGTATCCCGATACGTACTTGGTGGAGAAGATTATAAAACGAAGAAATGGACTGTCCTACGTCAAGTGGTGGGGCTTTCCACCTCGCTTCAATTCGTGGGTGGCAGATGCAGACGTCGAGAAATCCACAAGGCTTTAGTAATTTGTCTGTGTATTTTTTTTGTACTTGTAGTAGTGTAGTATGTATGTAATAAAAGTTTTTTTAATAGAACTTGTGGTGTATTTTATTTTCTCAAACATTGCACATTAGTGGTACTTTTTTAAAATTAAAGTTGTTTTCTATCATCCAGGGATCGAACCAAGGAGCTTAGTCGATCTATTCAATCAGTATATAGATTACAAATTTATTTAATGAATTTTGAACTTTTTCCCGAATCTCTAGCATTAAAATAACGAATTTCCGATATGTTGGTCTTGATGGCTTATAGGATGATGGTAGTAGAGGATTTAAAGTCTCTTTAAGAATGTTGAACATGGTTTATTGAAATTATTATTTTTTCATAAAATTAAACATTATTGCATCGATCGGGTATCGAACCGAGGACAGGAATCCATCGAATCAATATGTAAATTAATGAGTGATTTATTTAATGAATTTTGGAACTTTTCCCGAATTTCTAGCTAAATAATTACGGATTTTCAAGATGGCGGCCAAATGACAAGATGGCGGGTGTCACAGCAATAATAAATGATTACTGCACTCTAGCGGGTAAGAGTTAAACTAACATGGCGTCAGCGTACTCTAGCGGCCGAAAACAAGATGGTGGTCTCCAGCATCGAAGACAAGATGGCGGACATGACGTCATACTAGGTGACGATATATATGCTTTGAAAAAAAAAGCGGTGGGAGTCAGTCTGCCTGCAGTCACCTAAGGGGAAGGATCGGTCGCCATTTTTAATTTTTTTTTGCACTCGTCGGGTTCGAACCGAGGACTCCAAACTCCGTGTCGTAAAAGTATAATTTTTAAATATTTTATTAAAATTTTATTAATTGAATTTTTTTATAAATTTTAAAAAAAATTTCATTAAAATCGGATAATAAATAAAAAAGTTAAAGGTGGCGTCCAAATTGCAATGGTGACGTCATCCAAAATGGCGGAAAACATATCGCCGGAATTTTCGAGAACACAATGACGTCATCCAAGATGGCGGATCCAAGATGGCGGATCCAAGATGGCCGCCGTGATCTACTTGTCCCGTTACGTTATGTCCCGTTACACGGTGTCCCGTTACACTGTGTCCCGTTACGCTGTGTCCCGTTACGCTCATCCAAGATGGCCGCCGTGACGCCACAATCCAAGATGGCCGCCGTGACGTCACAATCCAAGATGGCGGACGCCGACAATCTTCAATCCACAGCCAGAAGCCAGATCTCGGATGCCCTATTATATACTACTTACCGGCAAATGCTTATATTGTTTTACTGCTTGTAATATTTTGATGTCAGACGTTCAGATTAATAAATATTGTTTTGTCGTACTTGCCACAAAAGTTGTGCTTTCTTAAGCAGATTCCTTTCTTTTGTTGTTTAAATTAAGCCCTGATATTTTCTATACCCGCGTTGAATGCCGAGAGGTTTGGGTGAACTGTGTGCCGTAACTTATTTTTCTGATATGTCGGATGGCGATACACTATACCAGGTAATTCCCGGCAATTTTACGCGGTTCACGACGCTCCCTAGGGGCTTAAGGGGGCGTCAAATGCACCACTCTGCTACTGGGATTTGCTTGTGGCTAAGCATAGCGGTTGTGGTTGGTATTGGCGTAATTTCAATGATGCCTGTTAGCTGGATCTACAAGCTGACTAAGCCCGAGTTATTAAGCAATGTTCAAGCTGCGGGCTTAGCCGTAAACGCCGAGGTGGGTATTGACGAGTTACGAAAAACGTTTTCCGAATTCTTGAAGGAAAGAGAGGTAGGAGTCATTTCAGCGGAAGGGATATCGAGGTCTACAGCTGGGATTCACGGGAAAATAGACCTGTTAGGTCAAATAGAAAAAAAGGTGATTTTGGACAGCATTAAAGGTTTGCCAGTGTTACATGAGGGGGACCCCAGTAAGTTAATACCCTTTTGTAGTGAGGTTGATAAAATGGTTGACGTCGAACTTTTTGAAGACCAAAGCTATTTGATAAAATGCCTAGCAGGGAGGTGCTCGGGAGTGGCCCGAAACGTTTTGAGTCAGTGTGCAGTGGAAAATAGCAGTTGGGAACGAACGAAGAAATTATTGTGGGAAAATATGTGCCCCCGACGAGTTAAACTACGTCTTGAAAAAGAGCATGTGTACCGGTTCCAAAAAGCTCACGAGAGCATGGTAGAATTTGTGCAGAATGTGAGTAGCATGAGTAAAGTTTTTGGTCTCGGGTTGAGCGAGGGAGATATGGTGCAAATAGTAGTAGAAAACATGCGCCCCGAGGTGAGGAGGGAGTGTGCGTTTGTAGGAAAACCAAAGGGCACTGGGAAATTATTTACGTGGGCAGTTGAAATTGATAATTTATGGTGTGCTAAGAGAGATTTTGAACGCATGGGTGGTAGTAGGTTTCCAAACCAATATGTTAAGATCTCGGAGGAAGAGGGGCAGAAAGGGCCTAGGAGCTGTTTTAGGTGTGGAAAACCGGGTCACTTTAAAGAAGAATGCCCGGAAAAGGGAAGGGGGTTAGTATGCGATTACCGTGGGAGGAGAGGTCATGAAAAAAGGTCTTGTTTCAAAGCCCGTGATGAGGAAGAAAAAAAGGGGCGGGAATGTAAGGCGTAAGGTACTTACCGTACGTTTTTGTCATTAACTAGTAGTTTGGTAAGTTATTAGGGTTTAGTCTTGCTAGTAATTATATATTAGAGATTGTAAAGAGAGCTCAAATAGTTGTATTGTACGCGCCGTACGTTTTTGTTATTTATAAGTTTTTGGTAATTTTTTTTTTACTGCATTAGTTTTAGGGTAGGTTTAGTTTAGCTTTTGGAGTGAGGTACCACTCTATTCAGTGTTGTTCTATCATGTCTCTTGACTCGTGTTTTTGAGAAATTTTCCGCAATCTGTTTGTGATTCTAAGGCTGTGATTTATTTCCTTCTATATGTGTCTAAATGTTTTATTCTATGTTTTTATTGGTACCTACCTAAAGAAATTGTTATTACCTTAGTTTTACTTTTAAAGTTTTTTTTGGGGGGGATATTGTACCCCTTTTCTCGGGGTACTGTTTTACAAGAAAGGAAGTTTAAATTATAGTTTTCCTTTAGTATAGTTTATTTGAGTATTGGTGTTATCCGTACGGCGGTATTTTTGAAATGTTGGTAACGTTTTTCAGCGCTAGTGTCGCCTGGGAGCACCTGGTAACAGTTAGTGAGAATATCATTAAATAATTGTGTTTATTGGTTATATTTATAATGTAGTTATATATTTGCATTTGTATAAAAGTATTTTAATTATTAATGCGACAGAGCAAAGTTGGACAAATTGTGATCGGGGTAAAATGAAACAATTCACGAGCACGGCGCACATGCGCGCGAGGGACAGACTTTTTCCCCTCCCTTCGTTGAAGGAGGGGAAGGGAAAGGCAGGCGATCAGCTGTTCTGTACGACGGGCCGGCGAGTGTGATTCGGTTCGCGCCAGGGGCCTCGCTAAAAATGATTTTTGCGAGTGTGGCGCCGGCTTGGGCGGCAAATAACTCGTTGATATGTGTGTGGAAGAGTAGCTGTAAAGCTGGGGAAGATGATAGCCGCTGTTCTATCGCGGCGGAACGAGGCTCCTTCCGGCTGGTATAGCCGTCAGCACCGACTGGCCTGAGGACCAGTGGGGTTTAGCGAGGATTTGCTAATCATACGGAGACGCCGAGCCGATACGTGAGTGACTTCCCTTGTGATTCCCCTTGTGCCACGGAGTTATACTGCAAGAGATTGGTGGCAGAAATAATTACATCAAGCCTGAGAGTGTCATTTTACATCGGAGGTCTGTTTTTCCCCCAGTTACATGTAACAATTTTCGGATATGGACACGTGAAGTAAATAATTGATAAAATTCAAATGGTAGAGACTCGCGTTGAACGTTTTAAGGGTACCTGTCCCCCGAACACTTGAGCACGTCGCGTAACCAGGAAGGCGTTTACTAGCTCGAACTTGGTTTATTTGGGATTTTAAATAAGTATAAGGTCTCTTTGTAACTGATGTTAAGATTAGGGTATTTTTATATTTCCTTATCATGTGCTGGGTATGAATATATATATATATATATAGTTTATAGTATCGGGCCCGATTTAGTTAATAGGTACCGGCAAATGCTTATATTCTTTTACTGCTTGTAATAGTTTGATGTCAGACGTTCAGATTAATAAATATTGTTTTGTCGTACTTGCCACAAAAGTTGTGCTTTCTCAAGCAGATTCCTTTCTTTTGTTGTTTAAATTAAGCCCTGATATTTTCTATACCCGCGTTGAATGCCGAGAGGTTTGGGTGAACTGTGTGCCGTAACTTATTTTTCTGATATGTCGGATGGCGATACACTATACCAGGTAATTCCCGGCAATTTTACGCGGTTCACGACGCTCCCTAGGGGCTTAAGGGGGCGTCACCATTACTAAGTTGTTTTCTACTTACAGATTTTAAAGTACTTTTGAGATATTTTAATTTTGTATTTTTTATGAAATTCGATTAGATTAAATAAAAAATATATATTTAATAAAAACAATTATACAAGTAATATTTGACATTTGTATTAGAAGTGACACTGAAAAAAAGGTTTATTTCTGAAACTATAAAAATATATTAAACATACTTCCAAAAAAAAAAATCATTCCTTTTTGCT
Organism: Bacillus rossius redtenbacheri; assembly: GCF_032445375.1. Lineage (NCBI taxonomy): Eukaryota > Metazoa > Arthropoda > Insecta > Phasmatodea > Bacillidae > Bacillus > Bacillus rossius. The sequence continues at coordinate 52,385,937 of NC_086334.1, read as the reverse complement.
GGATTAGTAAAATACCTTTTTTTTTTTAATTTGCATAAAAAAATATTTGTAAAATAAAGTTTTACACATTTTTTTTTCTTTTCCCATTTCCCGTAAAAGTTTTGAGATTATATATTACGTTTTATGTCCATTTAAAAATATAAATTTGTACGTTTGGGTATACGTATGCATTTTTTTAAACCCGAAAGCGGTTTTGATACCGATTTCATAATTTTTTTAATTGATCGGTAAGAAATGGTTTGCAGCAACGTAATATGCCCCGCTAAGAACTGTTCCTACGGCTGAGTTCCGATATATTTAAACAAACATAACTTTCCTTTTCAAAGCTTGTCATTTCTGTGCAAAAAATGTATCAGTTAAAAAATGTATGAATCATTTTTGTCAGTGATTTGAATCAGTGTTTTAGAAAATGAGTTTTCGAATCAGAGGAAAACATTATTTTTTTTTAATTCAAAGGCCAGATCAGCCGCTTCCAAGGCCTCCAATTCCCTTTCGATCTTTCACGATCCACCCAGCGTAGAGACGGTAAGGGTTCCTTGCTGTCTTCCACCCGCCTTTCCTATTATACGTGAGGGCCATAATAAATATGCGGGGAAAAAAGTAGTTTTTCGTGCCAACCTAGGATTCGTACCCACCCGTCGATGATAGTCCCCCCTCCTCTTCCAAGCAAGTGCGTGTGGGGATTAGGAACAGGGGAGAGAGAAGGGAGGATAAGAAATACGACAGGAAAGTTTGGTAACATCTGCAGGGCGGAGAAAGAGAGAGAGAGAGAGGAGGAGGAGAAGGGGGTGGAAGGTTTTTCAGCCTGGAATTGAGACGGGAGGTGGCTCTTTTTTTATTCGAGAGGGCGGGTCACATCGCGCGAGGTGCAATAAGGGTCGAGACCCAGGGCATAACGGTCTGCGAGGGACTCGGCATTCAAAGGAAGTTCCCACGCATTCATCTCGAGGCGCGCCTGGTGGTGGAACTGGGAAGTAATTAGAGCCGCGAACAAACTGGCGAAACGAAGTCTACAGTTCAGGACCGCGCGGAAATATTGCCAAGTTTTATGAATGCTAGAAATGTGCCTTACTCGAGAGTGAATTGTTATTTTAACTTATCATTATTGGTGTGAAACTTCAGGAACTTTTTCTGTCAGCGATAATTTTTTTTAATAAAATTAAAATAAGTCTTAGAACGTATTTTCTTTCAGCGAGTATAATTATTTTGTACTTTAGCTCCAAAACAACAGAATATTTTGAACATGATTTAAGTCTAGGGAAATTGATAGTCGCTAAATAATGGCGAATTAAAACGTAAATATCTATTTTGTTAACGCAATCAAGGTATTGAATTTCTCCAAAGCTGTTGCACTAAATGCTTGATTTCCCCCTTCGGTCACGGTCAGTAGTTGGAAATAGGGGGTTCAAGCACAGGCGGAGGAGCCAGGAGCCCGCCATCTTGGATGACGTCATCGGCGGCCATCTTGGATGACGTCATCGGCGGCCATCTTGGATGACGTCATCATGACCTTTGACCTTGACCTTTGACCTTGCTAATCTATGCTAATCTATGCCAATCTACGCTAATCTATGCCAATCTATGCCAATCTATGCTAATCTATGCCAATCTATGCCAATTCGTATGCCAATCTATGCTAATCCATATGTTAATCCATGCTAATCCATATGCTAATCCATACTAATCCATCCGCCATTTTATATTTCTAGAAATTTCCACCAACTTCGAATCGTGACGTCACCGTTGCACTTTTCGTCACGGCCGCCATCTTGGATTAGAATTTTTTTTTTTCGAACTTTTGAAATTCGATGTAATCATCAGCCGCCATCTTGTTTCGTCTGCTGGTGGCCGCCATCTTGTTTTCGTCTGCTGGTGGCCGCCATCTTGTTTTCGTCTGCTGGAGGCAGCCATCTTGTGACGTCATATAGTTCTGTTGGTCGCCACCAGATAGCAGCAGGGATTATTTTATTTTAACTAAAATATTTTCAGTGCCGAGGCTGGGATTCGATCCATGGGACGTGAAAACGTCCAGGATGTCGTGGTTACGAGGCGGACACCTTGACCACTAGACCACGAGACCAATTGGGATATGGTGGAATAAATAATCTATATATGCTACGTACTGACGGCAAGTTTATGATAAATGGGGGAGGAGGGTGTTTTTGCCTTCCTTAATGCATACCTAAGGCCCCACATTTTAAATTAAAATTATTATACAGCCGCCATCTTTAATTCCAGCACAGACTACCAGATGGCACTAAATTCAAAAATTAGTTACCAGAGGCGCCGCCATCTTGGTTCTCAAGTTGGCTGGTAGATGTCGCTAGTATCGCGCGCCAAATTCAAAAATTAGTTACCAGAGGCGCCGCCATCTTGGTTCTCAAGTTGGCTGGTAGATGTCGCTAGTATCGCGCGCCAAATTCAAAAATTAGTTGCCAGAGGCGCCGCCATCTTGGTTCTCAAGTTGGCTGGTAGATGTCGCTAGTATCGCGCGCCAAATTCAAAAATTAGTTGCCAGAGGCGCCGCCATCTTGGTTCTCAAGTTGGCTGGTAGATGTCGCCACCGTCGCCATATTTTAGTTCATACAATCGATACCAGATGACGCCACCATCGCCATCTTTAGTTCCTAGTGTTGCTACCAGAGTGTGCCACCGTCGCCATCGTGTGCCACCGTCGCCATCTTTAATTCTTAAAGTTACCGCCGGAGCGCGCCACCGTCGCCATCTTTAATTCTTAAAGTTACCGCCGGAGCGCGCCACCGTCGCCATCTTTAATTCTTAAATTTACTGCCGGATGGCGCCAAGTGTTATGTAGTCAGTCTAGACAAGTCGGGATAAGTTTGGAACCTGTAGCCATATTATTATTAATTAATAATGTATGTTTATTAAATATGATAGAGTATTTATAAAATATTGGTGTTGTGTAGAGACTCTCTCTTCTTCTCGTAGTGGTGGAAGACATCTCGAAGGTAGTGTTAGAATTTATGTATTAAAGCAATCACTCTAGCTGAGGAGACTAATAACTTATAGTTACAATTCAATAATAGCGGCAATTAAATGTTTTTGAAATTAAAGCAAACAACGTAAATGTTAAACACATATTTATTTAAATCTTATTACAAACAGCAAGGGGTAAGAACAATCGATGATTTAAAAGAAGTAAATAACGAGTAATAAAATCACATAATATTCACACACTACACATCATAGTGACAAAGGCAACATTAACTCGAGACCCAATTATACATAGTAGTATGGGTGGTCGAATAGCCAGAATTTAAGTAGCTGAACATTACAATGGGCGCAATGGAATTTGCCATACAGTTTTATACATTTATCCGGCGGTTTCCATAAGTCTTTAAAAGTTTGTTGAAGCTAGGACAGTTTCTTTCATTATGTAAATCAACAATGTTGGCACTGCACAGTTCACTAAAGATACTTTTCTGTTTGTCTCCTAGGACGTATACTACATCTCCTTCTTCAGGGTTGACGATGTCACATAACACTGATGAGATTTGGTCAAAGCTCACTTCACCTTCGTTCCACGAGAGTCCATGCACTTCATAAGTCAGTTTACGATTCTCGCTTTGCGACAGCCTGTCTAGTTCGGACCAGTCACATGGTGGTTTGAATATGTATTCATAGGTCCTCAATACATCACCATCCTCGATGAACATTGCTGCAAGTTGCTTAACCACATACCCCTTTTGTGATGTGAGGCACTGAATGTTGCAAAGAAATAATGACATTTTTTTGCCAGTACTCACGATAACTGATGTGTGAAGCTGTGCTAGCTCTGCAAGGCTGATGCTAGTTCTACAGGTATGACTGCAAGGCTGCAGTGCTGATGTTGTCTCTAGGATGCTGAATGTCAGACTGGTTGTAACAACCTTTGGTGTCGTAGTACACACAAATTTACAATTCGTCTTCATCACTATCCCCCAAGCCACTATCCGTTCCTTCATCCACATCTTCGTTCGCCTCTTGCGCTTCCTTTGTGGCCTCGATGCAGGTCATAACAGCCTGATATAAATAGGTAATAAATTCCTCTTCCTCAGGGAACTCAGCGAGAATGTTGAGGGTGGAGGATGTAAGGTGGTAATGTATATCATTAAAGTCCATACCTATGTAGTGACGTACTACCTCCATTACAAATTCCCGAACATCGTCCATCGTAACACTGTTTAAATTACAATCGCAAGCACTCTCCACGTAAACACTGGTGGAAGCCATGATGATAGGAGCGTGGTTAGAAGCAGACTACCACGTTAGCATGGAGATGTCGTCAGAGCCCCCCACACCACTGGGTGGCAGTTACGGTGACTCCAGAACTCGCTCGAAATATCCTGCACAACACATTCCAAAAACATGACGTAGCCTATGGTTGACGGCACAAACACCCTGAGTGGCTCTGTGTGTTTCCTCCTGCCCGAACACGCGCTGCTGTGAAAGCCTCTTCCCAAGCACAGACGTCACTCCCGCAGCAGACAAAACAGGCGTATGCTACAGGAGCTAGAACAATTGAATAACCAAATATATTTAGACTACCCAACTACATAAATGACATGAGATAATTCCTGTGCGATAATCGTACTTTAAATGTTGTAATGTATGTATAAACATTAATCATTCCGAAGTACTTGAAAAAAAAAATGTAAGTGAGGTGTTATTCACCTTTAGCGCTTCTCGATTTCTGTATCCGCTACCCACGAATTAAATTGAGACGGGAAACCCCACCATTTCACAAAAGACCAGCCATTTCTTCGTTTGAGAACTTTCTCCACCAAATATGTGTCCGGATGCATCGTAGGCTCGATATCTTCAGCATAGAAGCCACCACGAATAGGCTTGTGGTCCAAGTCTTCGAGGTAGTAGGTCCTTGGTTCCGATTCACGAACATGTGTCACACGGAAAAGTTCAGAACTCCAATTCGTCGTGAAACCTTTCTCAAAGACACCTTTCTGCTTGGAGATTCTCACAATGTCACCAACATTAGCTTTATGCTTGCGTGTATCTTTCTTCTTCGTGTTGGTGAATACAGTCCCAAGCAGACGATCATCCTTTACATCTTTAGGCTTCATTTTCGTGGTAGAATGCACTGTGGAATTATATTCACTTATAAGTTTCGACAAAAGATCCAACCAAAAACACCTCAAAGTCTTTTACAAACATAATATTTATTACTCAATTTCTATCCTACTACAGAATCACTTGCGAAAGCCAGCAATCGTATAAACAATTAGCCCTGCATAGACGTGCAACGACTACTTCTTAGCTCCAAATGGCTCCAAATGCTCCAAAACGGCCTTCAAATGCTCCAACAGCTCCTTAACACAGCTCCAAATGGCTCCAAATGCTCCAAATGGCTCCAAATGCTCCAAAACGGCCTTCAAATGCTCCAACAGCTCCTTAACACAGCTCCAAATGGCTCCAAATGCTCCAAATGGCTCCAACAGCTCCAAAAGGCTCCAAATGCCTGACAGCTCCAAATGCTCCAAATGGCTCCAAATGCTCCAAATGGCTCCAACAGCTCCAAAAGGCTCCAAATGCTCCAAAAGGCTCCAATTGTTCCAAGAGCTCCATCTTCAGTTGGTTCCAACTGATTCCAATTACTTTTCTTATCGAACTTGGCATGATTACTAACATGTCTTTATTAGTATACATTTTGACTGGCAGTGGTAACGTATTTTGCACCTTTAAGTTATAAGTTTTATTTAGAAATCAGATTTCGATAAATGGTAGATACCATTTGGAAAGAAAATATATTAATATATCTTCAAGTTTATACACATACATTTAATTTAAGCCATTATTGTATGTAGCCAGCTTCCCTCAGTTCTTTGAGTATGAAGGATATTTCTTTAAAGTTCGAATAGTTTCCTGCACAAAGCGATCCATGTAGTAGTCGTAGCCTGTCAACCAATATGTTAGGATCTTCCCATGAGGTATAATCAAACTCTTCTGCTGCGTTCATCATCCTTGCATGTTTATAATAAATATTATCTCTGGTGTCTATCGTTTTAACACCAACCTCAAGGTCACTTTCGTCATCGCGCCAGTGATTATCACAAGCTTGATCAGGATAATTTATTTTATTACGACGTTTCCATCGTTTTGGTCTCAAACCACCATCACAGTCTTCACTCTTGCATGCTTTTGGTGCTTCAGCACAATACTCAATCATGTCAGCCTTAGATGTGTCAGCACAGTCTTCGTTCACGTCAGCTTCTGATGTGTCACCACAGTCTTCAATCATGTCAGCCACAGTTTCAGCTCGACTGCCAATGTACTGTCAGGTCTTAGATAATGGACGACACAATCTACCTTGTTGCAGGATGTCTCGATGATGTCCGGAGCCTCCTCGTCACAATCACTGGTCCAGTGATGACCAAAGTTACAGACCTCTAGTTGAAGTAACCATCCTCGGTGACGTAGTGCACACGGCAGAATCCTGGCGTTACTTCCGCATACTTTGCAGTTGGATCGAACAGCATTTGCTTGAATTTGTAGCAGCTCTATACCCACACGACTATGTGTTGACTGCTGTGTCTAGGGTGTTGACCTCAATTTATACCGCTAGGACCCCCCTCCAGTCCAGTCACGTGTACCGTTGCTTCCGTTGTTGACCCCCGCCTTGCTGGCAGCCTCCAACATTCGAACGAGGTGATCAACCATCCAAGCCCTAAGCATGCTCGCATTGTGTCTTGAGATCGGACCTGGACACCCAAGTTACGTAGAGTATAATATACTCTGAAATACATAATAAAAAGAAAATTGATATAAATAACATTATAATTTGCTTAATAGTTCCAGAAGTAATTAACACACTGCTTGACCAGTGACAGGTGTAACTAAATATTAAATATATTTTATTTTCCATTACCTTTCGTGGAATTTATTAATCATTCACTCTACGAAAAACATCTCAAGACAATATACCTGACCATCGAATTAAATACAGTACCGCTATGCCTTACATGAAAGTCTAATTAGTCGATAACCTATAAATCGTTCATGTACAAAGCCACACATACAGGCCAATTTTCTATGGACCATGAGACCGAGTCATGACAATATCAGACGTATAGGCTAGTCATTTCAGGACCGCAGGACCTTCTTCGTCTTTAGATAATTGCAGTCATTTAGACCATCATGAAATTTTTATACATACTAAAGGACCAAGCGACCTTGAAAAATATTTTAGTAACACCAAGAGGTTTTGAACTAGTAAATATTCAGTCACTACATATTTTACTACGCGCAATCAACAAAACGGAAGCACCATCAACAAAAAGGAAGCACATTTTGGAAGCACAATCAATAAAGAGAGCAGATTTGGAAGCACCATCAATAAAAAGGAAGCACTTTTGGAAACACCATCAACAAAAAGGAAGCACATTTTGGAAGCACCATCAACATAAAAGCAGCACATTTTGGAAGCACAATCAATAAAGGCAACACATTTGGAAGCACCATCAACAAAAAGGAAGCACATTTTGGAAGCACCATCAAAAAGGAAGCACATTTTGGAAGCACAATAAAAAAAGGCAGCACATTTTGGAAGCACCATCAAAAAGGCAGCACATTTTGGAAGCACAATCAAAAAAGGCAGCACATTTTGGAAGCACAATCAATAAAGGCAGCACATTTGGAAGCACCATCAACAAAAAGGAAGCACATTTTGGAAGCACAATCAAAAAAGGCAGCACATTTGGAAGCACCATCAAAAAAGGAAGCACATTTTGGAAGCACCATCAAAAAGGCAGCACATTTTGGAAGCACAATCAAAAAAGGAAGCACATTTTGGAAGTACCATAAAAAAGGCAGCACATTTGGGAAGCACAATCAAAAAAGGCAGCACATTTGGAAGCACCATCAACAAAAGAAGGTAGCACATTTTGGAAGCACCATCAAAAAGGCAGCACATTTGGTAACACAAGTTACGAGAACTAAGTCTTAGTTAGAAATCAGAATGCAAGAAATAAAAACATTAAATTTTTACTTTTATATTTAATTTATTTCTTAAGATTATACAAATAGAAGTAAAATAAGTCATTATTGTATGTAGCCAGCTTTCCTCAGTTCTTCGAGTATGAAGGATATTTCTTTTATGCACGAATAGTTTCCTGCACAAAGTGAGCCATGTAGAAGTCTTAGCCGGTCAACCAATAAGTTTGGATCTTTCCACGATGTGTAATCAATCTCTTCTTCCACCATCTCACTTGCTTGTTTATTATAAATACTTTTAATATCACAATCGTCCCAGTGATCATAATAAGCGTTATCAGATTTATTTATTATAACACGTCGTTTCCATCGTTTCGGTCTCAGGACACCGTTACATTCTTCGATCTTGTCAGCTTTAGGTGCTTCATCACAGTCTATGCTTTTGTCAACAGCCTCAGAGTCACTGTTACAATCACTGTAGAAGACATCCTCTTCACCCAGATTACCATATGAATTCGATATCGATGATGTCGAAGTGCCATTATCGTCTTCATGCTTCCTTTTTAGGAGTCCATCATCATTTTTACAAAGTAAGAAAGATCTACTTGAATTCGGCTGGAATGTATTCTCACTTTTCACGTTATCGATTCTTCCATTGTCTTCATTCTTCCATAAATCATCATCGTCCTTCAATTTAAGTTCTTCGTCGAGATCGGAAGAGCCACGAACATAATCTCTCTCAAGACAAGGAAAATTATTGTCGTAATGCACATCACTATTCCTTAGTCTAGTAGATCCATCGTTGTACTCTGGCTTGTACGCAGGCTTAACGTTACAAGTTCTGTCATGTCTTTTTAAGCTCTCTCTCCGAGTAAACGACTTGTTACATCGAACGCAACTTATCATATTGCGTAGTGGATTTTTAACACAGTCATTCTTCTGGTGTTGTCTTCCATTCTTTCTCAAGATAAATTCTTTGCTGCAAAACTTACACCTGTGTCCTTTCGATACAGCGACAGACACCGAATCAGGATTCATATTAGTTACTCTGACTAATGTTAGATACAAACAGACAGTTTACCAATTGGAACCATTACTTAAATATAATTTTTAAAATATTTCTTAAGCGAGAGTTAAGTTATCTCATGCAAAGGTACTTGCTGAAAGTAGTTCTGCTTTTCAACAACAGATGACACCACGTATTGCTTGCAGGTAAATATTATTTCTTTTTTTCATGCGGGATGCAGGATTCTCACTAACGATCGCAATAGAGGGATGGCTTCGCTAGACTCCAAGGAGAAGGTAGTTTGTTCTTCCAGTTAGTGTTTCTCAGATTTCTCAGGGTATAGGTATTATTATTTGACTGAATAATGATTTTTTTTTAAATTCCACCTAATAAAAATAAAATAGAAGCACTCAGAGAAAACCGTCAGGGAGGATGTCGTTTATGAACATCATAAATTACCAATTTTTTTTAAAAAAGTCCAAAATTAATCCTGCTTAAGCAAAGAGTTCCCAAGCCCGCTTGTGCTAGAACTCTCATGTTGCTTAAGCAAAGAGTTCACAAGCGGGCTTGTGCTAGAACTCTCATGTTGCTTAAGCAAAGAGTTCACAAGCCCGCTTGTGCTAGAACTCTCATGTTGCTTAAGCAAAGAGTTCACAAGCGGGCTTGTGCTAGAACTCTCATGTTGCTTAAGCAAAGAGTTCACAAGCGGGCTTGTGAACTCTTTGCTTAAGCAGGATTAATTTTGGACTTTTTTTAAAAAAATTGGTAATTTATGATGTTCATAAACGACATCCTCCCTGACGGTTTTCTCTGAGTGCTTCTATTTTATTTTTATTAGGTGGAATTTAAAAAAAAATCATTATTCAGTCAAATAATAATACCTATACCCTGAGAAATCTGAGAAACACTAACTGGAAGAACAAACTACCTTCTCCTTGGAGTCTAGCGAAGCCATCCCTCTATTGCGATCGTTAGTGAGAATCCTGCATCCCGCATGAAAAAAAGAAATAATATTTACCTGCAAGCAATACGTGGTGTCATCTGTTGTTGAAAAGCAGAACTACTTTCAGCAAGTACCTTTGCATGAGATAACTTAACTCTCGCTTAAGAAATATTTTAAAAATTATATTTAAGTAATGGTTCCAATTGGTAAACTGTCTGTTTGTATCTAACATTAGTCAGAGTAACTAATATGAATCCTGATTCGGTGTCTGTCGCTGTATCGAAAGGACACAGGTGTAAGTTTTGCAGCAAAGAATTTATCTTGAGAAAGAATGGAAGACAACACCAGAAGAATGACTGTGTTAAAAATCCACTACGCAATATGATAAGTTGCGTTCGATGTAACAAGTCGTTTACTCGGAGAGAGAGCTTAAAAAGACATGACAGAACTTGTAACGTTAAGCCTGCGTACAAGCCAGAGTACAACGATGGATCTACTAGACTAAGGAATAGTGATGTGCATTACGACAATAATTTTCCTTGTCTTGAGAGAGATTATGTTCGTGGCTCTTCCGATCTCGACGAAGAACTTAAATTGAAGGACGATGATGATTTATGGAAGAATGAAGACAATGGAAGAATCGATAACGTGAAAAGTGAGAATACATTCCAGCCGAATTCAAGTAGATCTTTCTTACTTTGTAAAAATGATGATGGACTCCTAAAAAGGAAGCATGAAGACGATAATGGCACTTCGACATCATCGATATCGAATTCATATGGTAATCTGGGTGAAGAGGATGTCTTCTACAGTGATTGTAACAGTGACTCTGAGGCTGTTGACAAAAGCATAGACTGTGATGAAGCACCTAAAGCTGACAAGATCGAAGAATGTAACGGTGTCCTGAGACCGAAACGATGGAAACGACGTGTTATAATAAATAAATCTGATAACGCTTATTATGATCACTGGGACGATTGTGATATTAAAAGTATTTATAATAAACAAGCAAGTGAGATGGTGGAAGAAGAGATTGATTACACATCGTGGAAAGATCCAAACTTATTGGTTGACCGGCTAAGACTTCTACATGGCTCACTTTGTGCAGGAAACTATTCGTGCATAAAAGAAATATCCTTCATACTCGAAGAACTGAGGAAAGCTGGCTACATACAATAATGACTTATTTTACTTCTATTTGTATAATCTTAAGAAATAAATTAAATATAAAAGTAAAAATTTAATGTTTTTATTTCTTGCATTCTGATTTCTAACTAAGACTTAGTTCTCGTAACTTGTGTTACCAAATGTGCTGCCTTTTTGATGGTGCTTCCAAAATGTGCTACCTTCTTTTGTCGATGGTGCTTCCAAATGTGCTGCCTTTTTTGATTGTGCTTCCCAAATGTGCTGCCTTTTTTATGGTACTTCCAAAATGTGCTTCCTTTTTTGATTGTGCTTCCAAAATGTGCTGCCTTTTTGATGGTGCTTCCAAAATGTGCTTCCTTTTTTGATGGTGCTTCCAAATGTGCTGCCTTTTTTGATTGTGCTTCCAAAATGTGCTTCCTTTTTGTTGATGGTGCTTCCAAATGTGCTGCCTTTATTGATTGTGCTTCCAAAATGTGCTGCCTTTTTTGATTGTGCTTCCAAAATGTGCTGCCTTTTTGATGGTGCTTCCAAAATGTGCTGCCTTTTTTTATTGTGCTTCCAAAATGTGCTTCCTTTTTGATGGTGCTTCCAAAATGTGCTTCCTTTTTGTTGATGGTGCTTCCAAATGTGTTGCCTTTATTGATTGTGCTTCCAAAATGTGCTGCTTTTATGTTGATGGTGCTTCCAAAATGTGCTTCCTTTTTGTTGATGGTGTTTCCAAAAGTGCTTCCTTTTTATTGATGGTGCTTCCAAATCTGCTCTCTTTATTGATTGTGCTTCCAAAATGTGCTTCCTTTTTGTTGATGGTGCTTCCGTTTTGTTGATTGCGCGTAGTAAAATATGTAGTGACTGAATATTTACTAGTTCAAAACCTCTTGGTGTTACTAAAATATTTTTCAAGGTCGCTTGGTCCTTTAGTATGTATAAAAATTTCATGATGGTCTAAATGACTGCAATTATCTAAAGACGAAGAAGGTCCTGCGGTCCTGAAATGACTAGCCTATACGTCTGATATTGTCATGACTCGGTCTCATGGTCCATAGAAAATTGGCCTGTATGTGTGGCTTTGTACATGAACGATTTATAGGTTATCGACTAATTAGACTTTCATGTAAGGCATAGCGGTACTGTATTTAATTCGATGGTCAGGTATATTGTCTTGAGATGTTTTTCGTAGAGTGAATGATTAATAAATTCCACGAAAGGTAATGGAAAATAAAATATATTTAATATTTAGTTACACCTGTCACTGGTCAAGCAGTGTGTTAATTACTTCTGGAACTATTAAGCAAATTATAATGTTATTTATATCAATTTTCTTTTTATTATGTATTTCAGAGTATATTATACTCTACGTAACTTGGGTGTCCAGGTCCGATCTCAAGACACAATGCGAGCATGCTTAGGGCTTGGATGGTTGATCACCTCGTTCGAATGTTGGAGGCTGCCAGCAAGGCGGGGGTCAACAACGGAAGCAACGGTACACGTGACTGGACTGGAGGGGGGTCCTAGCGGTATAAATTGAGGTCAACACCCTAGACACAGCAGTCAACACATAGTCGTGTGGGTATAGAGCTGCTACAAATTCAAGCAAATGCTGTTCGATCCAACTGCAAAGTATGCGGAAGTAACGCCAGGATTCTGCCGTGTGCACTACGTCACCGAGGATGGTTACTTCAACTAGAGGTCTGTAACTTTGGTCATCACTGGACCAGTGATTGTGACGAGGAGGCTCCGGACATCATCGAGACATCCTGCAACAAGGTAGATTGTGTCGTCCATTATCTAAGACCTGACAGTACATTGGCAGTCGAGCTGAAACTGTGGCTGACATGATTGAAGACTGTGGTGACACATCAGAAGCTGACGTGAACGAAGACTGTGCTGACACATCTAAGGCTGACATGATTGAGTATTGTGCTGAAGCACCAAAAGCATGCAAGAGTGAAGACTGTGATGGTGGTTTGAGACCAAAACGATGGAAACGTCGTAATAAAATAAATTATCCTGATCAAGCTTGTGATAATCACTGGCGCGATGACGAAAGTGACCTTGAGGTTGGTGTTAAAACGATAGACACCAGAGATAATATTTATTATAAACATGCAAGGATGATGAACGCAGCAGAAGAGTTTGATTATACCTCATGGGAAGATCCTAACATATTGGTTGACAGGCTACGACTACTACATGGATCGCTTTGTGCAGGAAACTATTCGAACTTTAAAGAAATATCCTTCATACTCAAAGAACTGAGGGAAGCTGGCTACATACAATAATGGCTTAAATTAAATGTATGTGTATAAACTTGAAGATATATTAATATATTTTCTTTCCAAATGGTATCTACCATTTATCGAAATCTGATTTCTAAATAAAACTTATAACTTAAAGGTGCAAAATACGTTACCACTGCCAGTCAAAATGTATACTAATAAAGACATGTTAGTAATCATGCCAAGTTCGATAAGAAAAGTAATTGGAATCAGTTGGAACCAACTGAAGATGGAGCTCTTGGAACAATTGGAGCCTTTTGGAGCATTTGGAGCCTTTTGGAGCTGTTGGAGCCATTTGGAGCATTTGGAGCCATTTGGAGCATTTGGAGCTGTCAGGCATTTGGAGCCTTTTGGAGCTGTTGGAGCCATTTGGAGCATTTGGAGCCATTTGGAGCTGTGTTAAGGAGCTGTTGGAGCATTTGAAAGCCGTTTTGGAGCATTTGGAGCCATTTGGAGCATTTGGAGCCATTTGGAGCTGTGTTAAGGAGCTGTTGGAGCATTTGAAGGCCGTTTTGGAGCATTTGGAGCCATTTGGAGCTAAGAAGTAGTCGTTGCACGTCTATGCAGGGCTAATTGTTTATACGATTGCTGGCTTTCGCAAGTGATTCTGTAGTAGGATAGAAATTGAGTAATAAATATTATGTTTGTAAAAGACTTTGAGGTGTTTTTGGTTGGAACTTTTGTCGAAACTTATAAGTGAATATAATTCCACAGTGCATTCTACCACGAAAATGAAGCCTAAAGATGTAAAGGATGATCGTCTGCTTGGGACTGTATTCACCAACACGAAGAAGAAAGATACACGCAAGCATAAAGCTAATGTTGGTGACATTGTGAGAATCTCCAAGCAGAAAGGTGTCTTTGAGAAAGGTTTCACGACGAATTGGAGTTCTGAACTTTTCCGTGTGACACATGTTCGTGAATCTGAACCAAGGACCTACTACCTCGAAGACTTGGACCACAAGCCTATTCGTGGTGGCTTCTATGCTGAAGATATCCAGCCTACGATGTATCCGGACACATATTTGGTGGAGAAAGTTCTCAAACGAAGAAATGGCTGGTCTTTTGTGAAATGGTGGGGTTTCCCGTCTCAATTTAATTCGTGGGTAGCGGATACAGAAATCGAGAAGCGCTAAAGGTGAATAACACCTCACTTACATTTTTTTTTTTTCAAGTACTTCGGAATGATTAATGTTTATACATACATTACAACATTTAAAGTACGATTATCGCACAGGAATTATCTCATGTCATTTATGTAGTTGGGTAGTCTAAATATATTTGGTTATTCAATTGTTCTAGCTCCTGTAGCATACGCCTGTTTTGTCTGCTGCGGGAGTGACGTCTGTGCTTGGGAAGAGGCTTTCACAGCAGCGCGTGTTCGGGCAGGAGGAAACACGCAGAGCCACTCAGGGTGTTTGTACCGTCAACCATAGGCTACGTCATGTTTTTGGAATGTGTTGTGCAGGATATTTCGAGCGAGTTCTGGGGTCTCACAGCATCGCTCCACTAAAGTGGTAGTCCAAACTTTTAAAGACGTATGGAAACCGCCTGGATAAATGTATAAAACTGTATGGCAAATTCCATTGCGCTCATTGTAATGTTCAGCTACTTAAATTCTGGCTATTCGACCACCCATACTACTATGTATAATTGGGTCTCGAGTTAATGTTGCCTTTGTCACTATGATGTGTAGTGTGTGAATATTATGTGATTTTATTACTCGTTATTTACTTCTTTTAAATCATCAATTGTTCTTACCCCTTGCTGTTTGTAATAAGATTTAAATAAATATGTGTTTAACATTTACGTTGTTTGCTTTACTTTCAAAACATTTAATTGCCGCTATTATTGAATTGTAACTATAAGTTATTAGTCTCCTCAGCTAGAGTGATTGCTTTAATACATAAATTCTAACACTACCTTCGAGATGTCTTCCGCCACTACGAGAAGAGAGAGAGACTCTACACAACACCAATATTTTATAAATACTCTATCATATTTAATAAACATACATTAATAAATAATAATAATAATATGGCTACAGGTTCCAAACTTATCTCGACTGGTTACACATTGCATAACACTTGTAGGTTTTTAAATTCAAACTTGGCACCATCCGGCGACAATACCTTGAATTAAAGATGGCCGACAGTGGTGCCATCCGGTAGCGACTTTATGAATTAAAGATGGCGATGGTGGCGCGCTCCGGCGGTAACTTTAGGAATTAAAGATGGCGACGGTGGCACACTCTGGTAGCAACACTAGGAACTAAAGATGGCGATGGTGGCGTCATCTGGTATCGATTGTATGAACTAAAATATGGCGACGGTGGCGCCATCTACCAGCCAACTTGAGAACCAAGATGGCGACGCCTCTGGCAACTAATTTTTGAATTTGGCGCGCGATACTAGCGACATCTACCAGCCAACTTGAGAACCAAGATGGCGGCGCCTCTGGTAACTAATTTTTGAATTTGGCGCGCGATACTAGCGACATCTACCAGCCAACTTGAGAACCAAGATGGCGGCATGCGACACCTGCCTGCCGACTCCCTAACTAATATTTGAATTTGGCGCCATCTGGTAGTCTGTGCTGGAATTAAAGATGGCGATGGTATAATAATAATTTGAATTTCATGCATTTGGGAAGGCAAAGACACCCTCCCCCCTTTTATCATAAAACTTGACGTCAGTACGTGGCATATATAGATTATTTATTCCACCATATCCCAATTGGTCTCGTGGTCTAGTGGTCAAGGTGTCCGCCTCGTAACCACGACATCCTGGACGTTTTCACGTCCCATGGATCGAATCCCAGCCTCGTCACTGAAATTATTTTAGTTAAAGAAAAAAAATAAAATAATCCCTGCTGCTATCTGGTGGCGACCAACAGAACTATATGACGTCGCAAGATGGCTGCCTCCAGCAGACGGAAACAAGATGGCGGCCTGCAGCAGACGAAACAAGATGGCGGCCACCAGCAGACGAAAACAAGATGGCGGCCACCAGCAGACGAAAACAAGATGGCGGTTGATGTTTACATCGAATTTCAAAGTTCGAAAAAAAAAATTCAAATCCAAGATGGCGTCCGTGACACAAAGTGCAACAGTGACGTCACGATTCAAAGTTGGTGGAAATTTCTAGAAATACAAAATGGCGGATGGATTAGCATGGATTGGCATACAGATTAGCATGGATTAGCATAGATTAGCATAGATTGGCATGGATTAGCATAGATTAGCATACGGATTGGCATAGATTGGCATAGATTAGCATAGATTAGCATAGATTGACAAGGTCAAGGTCAAAGGTCATGATGACGTCATCCAAGATGGCCGCCGATGACGTCATCCAAGATGGCCGCCGATGACGTCATCCAAGATGGCGGGCTCCTGGCTCCTCCGCCTGTGCTTGAACCCCCTATTTCCAACTACTACGGTCAAATGTTATTCTCGTAGGAGATACACCCCACAAGTAAAGAGTAGATTTTTATTGTTTTATAGAAAATAAAATTTCGTTGTTAAAAATAGTTGATTTCGTTTTTAACGTCATTTAAATTAAAAACATAAATTACCTCTATATCAAGCACAATAACGTTGATAAAACACTTTAACAATTCGTGGTGTGACACTTAAATGTGTACGATAAAAATAATAATAATACACAAATTGGTGAAAGTAAACTAAACAAAAAACTGCAACTAAAACATTCAATATTCATTTTTAATGATTTTTGTTTACAAGAAAGTTATACGAGTATATATGGAATAGAAAAGCACAGCTAAAATTTTTTAAGTTTAATTTATAGAGCCTAGATTCTATGGTTTTATATTTTTACAAGTTTCATTATTATTTTTTATTTTTAAGATAGAGTGCGATAATAAGTATATAAAATTACTCAATCATCAAAACAAGACATGTTGCCACTGGAACTACTAAACCAACATAAATTTTAAGCAGTGGCGAAAAAAAATATTTGCACGATTGTGAGGTTGAAGTTTATTTATAGTGCCAACATAATTTAATATTCAAATTTTACCTTATAATACAGTCTAATTATTTCAATGCTATTAATATGAATACAAAATCATATGCAATGTTATACATCCATAGTAATTCTACTTAAATGTTTCCGTGTGATGTGTCTTTCATGGCCTTAAGCCATGTCTGTAGGGTATTAAACTACTTCAATTATCTTTACTTAAAAAAACACACATACAAACAAATTAAAGTTATTGAACTAGTACTAGGTGTATAATTACTGTTTTTAACTAAAAGCCTAAACTAAAGTTTTTTAAAGATAATTCTATATTTTTTATTTACAAAATTAGGGACTTAAAGTGAGTAACGCTACAATTTGCGCTTTGTTATGCATTTTGGTGTTTTACGGCAAATATGCTTGCCTCTACCTTTAAGTTTTACCTGACTGTCTAACTTACGCCATCAAAGTCAATGTTCTAATAATTCTAACATTAACGCACATGCTTTTAGACAACATATCATTTCGCGATGTTTGCTGCGTTCCAGCTTTATTCAGGAAAACTGAAACAGAGTTACAAATTCCGCTTAAATGTACTGAAGGAACTGACCACGGTGCAATTACGTCCACACAGTAAAATTTTCCCTGATATTTTACAAACAGCAATCATATCTGGAAACGAAATTTGCGACTAAAAGTACTTTGAAGAGCTTCCGCCTTAGAGGTGTATATGTGTTAGTGATGCGGGATGATTAGCGCGACGCTCGCTGGTGCTTCTATCGCGGTATAGCCTCTAAGCGCAAGGCTCTGAACTGGTGCGCAGTCTTCTCGTCGTCACAGGATAACTGTGAAATTTGAGCGGTGACCGTAACATTATATTGCGGAGAAATGAAGATAAAGGTGTAATGCGAGTCCCTTAAGTGGTTTTAAGAATCTGTACCGGTTGTTTTACCCCTAATAATCACTCTGAAAACATGTGTTTTAGCCATTTTAACTCTTCTAGAAATACAGTTTCAAAACATAATACACAATTAAAAGTACTTTTCGGCCATCAGCGAACTCTTAAATGCTTTTCGTAAGCAAGCTTCACTCGGATATCTTGAGTAGTTTTGAAATTGCGTTGTTTTGCCTGAAGATCTGCGCACCGTGTGTGTGCCCGGGCAGACGGGGCCCTTAAGTGGTAAATCCGTAAACATTGCCCTTAAAACAGATCAATGTCATAAAAAATGCAATAACAAAACATAGCGGGCGAGAATGAGCCATGATGCAAGTTTTCGCGAGAGGTTTCACGGTAGCTTCCATAACAGCCGGCTGGCTGTCCGCTGGCTGTATTCCTGCAAGTTTCGGTTCTTGTGGTTGCGCGATGTTCTGTAGGTGGCTTCCCACAACCATGGAAATATGAGCAAACCAGACTCCTAGTGACAAAAAACGTCGATGTGTTTCAAGGTACCGATTTATGTTATCTGTCTTAAATATGAAGTTCTCGTGCCAAAGTAAATTTTAATATTCATTTGATTTCATAAACATATATGCCTATTAATTATTACAATAAAAAAACAGGATATATTCTATGAAGTAGTATTGCAGCAGCTGTGAATAAAGTCCCATGCAATGGATTATTCGATAGGAACGTTCAGAGCTGTTTGAGTACGAGCTCGGACAGCGGTCTTGTTGGGAGCTTGTATCGGAGTCTGTCATAGACCTCCCGTAGCGGAGCACGGGCTGATCTCGCGTGTTCCAGGGAAACCCAGAGACCACGGCGCGCCGCTCCATTCACACGCCGTGAGATTCTGGATCACCGCGGCAAGGCACGGGCAGGCAAGACGTCTAACACGGCAGGCACGCCGTGGAGGCATTCAGGCACGCCGAGGAGGTATTCAGGCACGCCGAGGAGGTATTCAGGCACGCCGAGGAGGCATTCAGGAACGCCGAGGAGGCATTCAGGCACGCCGAGGAGGCATTCAGGCACGCCGAGAGGCATTCAGGCACGCCGAGGAGGCATTCAGGCACGCCGAGGAGGCATTCAGGCATGCCGAGGAGGAATTCAGGCACGCCGAGGAGGCATTCAGGCACGTCGTGGAGGCATTCAGGCACGCCGAGGAGGCATTCAGGCACGCCGTCGAGGCATTCAGGCACGCCGAGGAGGCATTCAGGCACGCCGAGGAGGCATTCAGGCACGTCGTGGAGACATTCAGGCACGCCGAGGAGGCATTCAGGCACGCCGAGGAGGCATTCAGGCACGCCGAGGAGGCATTCAGGCACGCCGAGGAGGCATTCAGGCACGCCGAGGATGCATTCAGGCACACCGAGGAGGCATTCAGGCACGCCGTGGAGGCATTCAGGCACGCCGTGGAGGCATTCAGGCACGCCGAGGAGGCATTCAGGCACGCCGAGGAGGCATTCAGGCACGCCGAGGAGGCATTCAGGCACGCCGAGGAGGCATTCAGTCACGCCGAGGAGGCATTCAGGCACGCCGAGGAGGTGAGCAGCAGCCTCTCCCAACTGCCTGGCCCTCAACAGGCATCTGTTGGCACGTTCACGTGGTGTGGAGAGTTGAAAGGGATTTCTAGAGCAATCAGCTAGGGTTAAGGTGATTTCAAGGACCTACTTAAAGAACCCTTTAACCTGATCCTTCTTGTAAAGGTCATCTAAAAGAATGTCCAACCTTTTTCTTTGGCCTCCGGAATAGATTCAAGCATCCTTGCAGAATCGCCGTTGCAGCCTTTCGTTAAAGGACGAGTCACTCACGTCCTTTTGTGCATCATTGTGCCTTTGAGAGGTTTGTGGCTCTGCCTTTTGGTATAAGAACGTAACAACAGTCTGTTGCTTTGGCAGCGAACTGCTGTCTTACCCTTTAATGTTCCTATTTTACTGTTAAAATAGCAACTATAACGTAGAAAATGTTATGAAAATGTCTTGAATATAGAGTGTAAAAAATTTGCAAAAAAAAAAATTACTGCCGAGGAAGTAGTTATTTCTTAATGCAGCATGTTATGCAAGCGTTAAAAGAATTCGGATATCCTTTCACGACTATTCTGTCTAATTCTGTCTTTAAATTTATATGCATTTAAGTATATTATTTTTATCAAAGCTACAACGGTAAAGGACACATCCTTACCATGCGGAAATAGAATTCATATCTATTACTCAAATATGAGAAAAATATTTTAAGAGCTACACCGCAGTTTTAATCTGTTCATGTAAATCGGCGTTCAAAAAAATACTAGAGTGACTCCACACGATTAATAATGTACAGTATTTTTTTTTCTTTATCGTGAAAAGTATTTATTGAAAAAAAAAATATTTTGTCAATATACGTCCTAACAAAACATTTTATGTGCTGACAGAAAAAAGACGTCTTTGTTTTTATTGGGCACTACACCATTATATTCTGTCACATAAAATATTTTGTAATATCAATCTTGACAAACTATTACATGGTGGATAATTTTTGTTTGTTTTTTTATTCATTATATCGTGTGTACTGTGTTGGTTTTTGGAGGCATATCGATTGTAGATAGATGCAATTTACATGGTATTAAATAATATAATTTACTTACATTAAGATGACCTTATATTTAACAGCATTTGGCCAGCTAATTGCCCAGCAATTCCAGTCCGATGGTTACCATAAAAACCAACTAAATTAGTGTAGATTACCTTGCAGCGGTTATTGACTATTGATTACGAACTGTTGCTAGCATATATATTAAGAACCAGATTAAATAAAAGAAAAATTCACTTATATAAAACTATTTATTTATTCAATAAGCTAACTATTTTGTATATAAAGTACGAGTTTTCTAACAAGGCTTCCAATATCATGCTTATTTTTATTTTTCGAATTTAATATGCAAATTATTTCTTGAATAAAGGCTAACAAACACAAAATAATTTTACAGTTCTCATAACTCAATGCTACTATAATAACACCTTTTATAGTGACTAAGTATATAAATTAAATTTTTACTTTATTTTTAATAAATATTAACTTTAACAATACAGAAACGCTCTATCAATCACATAAATTAACTATTTTGCAATAATACAACTGTTTAGTTATTATTTTTAAACTACTTTGTTTAAAAGTCGTATGAAGGCCTAGATTTTTCGACTAAAATTATTTAAATATTCCTATGAAACTAATCACATTTTTAAAATCACTTAACACACTATTTCGTCAGAGAAAAGCATTTGAAGAGCTTATTTAAATATGTTTGATAAGGAATAACATCCACATAAAATACACTTAATTCTTTGCATACATTGACGTAGATGCAAATCTATCCAAAACATAAACCCTATGAAAACACTAATAAACAAAAAAATAACATTTTTTTGGGGGTTTACTAAACCCATAATCGCTAATTAACAGATTTCTTCCTGAAAGTTCGAGGGAAAAAATAAAGATACAGTATTAGAGATTTTGAAAATTTTAAGACACAAGAACTGAAATAATAATCTTAATTTATTTCTTTAAATTTTAACTTGTTTCTATTACGCATATTTTAAATAGGTACTAAGTATACAATAAATAAAGCATATACATGATTGTAGGTGGTCATAAATTAAATATTTTGTCATTAACATTTATAGTTGACTTCATTACATTAAAATACAAAAGCTAAACTAATTTTTTAATCTTAATTTTAAAATATTTACTAATCAAAAACGTGAAAAATAAAATTTAAGAGCTATATTGGAAATTGTATTTGTTGATTTTAATCACAATATTAAAAAAAATAAAAGATTGAGGAAAAAATGATTACAATTATTGTAACAAACAGAAGAGAAATTACTTCAACTATGCTACATAAAATAATTTGTTATATTGTGACCAAAATATAAGCCTAATCCAAAATTAATTATTTAAAGCAAATAATAAACTTTATGTCAAATTTAAAAATCATGTCAGATTGTGCATCACTGTTAATAGACAACTACACATTACCTTATTTGGCACATATTCTGACACCGAAAATCCAACACTTCTTATCCATATTGTAGGCAAGTATTATGAAAACACTTGAAAAGCAGGCACACTGTTTGGCAAAATATACAGTGTTAAAAACATAAGCATATAGGCCAAATGCTATAGCAGTTAATTTTAGGCAGGCACCAATTTCACTGAAACTTATTAAATTTAATATCTGTTACCTCCAGAAGCATACTTATAGTATTATTATCAATGCTACTTTTAAAGCGAGGAACACAAATTTCAGGTTGAAAGACAGATGTCTCAAATTCTAAAACAGTTTTTTTTTGTAAAAGATAATGCAGTACATAATTGGCTAAGGATTGCGGAATGTATTGTCAGATATTATTGTTACTAAACAATGTGGATTTAAAATGGATCGGCATACAATTTTATTGGTTTGAAATTTTATCATACAGTTAAATTAAAATCGATAAAATTCCTCATATAATTTTATATAAATGTAATAATGTAGTTCCTATTTATTAAATTTTGATTACTAAAGATTTACTTTCGAAAACTAATATTTTAAAACAGTTATTTTAGTAAAGTTATATCGCTGATGTATTTTAATGTCCTATCCTTTACATTCCAACAATTATTCAATTCTTGGAAAATACTTTGCGAGGATAATAGAACTACCCACACTCAACATAACTGGTTTGTACAGTTATGTACCTTTGTCCGTAATAAAATTACATAGGTGCAAGTGTTTTAATGATAGCTCAATGTGGTTAACTGCTGAGTCAAATGCTGCCAACATGGAAAAAGATTCAGCCAGCCGACACATGAATGAAACACAGTATTAGTCACATGTTAAGTTCGTTTCAAATTAGATTTTTCAGTGAAGTCACAGGACTTCCCAAGCATATAACGGAATTTTCCTGCATGTGGCCAAATGGTTTTAACGTTGTCACTGGCCAAGCGCCGGGGAATGTGTCTTCTCTGCTCGCTCGCAGATCAGTTGGCAGACCTGCGCCATTATGTTCGGTCGCTCGACCGAGGGCGGCTGGGGTCGGCCGAGGTCGGGCATCATTGGCCAAGGTCGAGCAGGTTCGGCCGAGTCCGGAAGCGGTCGGGTGAAGTCGGGCGCAGTCGGCCGAGTCCGGATGCGGTCGGGTGAAGTCGGGCGCAGTCGGCCGAGTCCGGATGCGGTCGGGTGAAGTCGGGCGCAGTCGGCCGAGTCCGGATGCGGTCGGGTGAAGTCGGGCGCAGTCGGCCGAGTCCGGATGCGGTCGGGTGAAGTCGGGCGCAGTCGGCCGAGTCCGGAAGCGGTCGGGTGAAGTCGGGCGCAGTCGGCCGAGTCCGGATGCGGTCGGGTGAAGTCGGGCGCAGTCGGCCGAGTCCGGAAGCGGTCGGGTGAAGTCGGGCGCAGTCGGCCGAGTCCGGATGCGGTCGGGTGAAGTCGGGCGCAGTCGGCCGAGTCCGGATGCGGTCGGGTGAAGTCGGGCGCAGTCGGCCGAGTCCGGATGCGGTCGGGTGAAGTCGGGCGCAGTCGGCCGAGTCCGGATGCGGTCGGGTGAAGTCGGGCGCAGTCGGCCGAGTCCGGATGCGGTCGGGTGAAGTCGAGCGCACTCGGCCGAGTCCGGATGCGGTCGAGTGAAGTCGAGCGCACTCGGCCGAGTCCGGGTGTGGTCGGCTGAGATCGGGTGCAGTCGGCCGAGTCCAGGCGCGGTCCTGTGGCCTCGGGCCCGGCGAAGCGCTGCGGGGCCGGCATGGGGCGAGCTACACGCTGGAGATCATGCCGGCGCTGTACACTCATATGCGGAAGGACCCGTGCTTGACGCGCGAAGCACAGAAGCTGAGCGAGAAGCACAGCAGCAGAAGTCCCACCGCGCTGCCCAGCAGGTACAGCGACCACGAGTATTCGCACGTTCCTGCCAACAGTCGCATATGGTCACACATAATCTGCTAGTCTGCCCCTATAATACACAAACTCTAATTCAGAGGCCTGGCATACTTCAAACTGGCGCAACATTACGAAAAGTGTTTGAACTGATTGGCGATTATATGAAAATGTGTAGTAGATATTTTGTAAACTTTACCTGTCAATAAAACCTTTTACTCACGGGTTTATTGTTTTTAAAATGACCAATGGAGCTAACTTTACGAATAGCCCTCGTATTATTTCGACTTAAGAGGCCGTGTCAGTAAATTTTTATTTCCAATATTCTGGTCTAGAAGTTCTCTCTTTTAACAGTGAGATTTAGTGGCTTATTCAACCGAAGTAACTGTAACCTCAGCGCGTGATAAAGCTACTATACCGCCAGATTACTCGACGAAAAATGTATCTGGTTCCTCGACAATCTGAGAGGATGACAATCTGACCGGCGGCTCACTAGGAAATTGCGGATGCAGGGATTCAGAATCAAGAAATCTCACATTTACAACTGTAGTATGAGTCGTATCTAAAAATTTTAATACTTTAAATGTATCGGAATATAATTAATCTTCAAACATTGGTAATTATTCTTTATCTGGATGTAATATTCCGTGAAAAATAATGTTAGTTGACATTAAAAAGTGTACGAAATTCATAGTGTAACGTTTTAAAAGGATAATACCTAAATTCTTATGCTTAGATATTGCATATGCATTACACACAATCTAAATACAATCTCACTTAAGTCAGACTACCTAATTTTTTACAATGCACCATCATACAGTTTAACAGAGGTAGGAGAACCTCTTATCGATGTTGTTTCAAAGAATTCTAAATTTACAAATATTACTATTTATCTTATTATGATATTTATCTTTATGAATAAGAATTTACAAAAAAAATTAATTGATTACATTACACTTTAACATTACAAAAGACTAAAACACTAACAAAACTTAGTTTTATATATTGCTGTAGCATATTAGAAGACGAAATAACTCACTAGACTAACATTAAGAGGGCTGTATCACAAATTTACTTTACAGAGGAGAAAATATCTTTTAAAGATATTTCATTACCTCATTGATTACATAATACTGCCGTTGATGTGATCGTAGATATAAAGTATTGAAAAATTAGATTTCATTATGTTTATGTAAATATTTAGAAAACGTTATTGCTTATAGATGCTCATTATTTAAATAATAAAGAATCTTTTACTTTTATGTACTGGACAAACAAAATACTTATAAGTTAATAAGCTTAGTTGAATAACATCTTCAATTTGTATTGAATTCAATGTACAAATTGAAAATCATGTACAATGAATGCAACTGATTGAATTCAATAAATATTTGATCTTGTGAAACGGCCATAATGGTGATGTAGATAATTATAGATACTCACATGCATTTTGAGAGTCCTTATAAAGCCTATTACAATTCTATAAGTATACATTAAAATGCTTTTAAAATAGACATGTGTAATATAATTAAAACTTGTTTAAATAAGATCATAAAAAAAATGAAAATCATTCAACAGTAAGTTATGTTTTATAAGATTTTAACAAAACACACATACCATAAGAGAATATTAATCATGCCACATAATTCAACACAAAATATTCATTCCAATAGGCGCTACGTAAAAATAACTTCTATTTTTATGCTGATAACTTTGCATTGTTTTATATATATCATTATTTCTAACTTTTAATATTCTCCACACATTAACTGAAATTAAGTATTTTCAGAGCCTTAGCAAATGTTGGTCTGTACCACATACAGTTCGTACGATATCTCTACGTGAAACACATACCGTTCATTATTAGTAATTTCAATTATATTTCCATGAACATAATGAAATTAGTATAGGGCCTAGGTTGTTCACTGTTGAGTACTTCTGAAGTATTTTCATTGTGAGTTAACATACATACCAAATGCCATTCTTCCAGTAAAGTTACAAAGAAGACAACAAGATAATATATGTATAATATATATAATATGTATAATATATATAATATGTATGTAGTACCATATTTTAAACCCCTATTAAATGAATAATAACTCAATCTCTTTTCTGGACTATTAAGTAATAGTTTTTGAATACTGTTATTTGTAACTTAAATAAAATGACAACTAACAAATTAGTAAAATATATATTTACGTGCGATATAGTGTGACCGTTTTACTTGGACGGCAAACGAATATAATAAAATGTCTATGACAATGTTAACTTTACTCATTATTATGGGAAGAAACAAAATGGGCAGATAAGCATATTCTACGCTGACATTTAAAAATGCTCAATTCAAAATGAACATTTCTTCCCGATGACAAACAAAAAAGTTGTATGGTCGCGAATAATACATTCGTATGGCGTCACATCAGCGGAATATTCCCTTGGCATAAATGTGTGAAGTCTGTGACACAAAAACAAATGAACGAACAGCTTTTTTTTTATAGGATGTGCAATCGGAGACCCTTGGGGTGGTTGAAGAGTGTCAGGTCGGTCGCCAGACCAGATAGTAAAAGCTCAGGGGCTTAGGATAGAAAAGGCCTATCTCCAAATTATTAAGTATAAATGTTGTCATGAAATAGTTAAAGACTTGATTACAACCAGGTTTTTAAACCCATCATGATCATGAAGACACTGATCGGAAGGTAATGTACAATACATTTCAATGGCCTTTTCAGTTTTTGCTAAATAATTATAAATATAAGCGAAATTTCACTGTATCTGGACAAATCAAAATATTGATTATATTTTTTTCATCACAGAAATAATATATGATATGATAACTAAATTTAAAAAAAGCGGTTATGTTAAATGTATTGTATACTTTCAGTAGGCAAAATTTCTGGCCCCTACCTCTTATAGACTTTGAGAAAAACTGCCTTTTAAAATAACATTGATATAGATAGGAGCGCAAATTTGTGACACGGCCTCTTAACTTCTCGTTAGCAGTGACATAACAATTACTAATTCCATGGTTAAAATATTTGACATTAAAAACATTGGCTCCCTTAATCACTAACATGTAACCAATGCAACACTTAATGAATTAGTGTGAATGCCATATATTCATGAAATTTTTTTATATAATTTAACATTTTTAAAACAAAAATTTTATTTTGTTTATATTAGTAATATACTTGGTTGCTAGTTGGTAGATGATACATAAGTGATTTTTGAAATTTATAATATGTTGGGCTCATATTTAAAACGTTCCTTGAATGCTTCTTGAAATAGGTACATTGCTATAAGATATTTAATTGGACATACGCCATTGCTTATTACACTAAACGTCAAAAGTAACCTGAATGAGAGGTGCCAGCACGCCAGTCATGCTGGGGATAGACATGCAGTGTGCTTTGTTCTGGGATTGACCAGCCACGGCAGCGATTGACGCCACGGAACTCCCCTATCTTAAACTAGCTTCAAAAGATGCTGAGTTGGGTCGAGGTGGACACAAGTGAATCCCTGGGCACAGACATACGGGATGCAAGGACATGTATACAGGCTACAGAGGATGGTGCGGATGAAGAGGCTACCGTGCGGGGGTCGGGACCGGCGCTCACCGAGCTGGAAGGACGAGGACGAGTCGCCGCAGGACTCGCGCACCTCCCTGTTGTCCCAGCCCGCCGGGTAGGCGACCGCGCCGCCGCTCACCAGCACGGCTGCAACAGTCCGCAGTTCACACGGGCTCACCATGCACCACACGCCAGTAGGCCTACTGCTCACCTTACCACCACTACAGTTGTTGTCGCGGCGGTCCTACAATGATTCAATGCAATTGTTTGGATATACGGCATTGCACCTTAGCATAATTTTTCATGAAAAAAAATGAAGAATGCAAAATAAGAAATAAAAAATTAAAACCTAAGTCACCTGATGTAGAAGTTATGAACCCAACAATGAACCTAAACAGATATTGACAACATGAAAACAACAGCACCGACGAACATTTATTCTGATTGTTTTGTTCGTATGAATGCTGCGGTGTCCAGGGTCATTGTCTGTCTGCATTTACTGTTCTTGTTGAAACTGTCCCTTTGTTAGAACACTGTGTTGGTTTTTTATTATTTTCCCATGAGGAAATTCCCTCAACGGAATTCTTGTTCTGTCTGATATTTAAAGTTTGAATGTTTTCGTTTGTGCTGTCGTCAATGTGTTGTCAATAATATGCGTTTAGTTTCGTCGTTAGGGCCATCTGTTTGAATCAGCTGATTTAGACTTGTTCTCTGTGAATTTATGTTTTAATTTTTGTTTATAAGTCAGTCAGTAACCAAGAGAAAAGTTTCGTCGATACTCAACCAACATTTTTAACAGGTCATGTTCAATGTCAGGCGTTTAATCCAGACATCTTCGAACCACAAGATCAATCAAGGCCGACTACAGAATTATCAATGAAAATTCAATAAAGGATGCACATTTAAAATGGAAGCACAATCAAGGGAAAAAAAGCAAAATCGGAAGCAGAATCAACGAAATGGAAGCGCAAATGAAAGCACAACCGACAAAAGAAAGGGACACACTGGACACGCAATGAACACGCAACGAACAAGGAATACACAGGACACACAATGGACAGACAATGAATACACAATACACATACAGTACACACAGTACACACACAGGACACACAAGGACACACAAGGACACACAAGGACACACAAGGACACACACAGTACACACACAGTACACACACTAGTCACACAGGAAACGCAATGGACACACAGGACACACAGTACCAACACAGGACATCCAATGGACACACAGTACACACACTGGTTACACAGGAAACGTAATGGACACTCAGGACACGCAATGGACAAACAGTACACACTGGACACACATTATACCTTTAATCTCTGAATCAATGAAACTACTGTAATTAAAAGCATACTGCAAGTATAGAATAATTGTACGAATTTAACTGTCAGAGAAATATTATCATATAATCTAAACAATGCTGCGCGTGATATATATATTTTTTTCAAAGCAGCATGCAGAAAATGTAACAATGGCAATTTTATTCTGTAGGAGCGAACTTTATTATTCCTACGAGTTTGTTCTCCGAGTTTTTCATTAAAGATTCAGCTGGTTTAACTGCACAGAGAGTTATAAATTTGTTTTATAATAATTGCACAGCCTCGAGTATGTTTAAAATAAACTACAAGAAAACAATAATTAGAAAGTTTTGTGGGGGATAAAATGAATAAGTAAAATTAAAAAAAAAGTATAATTGTAAATATGTTAGAAATAATTTTGGTGTCGAATTTCAAATGTACTTTTTTTTAACCCTAGTACAAATCACGGTGAAGTAGCTAAGTATGAATGTTGTATGTCACCCGCAGTCGTCAAATTCAGGGAAACATCAGAAGTCCAAGTTACTGAAGGCGACACACTTGGCTGTCTTCAGAGATAACTAGGAACATTTCGTGAAAACAGTTTTAAATGAAATGTTCACCGGTTCAACGTCTCTTCTGAGTAGTTAAAATTTATATTTAAAAAAAAACAGATTAAGAGACAGTTTGGGTCCGCGTCGTAGATTTTACGTAAAAACTTCGGGATAAAATCATAACAAATGTTTCATACTAAGATGTAATTTAATTATCAATCTCTTTAAAAATTCGTAACCATCACGTGCATTCGCCTACATTGAGCGAAAAACACGTACAGACGTGATCTATTCGTAGTGGCTCAACCATTAACACATTATTATTCTAGAGGTTATTAGCGATTCAAATCTGGCGGTATTTTGTCACAAAAGAAAATTCGACCGAATATCACTGCAAGAGCGAATAAATTTTTCACGTCAAAATCAAAATAAGTAACTGAAAGTTTTTTTTATAATATTACACAAATATCTACAGTTTTATTTCCAGTTAATACTCCAAATGGACGGCGAATTTTGCCCATGTATGTATAAAAAAATAAGCTTCACTACCCTAATAGCCTAGTTAATTTTCTGGCAGTACCAGTAAAAGATACACTTGTGCTGTCATTAATGATTCCTTATATTGATTACAATGACATAATATACGAAATGGAAGACTACCTGGCAAAAAATAAAAAATAAAATACTTGCGTTAGCTTAACTTATAGGCTTAAATTACGAGATCAATTAATTTTTTTTAAAAGACTAAAATGGCTAAAATTAAACGAGAAAGATAACTACACTCTACTACATGTACATTAAATTACGAATATTTATAATATTATAATATTTATCCCGGCGATTCACGTTTTTGATTTGTCGTTACAGACTTACTTATTAGAATTCTTTCAGACCCCGTTTCATTTTGAATTAAAAATCTCAATGATGTCAAACTAGGCAAGGAAATACATAATTAAAATTTTAAAATTATTTGATAAGTTATGCCATTTTATTATTACCTAATATTGTAAAAGGGACAATATGGGGAACTGGTAAGTAATACGCGAGACAAGTGATGCCAGCGAACCTGGTGGTGTGGCGTGTGCCTACGTTTTAACGTTTGTGAAACTAGTTTACATTAGTGGCATCTGGTGGCGTGGTGTGTGAAAAAACTCGAAAACAATGCAGTAAATTATCTCGCGCTTCGCCAATGCTAATTGGCCAGAGTTTCCAGTATTATACTAATACGATATTTGGTATTACCTACCTTCCAAATACTGATTAAGTTAAAAATTCATTTAGCTACTTTCAAACCACATGATCAGAAAATATATATCGTTATATTATACTATATCTCGTTCGAGTATAAATCTGGTAGTAAAAATTGGCCAGCACCCATCATTTTCACGCAAAAATTCTGCGTATAATTTTTTGAAAATAATTAATAAAACGACAAGGAGGATGGTGATTTAACTCATGATATTTCACAAAGTAATTAATAAAATATAGAGTATTAGATGAAGTACACGGCGTTGCCCGGGATGAACACAGGGCGAAGGGTTTTTTTTTATTTTTTAAATCGGATGTAGACAGCAATTGTCTTCTTAATGTGAACGTGAAGTGTGTAAATTCATCAAGCGTTACCGCAATTATAATTCAAGGGGTATATAAGGGCGATGTTGAAAAAAAAGGGGGAAAGGAGTGGGAGGAAAGAAGTGTTTCTAAATCTCATGTATTCAATTAACCGTTTCTTAAAAAACATATGTAGATAGTAGTGTACATATTTTTACGTCAAGTGTGTAAAACTTCATCTATGAGGGCCAAAATACTGCTTAAGGACTAAGAAAGGGAAATTGAGGTTCTTTTTCGTAATCTCATGTTTTCAGTGAACTTATTTTTCTTAAATTTGATGTTGACGATAAATTCCCCTTTGTTTAGACGTGAACTGTTTAAAATTACACCAAAGAGAGCCAAAAATCTGCTTTAAGTGGTAGTAAAGTGAAATGGTGGTAGTTATTTCTAAACTTCATGTAGCCAGGTAGTATAGCAGGTTTAATAGTAATTGTATTTTTATTTTCAACATGAAGTGTGAAAAGGTTTACCAAGTTGTTAAAAATTCTCCCTAAAGGGGTGGGAAAGGGGGATGGAGTATTTTTATAACTGTCATGTAGACATTAAATTCCTCTTCTTTTTAACGTCAAGTATGCATGATGTGATCAAGTTGTACCAGTTCTTTACTTTAATTGGCGGGAAAGGTAGACGGGGGTGGTTTTCTTAAATCTCATATAAATAATGTAGGGGAGGGTGTTGTACCTTGGACCATTTATCATAAAAATCGAAATTATCGAGTTATAAATACGACATTTTCTGTTTTCTTGGACGCAATTAACTCTTCAATGTGTTTTCGTTGTATCTTCATCGGTATAAACCCACGATCTGTGCACAAAATATTTCCAGAAACAAAACAATAATATGTTGCATAGTGGACCATGGTACACGATGCTCGTGTACCTTGGGACAACCATCCTGTACCTTGGGCCACATTAATAAAGTAATATGTAGCCGAGCCTATGTAATGTAATATATTAGAACTGTAATTAATAATCATTATATCATATACTGTAGCAAAAAACAATACAAAACACACAAATAAAACATTTTACAAACATAGTGTACCTTAAAAGTGAAACAAAATGCATTCAAAACAAAGTATTGCTTTCATTGCTAGTTAATTCAAAGGCACACATCCATAGAAGTAATGTAAATATTGTCACAAAATATACAATCAAAAATTCGGACAAGTATCCTTTATGTAACCTTAAACAATTGTAAAAAAAAAAATGGTTTTAAAAATTTGTTTGTAAAGCTATTATTTATATGACTAGGCCCTACTGTTAATCAAACAATGATAGACCTACAATAAATAGCCAATTAATAGGTAATCAGGTTTTAACATGAAACACAGTAATCACAACTGTATGTTTTCCAGTCGTTACCTTCTACCCCAGCGCACAGGAAATGAGTCCAGCGACCACATTTAATGCATCTGCACCACTTTTCGCCACTACAGTCAGCCTTCTTTGAATTCCTGCAGTAAGGCATTCTTCGTCAGCACTGTTCACAGTTGTTATATCGGTAAATTGGCCTACGTGAAGCACAGTGTCTTCATCTTCACTTTCAGATGACATTTGATCCAGTAGTTTCAGCTTCTCCGCCATGTTTGGAGGTATCGATATCTTCTCAGAATGTTCGCAGTAGTATAACATAGCCGGTCCTGAAACAGGATGCAGGTAGTGGAGCCGAGAGCCGGCTCCGCCATCTTGGATTGTGACGTCACGGCGGCCATCTTGGATGGTTGTGACCTTGACCTTTGACCTTGACCTTGAATTTGATCCTCAAAATCCGTCAAAATTGGGCAAAATTTGCCCAAAATTCCTCAAAAATCTTCAAAATTTCCATTTATGTGGAAACAAATTCCGCCAAAAAATCTCAAAAAATTCCACAAATTAAAAATTTCTCTTTTCGAGGGAAAAATTTCCCTTTTTCGAGGGAAAAATTCCCGTTTCGAGGGAAAATTTCCCGATTTAGTCCTTAAAAATCCCAACGGCTAGAAATGTCCTGATAGAGGCTTAAGCATCCTTAACTCAAGCCTCAGTTAAGCCTCTATCAGGATGTGACCTTGACCTTTGACCTTGACCCCTACGGCCATCTTGGATCCACCATCTTGGATGACGTCATTTCGTTTTCTCGAACATTCCGGCATTGTGTTATCGGCCATTTTGAATTATAGAATGTTACACTTTTTGTTACGGCCGCCATCTTTAAATTTATTATCCGATTTTAATGAAAAAAATTTAAAAATTATAAAAAATTAAATAATAAAATTTTTAATAAAATATTTAAAAAACAAACATTTACAACACGGAGCTCGGAGTCCTCGGTTCAAACCCGACGAGTGCAAAAAAAAATAAAAATGGCGACCGATCCTTCCCCCGCGGTGGCTGCAGGCATACTGACTCCCACCACTTTTTTTTCAAAGCATATATATATCGTCAGGTAGTATGACGTCATGTCCGCCATCTTGTCCTCGTCTGCTGGAAGCCATCATCAGTGTATCGTCAGCGAGAGTGCGCTGACGTCATGTTAGTTTAATTCTTATCCGCTAGAGTGCAGTAATCATTTATTATTGCTGTGACACCCGACATCTTGTCATTTGGCCGCCATCTTGAAAATCCATAATTATTTAGCTAGAAATTCGGGAAAAATTCCAAAATTCATTAAATAAATTGACAATAAATGTACGGATCGATTAGATCGACTAAGGTCCTTGGTACGATCTAGGACGATGCAAAAAAATTAAATATAACATCAATTTAACATAATAGTAACAGGTTCGAGTAATTAAACGCCACAAGTTCTTTTATAAACATAATATTTATTACATAATTTCTATTCTACTACAGGATTATTTGCGAAAGCCAGCAATCTTATAATCATTTAGTTCCGCAGCGGTGTGAAATGACTAATTCTTAGCTCCAATCGGTTTATACTAGACAGAGTCCAGCCAGAACCTTTACAGACATAGTCCACCTCTTCTTGACAGAGTTTCTGGATACCGTTTTTAACAGTTTGCTTCACATCGTTAGAACTGTAAATTACTGCAGCCGATGTCTTGAATGCACACTTCTTCACTTTGTCATCGAACGGATATGGCTTTCCATATATACAGTCCAACCACAAGTTATATTTCAAAGGTCCGTTTGTTGCTACATCATCAGTAAGCTGATTGATTATGTCCTCTCTGATATCATCAAGAAAATTACAAATGTCTTTCGACTCACCTAACGTATTTAAATAATAGTAGTCCTTCAATGTTCCACGAAATGCAGACTGCGCCAAGTAGAAGCCATTATCGTTCACTTGTAATGCGCCGAACACAGTCTTAGGTTTATTTTCCTGTTCAGACGTCATACCAATCGGTTGCTGCACATCGGTTTTCTTGCTTGTACGCTCACGAGCCTTCAACCTAAACCGAGGAGTCGAAATTTCTGCAGGTAGTTCAGCAGTAGGCGCACGGACTTCACCTTTACAGTTTTTCGCATGTCGTCGCAAATTATCAATTCGAGTAAACCATTCATGACACTCATCACATCGAAACTTCATGCGAGATGGATTCTTCGTGCATTTGCTCCGCTCATGTCTTCATGCATCATGAGCAAATGCGAACGACGTATCACAGTAGCTGCAAGGATACCGTGGTAATGAACACGAACCTTTCAGACCCGATCCAGATACTGACGTTGCCGCAGTTGCACCATTTCCAGGCATTCTCTTATGAACATCAATGCATCGTTGTTGCGCCGAAACCTTTACTTTCTGCCGCACAGCAGGACCTTTGCATGCCTTCATGTGCGTTTTCATATTATCTTTTCTGGCAAACTGCTTATGACATTTCTCACAAACAAACATTTTACGATATCGGTTCTTGGCACATTCTCTATTCTCATGTCGTCGAGCATTGCTGTTGTTTGAGAAAATCTTGTCGCAGTAACAGCACCGATGTTCGTTAGTTGTTGTCGATTCGGCATCCATTGAAGTCTTCATTGAGGTCGTATCGTCGATCGTCGTGGTTTCCTGCACATCCAGCACTAGCGGCATTAAAGTCTCTTCTGCTGGCGGTACCACGTCTGTTGAAGTCTCCTCCAGTGTTGACATCGACGTTGCCAACGGGATCTGCTCCACCATCGTCGACGCTGACGTCATGGTTCCCGTAGACGATGGTACAACGTCCATCGAGTTCGGCGTTAAAGTCGGTAAAGATGCCATCGAGTTCTCAAGAACAGGTAATTACGCGACTTATGCACCAGATGAAACAAACTAGGCGATCCTTACAACACCGACGTCAGTAACAAACTAAGCATCCTGTTGTCTAGAGCTCGCTTATATATACATGCACCGTATGGAATAATACGCTAGTCAAATCAAGAACCATTTTCAATAATACTAGAGTCAAAACAACATTAAAAATAGAAGCACCATCAACAAAAAAAAAGGAAGCACCGACAACGAAACGGCAGCACATTTGGAAGCACCGACAACGAAAAGGCAGCACATTTGGAAGCACCGACAACGAAAAGGAAGCACCTTCAAAAAAGGAAAAACAAAAGGAAGCACCGACAACGAAAAGGCAGCACATTTGGAAGCACCGACAACGAAAAGGCAGCACCGACAACGAAAAGGCAGCACCGACAACGAAAAGGCAGCACATTTGGAAGCACCGACAACGAAAAGGCAGCACCGACAACGAAAAGGCAGCACATTTGGAAGCACCGACAACGAAAAGGCAGCACCGACAACGAAAAGGCAGCACATTTGGAAGCACCGACAACGAAAAGGCCGCACCGCCAACGAAAAGGAAGCACATTTGGAAGCACCGACAACGAAAAGGTCGCACCGCCAACGAAAAGGAAGCACATTTGGAAGCACCGACAACGAAAAGGAAGCACCATCAACGAAAAGGCCGCACCGCCAACGAAAAGGAAGCACATTTGGAAGCACCGACAACGAAAAGGCAGCACCGCCAACGAAAAGGAAGCACATTTGGAAGCACCGACAAAGAAAAGGCAGCACCGCCAACGAATTGAAGCACATTTGGAAGCACCGACAACGAAAAGGCAGCACCATCGACGAAAAGGAAGCACATTAATTTGTCATTGACTCCAATATTCATTGGCTCCAATATTCATTAGCTCCAATATTCATTGGCTCCAATATTCATTGACTACAATATCCATGAGCTCCAATATCAATTGGCTCGAATTGCTCCAAAAGGTTCCATCAGCCTTTTGGCTCCAACAGTTTTTTGGCTCCGATAGTCATTGGCTCCAATAGTCTTTGGCTACAATATTCATTGGCTCCAATATTCATTGGCTCCAATATTCAATGGCTCCAATATTCATTGACTCCAATATTCATTGGCTCCATCAGTCATTGACAACTACAGTCTTTTGGTCCCAAAAGTCTTTTGGCTCCAAATATATTAGGCTAGAATTCTTCGAGTCTAAGAGACTATGAGACCACATGGTTACAGAACTACGTGACTACGAATCTTCAAGTTTACGAGACTGCGAGGCTACAGAGCTACGAAGCCTCTAGTACACAGGTTTACGTGACTGCGAGGATACAGGACTACCAGTCTGCATGAGTACTTGACTACGAAGCTACTCGTCTACAAGGCTACAATTACAGCATCTGTTTTCGTCAGAATTTTCTCTTTTGCTCCAACTGCACCACCAGCATTATGTTATAAGATTACAAGGCCGCTTGCTTACGTAGCTTCAAGTCTACGAGGATACTTGGATACGTAGCTTCAATTCTACGAGGTCCTAAGACTTCATGACAACGCGACTTCGAGCCATGAGGTTACGAGATTACGTGACTACGAATCTTCATGTTTACGAGACTGCGAGGCTACAGAGCTACGAAGCCTCTAGAAAACGAGTTTACGTGACTGCGTGGATACAGGAATACAAGTCTGCATGAGTTCTTGACTACGAAGCTACTCGTCTGCAAGGCTCCAATTGACACATCTGTCTTCGATGGAATTTTCTCTTTTGCTACATCTACACCATCAGCATTATGTTATAAGATTACAAAGCTACTTGCTTACGTAGCTTCAAGTCTACGAGGCTCCAATACATCATGACTACGAGACTACGAACCATGAGGTTACGAGACTATGCGATTGCAAGTCTTCAAGGTTACGTCATCGCGAGGCTATAGGACTACGAAGCTTCCAGAACGCATGGTTACGAGAATGCATGACTAATTGACCGCATGGCTACGAAACTTTATGTCTCTAACTGACTACAATAGCACTATTCAGTGGTGAGAGTTAATTTATTTCATGCAAAGGTACTTGCTGCAAGCAGTTCCGCTTTTCAACATCAGATGACGTCATGTTTTGCTTGCAGGTAAAATAATATTTATTTATTTTATGCGGGATGCGGGTTGTTCACTATCGGTCGCATAAGAAGAATGGCATCGATAGTCTTCAAGGAGAAGGAAGTTCGTCCTTCCTGCTAGTGCTTCTCAGATTTCTCACGGTCCGCCATCTTGGATTGCGACGTCACGGCTGCCATATTGGATGGGTGTGACTTTGACCTTTGACCGAAACCGCAGGAATGATCGCAAGCACACGGATTAACCATCATAATATTGATAAGAATAATCAGGAGCACACGGAGAAAACCATCATAATATTGGCAAGAATAATCAGGAGCACACGGAGAAAAACGACACATGTTTTCTTTGATATCATAAAATTACGGGAAAAAAATATTTAAAAATAAAAATAAATTAATAAAAAAATTTTAAATAAAAACAAAAAATACATAAAATTCTGGCTTGTACCTACTAGAACTCTATCTTTGCTCAACAATGATAAGTTTACAAGCTAGCAGAATCAGTTTATTAATTTTTTGTTTTTATTTAAAATTTTTTTATTAATTTATTTTTATTTTTAAATATTTTTTTCCTGTAATTTTATGATATCAAAGAAAACATGTGTCGTTTATCTCCGTGTGCTCCTGATTATTCTTGCCAATATTATGATGGTTTTCTCCGTGTGCTCCTGATTATTCTTATCAATATTATGATGGTTAATCCGTGTGCTTGCGATCATTCCTGCGGTTTCGGTCAAAGGTCAAAGTCACACCCATCCAATATGGCAGCCGTGACGTCGCAATCCAAGATGGCGGACCGTGAGAAATCTGAGAAGCACTAGCAGGAAGGACGAACTTCCTTCTCCTTGAAGACTATCGATGCCATTCTTCTTATGCGACCGATAGTGAACAACCCGCATCCCGCATAAAATAAATAAATATTATTTTACCTGCA
Source organism: Bacillus rossius redtenbacheri (assembly GCF_032445375.1). NCBI lineage: Eukaryota > Metazoa > Arthropoda > Insecta > Phasmatodea > Bacillidae > Bacillus > Bacillus rossius. The sequence continues at coordinate 52,347,501 of NC_086334.1, read as the reverse complement.
AGCAAAACATGACGTCATCTGATGTTGAAAAGCGGAACTGCTTGCAGCAAGTACCTTTGCATGAAATAAATTAACTCTCACCACTGAATAGTGCTATTGTAGTCAGTTAGAGACATAAAGTTTCGTAGCCATGCGGTCAATTAGTCATGCATTCTCGTAACCATGCGTTCTGGAAGCTTCGTAGTCCTATAGCCTCGCGATGACGTAACCTTGAAGACTTGCAATCGCATAGTCTCGTAACCTCATGGTTCGTAGTCTCGTAGTCATGATGTATTGGAGCCTCGTAGACTTGAAGCTACGTAAGCAAGTAGCTTTGTAATCTTATAACATAATGCTGATGGTGTAGATGTAGCAAAAGAGAAAATTCCATCGAAGACAGATGTGTCAATTGGAGCCTTGCAGACGAGTAGCTTCGTAGTCAAGAACTCATGCAGACTTGTATTCCTGTATCCACGCAGTCACGTAAACTCGTTTTCTAGAGGCTTCGTAGCTCTGTAGCCTCGCAGTCTCGTAAACATGAAGATTCGTAGTCACGTAATCTCGTAACCTCATGGCTCGAAGTCGCGTTGTCATGAAGTCTTAGGACCTCGTAGAATTGAAGCTACGTATCCAAGTATCCTCGTAGACTTGAAGCTACGTAAGCAAGCGGCCTTGTAATCTTATAACATAATGCTGGTGGTGCAGTTGGAGCAAAAGAGAAAATTCTGACGAAAACAGATGCTGTAATTGTAGCCTTGTAGACGAGTAGCTTCGTAGTCAAGTACTCATGCAGACTGGTAGTCCTGTATCCTCGCAGTCACGTAAACCTGTGTACTAGAGGCTTCGTAGCTCTGTAGCCTCGCAGTCTCGTAAACTTGAAGATTCGTAGTCACGTAGTTCTGTAACCATGTGGTCTCATAGTCTCTTAGACTCGAAGAATTCTAGCCTAATATATTTGGAGCCAAAAGACTTTTGGGACCAAAAGACTGTAGTTGTCAATGACTGATGGAGCCAATGAATATTGGAGTCAATGAATATTGGAGCCATTGAATATTGGAGCCAATGAATATTGGAGCCAATGAATATTGTAGCCAAAGACTATTGGAGCCAATGACTATCGGAGCCAAAAAACTGTTGGAGCCAAAAGGCTGATGGAACCTTTTGGAGCAATTCGAGCCAATTGATATTGGAGCTCATGGATATTGTAGTCAATGAATATTGGAGCCAATGAATATTGGAGCTAATGAATATTGGAGCCAATGAATATTGGAGTCAATGACAAATTAATGTGCTTCCTTTTCGTCGAAGGTGCTGCCTTTTCGTTGTCGGTGCTTCCAAATGTGCTTCCTTTTCGTTGGCGGTGCTGCCTTTTCTTTGTCGGTGCTTCCAAATGTGCTTCCTTTTCGTTGGCGGTGCTGCCTTTTCGTTGTCGGTGCTTCCAAATGTGCTTCCTTTAGGTTGGCGGTGCGGCCTTTTCGTTGATGGTGCTTCCTTTTCGTTGTCGGTGCTTCCAAATGTGCTTCCTTTTCGTTGGCGGTGCGACCTTTTCGTTGTCGGTGCTTCCAAATGTGCTTCCTTTTCGTTGGCGGTGCGGCCTTTTCGTTGTCGGTGCTTCCAAATGTGCTGCCTTTTCGTTGTCGGTGCTGCCTTTTCGTTGTCGGTGCTTCCAAATGTGCTGCCTTTTCGTTGTCGGTGCTGCCTTTTCGTTGTCGGTGCTTCCAAATGTGCTGCCTTTTCGTTGTCGGTGCTGCCTTTTCGTTGTCGGTGCTTCCAAATGTGCTGCCTTTTCGTTGTCGGTGCTTCCTTTTGTTTTTCCTTTTTTGAAGGTGCTTCCTTTTCGTTGTCGGTGCTTCCAAATGTTCTGCCTTTTCGTTGTCGGTGCTTCCAAATGTGCTGCCGTTTCGTTGTCGGTGCTTCCTTTTTTTGTTGGTGGTGCTTCTATTTTTAATGTTGTTTTGACTCTAGTATTATTGAAAATGGTTCTTGATTTGACTAGCGTATTATTCCATACGGTGCATGTATATATAAGCGAGCTCTAGACAACAGGATGCTAAGTTTGTTACTGACGTCGGTGTTGTAAGGATCGCCTAGTTTGTTTCATCTGGTGCATAAGTCGCGTAATTACCTGTTCTTGAGAACTCGATGGCATCTTTACCGACTTTAACGCCGAACTCGATGGACGTTGTACCATCGTCTACGGGAACCATGACGTCAGCGTCGACGATGGTGGAGCAGATCCCGTTGGCAACGTCGATGTCAACACTGGAGGAGACTTCAACAGACGTGGTACCGCCAGCAGAAGAGACTTTAATGCCGCTAGTGCTGGATGTGCAGGAAACCACGACGATCGACGATACGACCTCAATGAAGACTTCAATGGATGCCGAATCGACAACAACTAACGAACATCGGTGCTGTTACTGCGACAAGATTTTCTCAAACAACAGCAATGCTCGACGACATGAGAATAGAGAATGTGCCAAGAACCGATATCGTAAAATGTTTGTTTGTGAGAAATGTCATAAGCAGTTTGCCAGAAAAGATAATATGAAAACGCACATGAAGGCATGCAAAGGTCCTGCTGTGCGGCAGAAAGTAAAGGTTTCGGCGCAACAACGATGCATTGATGTTCATAAGAGAATGCCTGGAAATGGTGCAACTGCGGCAACGTCAGTATCTGGATCGGGTCTGAAAGGTTCGTGTTCATTACCACGGTATCCTTGCAGCTACTGTGATACGTCGTTCGCATTTGCTCATGATGCACGAAGACATGAGCGGAGCAAATGCACGAAGAATCCATCTCGCATGAAGTTTCGATGTGATGAGTGTCATGAATGGTTTACTCGAATTGATAATTTGCGACGACATGCGAAAAACTGTAAAGGTGAAGTCCGTGCGCCTACTGCTGAACTACCTGCAGAAATTTCGACTCCTCGGTTTAGGTTGAAGGCTCGTGAGCGTACAAGCAAGAAAACCGATGTGCAGCAACCGATTGGTATGACGTCTGAACAGGAAAATAAACCTAAGACTGTGTTCGGCGCATTACAAGTGAACGATAATGGCTTCTACTTGGCGCAGTCTGCATTTCGTGGAACATTGAAGGACTACTATTATTTAAATACGTTAGGTGAGTCGAAAGACATTTGTAATTTTCTTGATGATATCAGAGAGGACATAATCAATCAGCTTACTGATGATGTAGCAACAAACGGACCTTTGAAATATAACTTGTGGTTGGACTGTATATATGGAAAGCCATATCCGTTCGATGACAAAGTGAAGAAGTGTGCATTCAAGACATCGGCTGCAGTAATTTACAGTTCTAACGATGTGAAGCAAACTGTTAAAAACGGTATCCAGAAACTCTGTCAAGAAGAGGTGGACTATGTCTGTAAAGGTTCTGGCTGGACTCTGTCTAGTATAAACCGATTGGAGCTAAGAATTAGTCATTTCACACCGCTGCGGAACTAAATGATTATAAGATTGCTGGCTTTCGCAAATAATCCTGTAGTAGAATAGAAATTATGTAATAAATATTATGTTTATAAAAGAACTTGTGGCGTTTAATTACTCGAACCTGTTACTATTATGTTAAATTGATGTTATATTTAATTTTTTTGCATCGTCCTAGATCGTACCAAGGACCTTAGTCGATCTAATCGATCCGTACATTTATTGTCAATTTATTTAATGAATTTTGGAATTTTTCCCGAATTTCTAGCTAAATAATTATGGATTTTCAAGATGGCGGCCAAATGACAAGATGTCGGGTGTCACAGCAATAATAAATGATTACTGCACTCTAGCGGATAAGAATTAAACTAACATGACGTCAGCGCACTCTCGCTGACGATACACTGATGATGGCTTCCAGCAGACGAGGACAAGATGGCGGACATGACGTCATACTACCTGACGATATATATATGCTTTGAAAAAAAAGTGGTGGGAGTCAGTATGCCTGCAGCCACCGCGGGGGAAGGATCGGTCGCCATTTTTATTTTTTTTTTGCACTCGTCGGGTTTGAACCGAGGACTCCGAGCTCCGTGTTGTAAATGTTTGTTTTTTAAATATTTTATTAAAAATTTTATTATTTAATTTTTTATAATTTTTAAATTTTTTTCATTAAAATCGGATAATAAATTTAAAGATGGCGGCCGTAACAAAAAGTGTAACATTCTATAATTCAAAATGGCCGATAACACAATGCCGGAATGTTCGAGAAAACGAAATGACGTCATCCAAGATGGTGGATCCAAGATGGCCGTAGGGGTCAAGGTCAAAGGTCAAGGTCACATCCTGATAGAGGCTTAACTGAGGCTTGAGTTAAGGATGCTTAAGCCTCTATCAGGACATTTCTAGCCGTTGGGATTTTTAAGGACTAAATCGGGAAATTTTCCCTCGAAACGGGAATTTTTCCCTCGAAAAAGGGAAATTTTTCCCTCGAAAAGAGAAATTTTTAATTTGTGGAATTTTTTGAGATTTTTTGGCGGAATTTTTTTCCACATAAATGGAAATTTTGAAGATTTTTGAGGAATTTTGGGCAAATTTTGCCCAATTTTGACGGATTTTGAGGATCAAATTCAAGGTCAAGGTCAAAGGTCAAGGTCACAACCATCCAAGATGGCCGCCGTGACGTCACAATCCAAGATGGCGGAGCTGGCTCTCGGCTCCACTACCTGCATCCTGTTTCAGGACCGGCTATGTTATACTACTGTTCGCTTTTAATGGCTAGCTTTGATTTAAGCACGTCACATAAATACTTGGTAACTTTAAAAGAACTTCTGTGTTTTTCCATTGAAGTTTGTTTTTTCCCTTGCTGTTTACCTTTATGTTGCTTTATAGCTTGTTTTTCTCGAGTGTCCGTAGCTATCATCGTATTTCTAGATCTTCTTCCTCTGTTTGAGATTTTCCTTCGTGCAGCCTTCAAATATGGCTGGATGTCTTCAGGGGTGACCATTTTCTTTTCTTCTCTTTGTCGTGTCAGGTGTAACACAGTGAACAGGAAATATTCCCAATTTTGTAAATCCGGATAAAATGTTATTTGGTGTAAATGCTCTTGGATAAACCACCCCCAAGGCCTCTGCTACTGTATAAATTTCAAATGTTTTTCCCTTGTTATATAGCCTGATTGTAATAGGTCTTCAGTGGGCTATATACAGATATGTCCAAGGCTGGAGCTTGTGAGATGTGTGTGGGGGAAATGTTATCATTGTTGGGATGCTGCAACCCCACACACGAATATTTCTTCGCCATTGATGGTAATCTCTTGTACCATGGACCACTGGTCCAAGGTACAAGATGCATTTGTGGCCCAATGTACATGACGATGCATTTTTTTAACACGAATGGCTACTGACAGTTTAAAACACGACAGAAAGATAAATGCTTATCATTTTTCACTCACCAAATAACGAGCTATCCAGTAGTGGTACACCACACAATGTTTATACAGGTAGTTTAAATAAAAAACACAGTCAACGGGAAACGAAAAAAATTACTTCACACAGCTTAAAACAACTTTTTACTGCAGTACGCGCGATTCTTGTGCTAGCGCATCTATACTCAACCTGACGGGTGAAATCGTCACTAAGAACGACAAACTTCATCCAGACATCGCTAGGTTGCAGCACAAGCACAATAATCAAACTGGCCCAAGGTACACCATGGTCAAGGTACAACACTCTCCCCTATAGGGTTAATTTTAATTAAATGTAGACAGTTTATTTTCTCTTAACTTGAAAGTTAGGGATAGTAAGGGGAATTAGAGGTGGTTTTACGAAATCTCGTTTGGACAGGGAGAAATAATTTTTTTTAATCGGACATAAACGCCAAGCCTGCAAAATTTCATAAAGAAATACCAATATCCTGTTTTAAGGGATGGTAAAGGAGGACGGGGTGGTTTCTGAAACCTCATGTGGATAGGAAGAGGGGGGTGTCTATTTTGAAATCAGATAAGTAGAAAATTTATTCATGATTTTAATATTAAATCTGCTTAATTTTATTTATATGTACCAAGATTATACTTTAAGGGTTGATAAAAGGAGATGGTGTGGTTGTCCAAAAATCATGTAGGCTGTGGTGTTTTTACACATTATCTAAACTATAATTTTAACTCTAATTTTCTCCTTATTTTGAATATCATTTGTGGAAATTTTTCTAAAGAAGTACCGAATTTTTGCCTTAAAGTGTGGGAAAGGGGGATGGAGTGGTTTTTTGATATTCCACTTTTTTTATAAATTAGTTGAAGACAGTAATTTCTCCTTAATTTAAACACAAAGTGTGCTGAATTTGAATCAAAAAGTAAAAAAAAAATCTGTTTTAGTTGGCGAGAAAAAGGGACGGGTCTGTGTTTTATTTAATGTAGAAAATAACCTACCTCTTTTTAGAAATAAATTTAGTATAGACAGTAATTTGACCCTTATTTTGAATGCAAAGTGAACAAAATATCAAGTAGTGTTGATGTTATTTTTTAAGTGGCGGGAACGGGGTTGTGGGTGTTTTTTCAAAATATCGTTTAGACAGTGACCATGCTCGTGTTTTGAAGATCAAGTGTGCAAAGTTTCAACTCAATCAGATGAACGATGGGCGAACGCATAGAAAACGAACAAAATAGAAGACGAATTCACATTCATTTTTTCCACGCTTTTATTAGCTTGACCTGTATATATGTATGAAATAACTATGTAATAAAATCTTTTCATTCAATTTTACCCACTTTTTGAAGTCCAAATATGTTGGAATTTTTGTATACATATAAATAACCTCTGACAATGCAATATTTTGATAACTTTAAGACCTTACTGTTAAGGGGTGGGGGGTCATAGGGTCAGAAAACCACTAATTTTTAGCTATGGGTAATATCTATGCTTTTTGTGTAGCCATGAGGTCGGGGCATGATGGGAATTTTCTCCGTGGTCGACAGTGCCCTTGGGAAGGGGGGGGGGGAGATAACCCAAAATTTCGAATATTTTAAAAATCAATACTTTTTCTATTTGGAGTGTTTCAGATCCAAAAGGTCGGGTTAGGGTGGAAAATGTGCCCGCGGTTCGACTTTCACCCCCTCGGAGGGGGAAAAGGATAATGACCCTAAATTACGAAAATTTAAAAAATGTATTTTTTTTTTATTTGGAGTGTTTCCGATCCAATATGTCAGGTTATGGCGGAAAATGTGCCGGGGAGAGGTTAAAGCCATAAAATCTTTAACACTCCCGTAACCCGCCTTGGGGGCTGATTTTAGGGAAACCCCGAGTTCAGTTATTGTGTAGGTGATATAAAGAATATCCCTGCCGAGTTTCAAATCTGTAGACATAATACTTGAAAGAAGGTCAAGAGCTTTCATCTTACTTAGGACTCACAAATTTAGATCAGCCTTCCTTTAAATGAGTTTTTCAAAACCATTAACGTTTGTTATATAATTTCATAATAATTTTTAATTGTATGCTAAAACAACTATCGTATGATTTTTTATTAATTAATGTCTGCAGTTCTGTGGTAGTGCTGTAGTGCTAATGTGCTGTGTTAAACAATAGTGTATGAAATAGGTAATGACAATTGCATCAAATATGGCAACAATTTATTTTGAAACTAAAAAAAATAAAATTAACTTATAGTTTAAAAACACTAAAACAAACACTTTTATCGTTGAATGAACTAAAAATAAAAAAGTTTTAAATTTAAGTTTTTGTCCAAAAGCCAAATAATGCACCACAACTTTGTATAACTAAAAGCGTGGGGTACTTGATATAATTTGTCTTAAATTTTCTATCAGTAATAACAATATGATTTGTAATAGATTTCCATACCTAATTTTCGGATATAGTCATTACGAAAACGAAAAAAGAGAGAACCCCACGCTTTTAGTTTTACAGAGTTGTGGTGCATTATTGGCTGTTAGACAAAAACAACTTAAATTTAAATTTTATTTTTTGATTTTTAGGTCATTCAACGATAAAAGCTTTTTTTTACTTTTAAACTATAAGTTTATCATCTTTAAGATTAAAAAATAAATTCTATTAAAATGGGGTATAGCGCTTACTCCTGACAGAGCTAGGTATAGGCTATCCGTATCACAGGATGAATTAATTTTTTTTTCCGGCGTGTCAACCTCATCTACTATTACAATATTACGCTCCATATCTATCCCACAGGAGCCGGGATAAAAAGTAGCATATGTCACTCTCCGGCCCATAAACTATCTCTGTGCCAAAAATCATGTCGTTGCTGCGTGAAAGAAGTCAAATCAACAACACACACTTTTGAATTTATAATATTAGTAAGGATGTCTCAGTTATTAAAAGCCAAGATATCAACTGTACAGTTCAACAGCAACAAAAATGCCTTGTCAATCTTAAAAAAAACTTAGCTCAGGAGATATTTTACATTGTGTTTTTCAACTTGTTGTTTGGCCAGTGCTCATTAGTTTCAAAAATGCTGCTGAACATGAAGAGCGACTCCACTTCTGCACGAGAGGGGGAGGGGTGAGCTACGACCAAGAGATTCGTCGTTCTAGCGTATGAAAACGATGTTCCCCTTGAATCCGCGCCAGACATTTCACACGCTATTTAACAACGATCTGAAGATTCATTGCGCGGATCTCCACTGTTGGGTGATGAAGCTTGAAATGTGTTTCTGGAGTAATCTACCAGACACGTGCGCGCATTGTGAACGTCCAGAGATTCTCTCTGTATTGCGAATTTCATCTTAATTTCACACGGGTGGTGTTGATCGAATGGACCAAAACAAAGTTATGTAAACAGTAACTATTCGAAAAAAAGTGGCATTGACCTCTCCTTTCATGTTGTATTGATGTCTGTTCACAATTACTGGCAACTAGCAAGAAGTGTTGGGAAAAAATCTCTCACTTAGAGTTAATGCTTGAGATTAAATTGGTGTATTTGAATAAATATGCCAATTCATTAAAAAGATTTGGAAGACCATATTTGCCTTTTTTACATTAAGAAAGATTAGAACACCTGACATTATTCAATTTTATGGCTTCAAATACCTTGTGAAAAAGTCTGAAGAAAAGATGACGTACTGGTGAACATTGCCTCAACAAATCATCTTCTGTGCGCACCCAGTGCAGTAAATGTGATGTCGGCTTGTGCTTGAACTGCTTCGAATATTATTACACGGCACGGAAATGAATACAGTGATAAAAATATAAATAATATATGACCAATAATATTTATTCTTACTAGTTTTATTATATTATGTTAGAAGTAAAAAAGATCATGGGATTTCCTAGTGTGTAAAAATGGACATAGCATATTAAAAATAATATAGGCAAAGTTATGTTGTAATGTCATTTTATATGCTTATTTATGTTAATTATATTCATTTTCAACAAAAAAATTAAATTTTAATTTTAAAAAAATATTTGGAAAGTTAAGGGTTTTAATCGATAAATGCGAGGACACAGAACCCAGCCCAAAACAATCCTGATCTTCCCCATAACTTATCCCCACTCCTTCTCCAACCCCTTTCTTCCAGAGTTTAATTTGGTGTTGTCAGAAATTAGGTCGTTCCCAACTAGTCAAAATATGACCGTTACATTTGGTGTCAAAATGGGATTGAGAGCCTTTACACAAACATTATTTTTTAAAAAATTGTGTGAGACATGCATCAATACATATGTGCTTTATTATGCTAAGAACATAGAGTAATATGATATATTGTTAAGAATTCATATCAATAACTTGATCATACACGATAACCCGCGATCCCTTGGTTGTACATCCTCGCACTAGAAGCACTGGCAAGTGGCTCAGTGTGCCGTAGAAAATAAAGACCTTTCTAATTCCCCCATCCATAATCAACAGAGCAGATCATTACAGCCAATCATTAATCATCTCGCACGACACCTAAAACGAACAAACTCATTTGCGTTGACACGAACTGATGATGTATCTTTACGTTATTCGAATTACTGCAGAGTTAATAGCGCTCATTAATCTGTGAGGTTCAGAGCGACTCGGCGAAATTTTTGTGTGGGTAGTCAGTTATGTGGACAAATTTTATACTCTACAGTTAATATTCAATTGTACGTTTCATTACTATACTGCTAACATTTACTACAAATAAACAATAAAGCGAACTGTGTTGCTGAAATACGGTATAAAAATTGGTTTAAATATTCTAGCAATAAGCCAGAACATTTTTTTTTCTGTTTTAGTTTTCGGTCTTGCGTTTGGAAAAAAAAAACCTATAAGTAATCATTATTAATTTCTTGTAGGATGTTCAAGATGGCAGATTTTTGTGTAACGCTTGTATAATTTTTAGGGTTTGGTTATTATTTATAGTTTTTTCTATATTTTAACAAACCGAGTACACATGATTCATATTTGATCACATTTAGATAATTCTAATCATTTAAAAATAATACCTACTGTTAATGCACAAATAGAATATTTCAATATTGTTTTCAGATGCAAGTAGTAAAGATTAGTGTAAATTATTGAGAACAGAAATGTAACTATTGGATATGCACGTATTACAGGATACCTTATACACGCTAAGACTAAGTAAGACAAAAGGCTGAAGGGAAATATTGGAAAGCATCATGATGTTAAGAAAACCATTAAAATTTATTATCTTTATAAACTCCCTTGATAATAATTAGACCATTTCTATTGATGCCTGACGTATAGAAAGAGTCAGACTTACGTCAAAGTAGGAATACATTGTACGTGAGGTTATTGAAAGAATATAAGTTAGAAATATTGAATGGTTGGATTATTTACATCGACATCTTAATAAATAAAAGTAGTAAAAAATTAAATCAGAAACTTGAGAATATTTTATAATAAAAAGTATAGAAACGACGTAAAAAATTCTTGTCCACAGGAAACACAACTGTTTTTAAAAACATATATATTGTGCCATATCTGGCTTTAGGTTCTCTTGAAGGCTTGATCTCATTGGCCATGTTGATTTATTTGTTCGTGTTTTTGTCACTATTTTAAGTAGATTTCAGTCCAAAACCATCGTCAACTCAAGTTTATATATATATATATATATATATATATATATATATATATATATATATATGTATATAACATTTTTGTACACGATAAATGTCGAAAACTTTCACAAATCACTTATAAACTGATACATAAAATCTAGTAGTGGAAAATCTGGGCCGAGTTCCTTATTGGGCAATATCCGACCAACGGGGTGTAAATGGGGAAGTTTGATTGAAAAACAGAAAAATCGTTGTAACTCCCATAATATTCAAAATATCACATCCTTTTGAACGTATAATTCGTATGAGTAATACCAAAATATCTTACCAGAAAAAAGTTTTTGATAAGACCAACCGTAACTGCAAAACTGAAAAAAAGGGTTAGAGGACAAAAAAAAAAAAAACTCCCTTCGAAGTCACAACATCGAATTCGTACAAATTATGTATTAATATTATTATTTTTAACTAAATATTTTGTCTGAAAAAAAATCTTGATTAGAAGAACCATTGCTGCAAGGGATTGAAAAATAAGTATTAGTCTTTGAAAAAAAATTATAACTCGCTTAGTAGGTAAATCATCAAATCCGTTCTAATTGTTTGTAAATTTTATAATTTTTATTTAAAACTTTTATAAAAAATAATTTTTGATAAGATGACCATTTTGATGGGAGTTAAAATATAAAGGGGTAGAATTTTTAAAAATTCATCTTTTATTTACCATTTAAATAATAAATCCGTTATGTTTTAATGTAAAACCTTAAATTATTTTTCGACAACTTTCATCTGAAATAATTTTTTATACGAACAACCATTACTGTCAGGGTTAGAATAAATAAGGGTTGAAAAAAAAAACAACAAAACATAACTCCCTTCGTAGGCATAACATCGAAATTGTTTGGATATTTCGTAAATCTTATAATTTTTGTCGATAACTTTTGTCTGAAACAATTTTTGATTAGATAAACCATTGCGTCAAAGGGGTTGAAAAATTAAGAAGTGGAACTAAAAAAAATTCGTAATTCCCTTAGTAGGTACACTATCAAATTCAAATTGTTTTGTAAATCTTATACTTATTTTCTTAAATTTAGTCTGAAACAGTTTTTGATAGTAAAAACCATTACTGCATGGGGTTTTTACAAGAAAATAAAAAAGTTTTTTCTATAATGTACTCTATCGAATTAATGTTTTTTTTATTTAACTATATAAATATTGTGGAAAACTTTTGTCTAATGTAAATTTTACACTACAATCTTTACTGAAAGAGGTGGTAATAACAATGGTAGAAAGACAAAATATCATCACACATTTTAATAGATTATAAAATTCATTATAATTAATTGTGAAACTCCTAAACTTTATCTAAAACCTTTGCCTGAAACAATTTTTAACGAAACGAACTACTACCGTAAAAACAGGGGTAGAAATGAAAAAATCTTTTTTAGTATAAAATTTGTCGGAATTAATTAATAACCATCTATATATTACTTTAAAACTTTGTCCAAACAAAATTTTTATATCACCACGTATGAAGAAGGGATGAAAAATACTGTTTGGAAGTCAAAAATTAATTGCATGATTACCTTAGTAGGCATAATATGAACTTCTTTAAGACATTCAATTCTGGATGCATTAGTTAAAAACATTGAACATATTTTCGCTGCATGGAATATGAAAAAAAAATCTAGTTCGACATTGTTTGAATATTGAAGAAATTATGTTCCAGGAGTTTATAGAAGTTTCCAAAATGTTTCCAAAATAAATAGATACTTAGAAATTTACATACACTTTGCATTTGTTGTTCTAACACTAATATTTTTTGAGTTATTCACTTAGTATGAGATTATGAGTGTAAAAATGTTGCGCAAGTGATGCGTTGCGCCACTTTTTATACCCATGATGTTTACTCCAAGTAAAAATTTGAAAATATTTGTGGCAAAACAACAACGCGAGGGAAGTATCGAGTTAAAATTTTATAAGTACCCCTTTTTAAAAAAAAAAAAAAAAAAAAAAAGACGGAAAACCGAAAAAAAAAAAAAAAAAAAATCAGCATAGCGTCTGAAAGTGAGCCGTTTCAGATGTGTGACGTAGAGATTGAGATTATTTGATCGTTTGAGTAGCCAGATAGGTGATGCATGAATAAACTTGTACTTGGCAGTAACAAATTGTCTGTTCATACTGCGTACAAGTAATTGAAGTGTGAAGCTGCGTGGAGTATACGGGGCGAGTGTGGCCAGAAGAACGTCTATCGGGGGCTTGTGACCACACTGCCGCACTGGCGGGCTCGGCCGACCGCGCCGACAGCGGAGGGCGTTGACTCGTCGCGACCCGCGCGTGTGACGTGCCGCTCATCAGCGCAGCGCGGCGAGTTGATTGAACGATCCCCTGCGAGGCCTGTCTTCCGCGAGCACGCCTGCGCCGCGGGTGGCCGCCACGACCTTTGTAAGGCGCAAGCTCGTGCCGGTATTACACAGAACACATTATTATGTACCCTAATAATTACCTATGTCATTTCACGTAAGTATGCTCGGGTAAACATGCTTTTTGAAAAATTTAAAGATATATCTTTATTAAAAAAAATAGTTGTGTGAAGTGCATAGTCCTCTGACAATTAATGAGTTAAAAATAAATAATAAAAATTGTTCACGTGTTAAAATAATTGTCACGCGTGAATTTTTTCTTGGCGTAGCCATTCAGTTTATAATGAAAATAAATTTATTATTCTTTTAAATAGTGTTACAACGGAATACGTCGGTAAAACTCCATTTCTGTAATTTGAAACGTTCTTTGAATTATTCTGGAAATGGGAAAGATAGATTGAAATGTACATACGCGGAATTAATGGAAATACATGACTGGTTTCCACTATTTACCATACAAGGAAAACAAGAATGGACAACAGAGATGAATACATACATACACAGAGAACAAACCCATATCGGCTGATTTCAAATGTTAAGTGCCTAGACAGCACAGAGAATTTCTTTGAAGTAATTATTAAAAAAAAAATAATAGCACAAACGAACACAGTGGGCTGTCAAGGTCAAGAGTTTTGCAAGAAGAATAGTAAATTTATTCAAAATACAACCTTGGACAACACAATTACAAACAAACTAACTCAGCGATGATACAAAAAAATAATCTGGAAAACACATTGGCGATGGGACACACTCAAATAATTCATGCTAATAGTTCAAAAATAAGTTATGAATAAATAAGGTAAATTCTTGATTCCTTGGTAACAATATAGGCTAATTAATTAGTATTTGATTAATTTTCCGTACACTGTTTAGTATAATGAGTCCCTAGAGAGCATGTACGATAAATATATATATATATATATATATATATAGTCATTCTTACTATTTACGTCAAAACACATTCCAGAATTCCTACATTAAACAGTGCATATGGTTTCACAAAACTAATGGCTTCTGTAGTGGAACAGTTTTTACCTGGAGTAGAGAAAAACACTTTTATAGCAGTTATAAACTGAGCACAACGTAATAAACATTTTTAAAAGCTGAAAATTCTGTATGTATTAATATTGTAACAACTTCTGCCTTATAATTTTTATGTATATTTTAGTCGTAAAAATAATAATATGCGTCTATGTACTTGTTTTTTTAATGTTTTTCATTGAATTAAGCTATGAAAAAATTTCGTAAATAAAACCACAAAAAAATTCCGATTGCTTGTAACTAGGGAATGCTTTGAAAACTATACAAGCTGAAGCGTTCAATTGCAAAACACGCGAAGAAAAATGTTTACAGTATTTATTACCATACATTGTACTGTAAGCATTGTATGCCCTGCAATGAGAGATATTTTTAAGCACGTCACACGAGCTTTATGGATTGTGATCTGCTCCAACATATACGCGCGTGTACTCAAAGGGCACATTTCGTAAGTGGTTCTCGAAGGCATCCACTCTGTTTCCCATCACCACTTGTCGAGTCGATGATAGTTGTTAGTGCAGGTGCATCACAGTTGTGAATACATATTTGACCGGTCCACACGAGAAACGGGTGATCGAATATTTAAAACACGAAAATATCCTTTTTATAAAATTTTATTTTACTGGTATAAATTTTTGACGTAACAACGTCTAATAAATGGATGAACGCCGGCTGCACGCACGAACAAGTGTCCCGTTACGCACATTGTTCCGTTACGCTGTGTCCCGTTACGCTCATTGTACGCTTGCACCGCATCTATCTCTCTTCCACTCGACTGTTTATAAAGTGAAGTGAAAAGTTAATGTGGTTTTCATTGCTTATTACAACAACAATTTCGGCAATAAAGGTTAATTATTCTTGCATTTTAAAAATCTGATTACTAGTATAATTTCAAGTATTTATTCTTTAATTATTAAAATAAAAATGATTCAATTTTATTCATAAAGTATGCAATCATTTCATAAATGTTTTGTTATGACTGTCACGTTAATCTATCGTCCGTAAACTGACTTTACAGACAACCAATTTTTTTGTTCATCCTAGATATAGATAACTAAAATATTTAACAATTAACAATAACTGAGAGTAGGTTAAAATGCATACAGCATACCTAATTGAAACCCACTACAATGTATTATGGTGTACCACCTAGAGATTTTGTGTCTCGAACGTAAAGGCTTACCTTAAATATTTCACTTGTTTTAAAATATGCTAAGAAGCAACTAGAAATGTAATCCGTTATCAGGTATTGGGAGACGAATGGTTGCTCAACAGGAACGACTTAGTGTGGCATTACATATTACTCTGCATTTAAAATTAAACACAGAATCACCTATAAGCTACTCATGCCAGTTTCAAAGTTAAAAAAAATCAGGAAGCGAGATGCAATATTTAATTTAGGTGATAGTGAACATCAAGGATACTTTATTTAGAGAAAAATTTCCGTCTGCGGTAGCTAGCTGGTTCTCCACCTTCCTGTGCCACTGAAATGCTCGAGTTTGCAGTTCGTAGCTGGAGAAGGAAAAAACCACTGCGCCTGGAAGCAAGAGCGCATAAATATTTGGCCGCGTCACCTGAAGTTCCCTCCGGGAAGTGTTCCGTTATTCAGCGCGGCGTGCGTGCTTGCGTCATGCATGTGTGTATGTGTGTGTACTTGCGCAGGTGACAAATACGCCCCAGGAATAATGAGGGCCTCAAGAAGCCGGTATATTAATTCCTTTAAATAAGTTTACTTACATGATTTGATTTATTTGCTCATTTTTCAATTGTTTATTAAAGTTCTGGAACATTCTACTTGTATTGATTTTCGAATGACATATTATAAGTGAAATTTTTGCAACAGAGGCTACATACGAAAATGTAATCCAAAACTGTATACCACATGATATTATGATCTCATTTCATGGTAGGATTGAAGTAATTAAATTTATTTTCACATGAAATACTAAAAAGATATTATTTAATTTATATAACAGTAGTATAGGATAGCCGGAGCTGGCACAGGGTCCAGGGGGTGGATTGGGTGGATTGAATATTGTCGTCCACCATCTTGGATTGTGACGTCACGGCGGCCATCTTGGATGGATGTGACCTTTGACCTTGACCCCTACGGCCATTTTGGATCCGCCATTTTGGATGACGTCATTTCGTTTTCTCGAACATTCCGGCGTTGTGATTTCCGCCATTTTGAATTATAACGTCACCATTGCAATTGTCGTTACAGTCGCCATCTTTAAAATCTTTATTTATTATCCGATTTTAACGAAATTTTTTAAAATTTATAAAAAAATTCAATTAATAAAATTTAAATAAATTTTTTTTTAAAAATAAACATTTACGACACTGAGCTGGGAGTCCTCGGTTCGAACCCGACGAGTGCAAAAAAAATTAAAAATGGCGACAGGCTCCTTCACCCGTGGTGGGTGCAGGCAGACTGGCCTCTACCACTTTGTTAATAGCATATATAACGTCACCTAGTATGACGTCATGTCCGCCATCTTGTCCTCTTCTGCTGGAAGCGATCATCATGGTATCGTCGGCTAGAGTGTGGTGACACTATGTTAGTTTAATTCCTACCCGCTAGAATGCAGTAATAATTTATTATTACTAACGTGCCAGCCATCTTGAAATTTGGGCGCCATCTTGGAAAACCGTAATTTTTATGCTAGAAATGCGGGAAAAATTTCAAAATTCATTAAATAAATTGCCAATAAATATTCTGATTGATTCCTGTTCTAGTTTTGATACCTGATCGATGCAAGAATGTTTAATTGTATGGAAAAAATAATAATTTCAATAAAACATGTTCAAAATTCATTAAATAAATTGGCCCGATCCCTGGCCGATACAAAACAACTTTAATTTTAAAAAATACCACATAAGCGACAGGTTTGAGAAAATAAAAACACCGCAAGTTCTTTTAAAAAAAAAATTTTATTACATAAAATAATTCTCTACTACTACAAGTACAAAAAAATACACAGACAAATTACTAAAGTCTTGGTTAAGACCTATTTCCGCATTTAATCTTGTGCTGTTCAATACACTGTATAGCTGTAAGTCCTGATTTTCGAGGTCGATTAGCGAAATACTTAAAGCACATCTTACAAACATAAATCTTATGTTGATGTTTTGTAACCTGGGGTCTCACAAGTCGGGAGAATTTTTTGATGTAGCAGTAGTGTGCAGCACCACTTTAATTTGTCACAAGCAACAAATCGAAATGATTTTTTCTTTCTTGTTTGGGTACCCGAATCGGACACACATTATTATCCTCATTTAGCGCATACACATTAACTGAGACTTCAGGGTAATTTTTCTCAAAACCTTTTATCTGATTTAATGGTGGCGGATAGCACAGTCCATCAAAGTTGTACTTATTCTCCAAAGCATAATACCTCTTATCCACACGGTTTGGATGACTTCCCTCGACAAATCTTGCCAAAATACTCCATTTAAAACAAAACTGCTCCTTCAAGTTTTGACAATTGGCTACTGCTCTTTTGTTGCCTATCGCCTCAGGTAAAGCAATAAATGAGGATGTCTGATGGTATGGAAACATACTAGCACTTGATTCTTTTCCTATGCACATGATCTTGTGAGTATCCAGACTGTTACAATGCGAAAAAAAACCTTATCGAATTTGTCGCACTTATGTCTCTCGAGAGATTGTCAGAGACCTACTGCAGGTTATTGATGCACCACAATATTTGCACTGATGCAATGATCGCTCTTCATTAATTGATGTCTGGAATGCGTATGATGAAACTTCAGCTGATGGTGGAATCGCCCGTATCGTTGTCTCCTCTGCAGCAGGTATCGGGATCTCCACATCTGTCGACACCGCAGCCATTGAGCCCTCCGCTGTCGTGGTCTCCTCTGCAGTCAGTATTGGGATCTCCGACTCCATCATAGTTGCTGCCATCGAGGTCCCCGCTACTGACGGTAAACGGTCTATCCCGGTCGACATTGAAACAGTAACTAAATCTCGTGAAACTACCTGAAGAGAGCAAGTCCGTACTGCACCGCGGCCAGAGGTGAACTGAGGGTCCAGTCGTCTGAACCTCGCTTACATACCCGCGGTCTACTGGTATACTACACGAGTCAAAATAATGTCTGTATTTAAAATTATTTTTTATTAGGTATCTAAAAATTGTAGAAATAACAAACACACAAGTTCAAGTTCTACACATTTATTTATAAAAATTACACAAATACATATTAGGTTAAATAATCAAGCATTTTCACAAGTAAAGTCTTTAATGCCGCACGCACTGCCTCGTCGACTCCGGTTCCAACTGGTTCACAGGTCACGGGATCAGGAACACAGGTTTCCAGCTGGTCATCTTCTACACGTCGACAACTCCGGCAAGGCATGGTCGATGACGTCTGTGACCACGTCTGCGCCTGGGCTTTGGCTCAGTGCTAGTTGGGACAGATTCACTGCCTGAACTTCGACGACGAGACACACGTCGTTTGGACGTCTGCGTAGAATTATCACAGGTCGCAACAGTTTGCAACACGCTCATGTTTGGTGTTGCACGTGCAGATGAGGCGACTACCTTAGCGATGCTAGCAGGAAGGGTTTTGTGTGGTCTCATGTGATAGACGGCACAGTTTCCAGGTTCGCAACAATCTAACAGCTGCTGAGTCGGTTCGTAGGACACAGGAAAGTGCGCAAACCGCCAATGCTGAGCGCCTCCATCACAGGTTTCTGTATATGTACGTAGATACCCAGAATCCCAGTAGCTGTACTCGACACTGCTGAAGCTAGGTCTTACGCCCACGTACACGTTAGCAGGATGAAACGTAAACATCTTCTTGCAGGTCGAACTACAACTGAAGGCACGTACGGATGTACGTCATATATATATGCAGGCTCCTACTAACACTGTGTGTGCCATCTGTGCATTAACTGCGAGTTTGTACAGGCACAGACACGGTCAAACTTGTTGTTGTGTTTGCTTAGCTTCATACATTGAACAAAGTTTGCGCAATGAAGGACAGCCGTAGTCGGTCTGTAGGTCTACAATTACAACTGACGCATCACACAAATTCCTCAGCCATTTCTTCTGTTAAGGTCCGGCAACGTAGATTATTTCGTTTTGAACCAGTAAATCTTCGATAGATTTTTTGACTTGGTGGTACGGAATTTTTCCTTCGTCCCACTCTAGTCCGTGATAATATTTACATAACCATTCATTAGATCGTTTACTTTTTTCGTCTAGTAGTTTCCAAGGATACGGAGGTCGGAAGGTGCGAGTTCGAGTCTTGTCTCCGGAGGTGACGCTAATTTCCTTGAGCACGAATCCATTTTGACTCTGGAAACCTTGCATGTTGCAGTACATCTTGTCGCTAGCAATGCTCGGTCGTAACTAAATTATCATCGAAAACGAAACAGTATTTATGTCAGAATTTTCACAAGTTTGTCTCGACAATTGTACGATGCAAGCCGATCGTGAAGTATCAGACAAAAGGCATAGGTGTTTGGTGGAATATTTCCGCTAGTCATTATCTCAATCCTACAGTCGATGATGTTTGAATTTATTCGATCATCCTGTTTGGAAACGTCAAACACCATTAACGTAGCCTTGTTCTTGAAACTGTCGGGACTCAGTATCGGTGACTGTCTCCGCCCATAGTAAGCTTGCTGAAACTTGGCGTACATTTGATATGCGAGAAGAAATCTTCCACTTTCAAAATCCATGTTCATGTCAACGTATGGATAACTTTCGCTGTTTAAAAATATTTTTACATTACGTATTTGACAGTTATCTAATACGGAGCGACTTACTCCTGCATTGAGCTGTCTTCCGGTCTGAAGCCCGACGATTATGTATCTTGGTTTTTCCGTAGCGAAGCTGGACTTTACTATCCAATTGATACGCTGACTATGAGGCAAGCCAGGATAATTTTCCAGGCTCCAGGATCGGAATGGTACATCGAAGTTCTTGCCATTTTCTATGTTCTTCAACATCTTGACTCGTTCAACGGTGCTCACTTGGATGTGGGGCAGCATCCACTCGATAGACTGCAGTGTTAGCGAGACATCTTGAGGGTTTTCTGCAGCGGCGACAATTGCATTAATGTGCGTATTGGCTAGAAGCAGTACGAGCTCTTGTTTCGAATCAATGATTATAATATCCTTTTAGTCCTCAGCGAATCCAAGAAGCATGGACAGAGGAACAAAAACTTCGAACTTCCCTTCGGCATAAACCGGAAGCTTATATTCATCCTCGAGAGCCCAACCGGCCATCTTTGCAGTAGACGATTCATTTGGCGTGAGTGAAAGGTAATTTTTCATAGCAGATGTTATGCCTACATCTCTCGTCTGGTCTACCTCGACGCCATTGAGTACATATGTAATGCGCTCGATTAGGTGAAGAATACCATTGCAGGATATTGACGTTGTTGTCGGGTGCGTACCATCCGTCTTTGTCAGTGTGCCTCTTATACATAGAAATGACTGCGAAGGTAAAGTACAAATATCTTGGTGCTGTACAGCAATGTGTACTTCCGATGGTAGTGCGTACGGTCCGAGCAGGAAAGGCTGGTACTCGTGCAATTCCATTTTCGTAATGCTGTCATCAAAAATGACCGGATCTTCCACGTTGAGGATTTCGTCTTCCATATTTATTCGGCACTTGTCCATATTTATTCGGCACTTGTCCAATACTGAGAAGATACTTTATGCTGTCAGGTGTTAATGCACCGATGTCTGGTAGAGAACTGTTCTTATTCACGCCAATACGATTTCTTTTATAACTGTTCGGTGTTGCGAACTTTATGCCCATCGCTTCAAAAGCAGACGTAATGTAATTTCTTCGTCTTGAAAATTCACCAATCGTCCTCGCTGGTCAACGATTCTGACAACGACTTCGCGTGCGCACTTCACGACGACTGGAACGTAAATGATACTTTGCGGTACTTCGACCAGTTTATATCCTGGCGGGACCACCGGCGAAAACTCGTGCAGCATGTTGCTTAGTCTTCCGTTAAGGTACGTTCCACTTGCCAAATTACAGTTTATGCGTATTACATTCACAGGCAAAATGTTTACTGCGCGTGTAGATTCGTACGTTCTTCCTGTATCATACACCTTTGATTCGAATCCGAGCATCGTACCTATGGTGCCGGGTTTCGTAAAGTCGACATTTTCACTGCATGTTAGAATGCATTTTTGAGTGTTTGGATTTCCACGCAGTTGAAAGTCTACATCCTGTGGTAACATATCCCTGATGTAATTTGCAATGTCATCAATTTCGTAAGAGCCAACAGGTAACTGTACTTCATGAGCGGTCCCATCGCTTTTCAGGAAGCTGATCTTGCAATTTTCTTCGTTGATATTCGGTATGGCATTATACGTTAGAAAATCTACGAGTCCGATACACCATTCTCCGTCTAAATCCAGAGGCGGGAAATGAACCGCCCTCAGCTCAGATGCGTTCAAAACGCGCGGGACTCCGGGTCTGTACGAATTGCTGTTTCTCAGGGAGCCTAAAGGATATTATCACAAAGCCTTACAAGAGTACAAAAAACTGCTAGAGCTAACCAATGCACATTTTCGCGATAACGATCCAGATAGTGGTGTATATAAAGACGAAGATCATGAAAAAATCGACATTCTCGCTTATCTCTTCAGTGAACTAACAATACATGGAGAGGGTTTAAGAAAGCTAGAAAGTGGTCAGATATTTGACTATGTATATTGGGACGACCCCAATGAATTAGTTGATCGCCTTAGAATTCTACATGCTTCGCTTAGTGTAGGAAACTATTCGCACATCAACGAAATAGTCTCCATACTTGAAGAACTGAGGGAAGCCGGCTACATACAATGAGTCGAACCGGAATCGCTCGCGAACTTCATGCTCCTGCTAGACGGAAATACCTTCGTCGCAAATCATAGTTCGCGAAATTGATGATTTATTCCAGGCGGACCTTGTTGATATGATACCGCATTCCCGATTGAATAAAGGTTTCAAGTACATGTTGACAGTCATCGATGTTTATAGCAAGTTCGCTTGGGCTAGACCTGTCAAATCAAAGACTGCAACTGAAGCAGCCAAGGCCATGAACAATATTTTTCGGGATGGACGTGTACCGTCACACCTGCAAACGGACCTCGTAAAAGAATTCTACAATGCATCATTCAAGGCTTTGATGAAAAAGTACAACATAAATCACTACTCTACATTTAGTAACGTCAAAGCCTCCGTTGTCGAAAGGTTTCACAGAACTTTGCGTTCCAAGATGTGGAGACAGTTCACGGCTAACGGAAATTACAAGTGGCTTGACATCTTGCCGAAACTAATAAGCGAGTATAATTCCACGGTGCATTCTACCACGAAAATGAAGCCAAAGGACGTAACGGACAATCGCCTGCTTCAAACAGTGTTTTCCAACACGAAGAAGAAAGATCCACGAAAGCGTAAAGCTAATGTCGGTGACATTGTGCGAATCTCCAAGCAGAAAGGTATCTTCGAGAAAGGTTTCACTGCAAACTGGAGTCCCGAACTTTTCCGTGTGACACATGTTCGTGAATCAGAGCCTAGGACCTACTACCTCGAAGATTTGGACCACAAACCTATCCGTGGTGGCTTATATGCCGAAGAGATTCAGCCTACGTTGTATACTGATACGTACTTGGTGGAGAAGATTATAAAACGAAGAAATGGACGGTCCTACGTCAAGTGGTGGGGCTTTCCACCTCGCTTTAATTCGTGGGTGGCAGATGCAGAAATCGAGAAATCCACAAAACTTTAGTAATTTGTCTGTGTATTTTTTTTGTACTTGTAGTAGTAGAGAATTATTTTATGTAATAAAAGTTTTTTTTTAAAAAGAACTTGCGGTGTTTTTATTTTCTCAAACCTGTCGCTTATGTGGTATTTTTTAAAATTAAAGTTGTTTTGTATCGGCCAGGGATCGGGCCAATTTATTTAATGAATTTTGAACATGTTTTATTGAAATTATTATTTTTTCCATACAATTAAACATTCTTGCATCGATCAGGTATCAAAACTAGAACAGGAATCAATCAGAATATTTATTGGCAATTCATTTAATGAATTTTGAAATTTTTCCCGCATTTCTAGCATAAAAATTACGGTTTTCCAAGATGGCGCCCAAATTTCAAGATGGCTGGCACCTTAGTAATAATAAATTATTACTGCACTCTAGCGGGTAGGAATTAAACTAAAATGGTGTCAGCACGCTCTAGCCGACGATACCATGATGATCGCTTCCAGCAGATGAGGACAAGATGCGGACATGACGTCATACTAGGTGACGTTATATATGCTATTAACAAAGTGGTGGGGGCCAGTCTGCCTGCACCCACCACGGGGGAAGGAGCCTGTCACCATTTTTAATTTTTTTTGCACTCGTCGGGTTCGAACCGCGGACTCCGAGCTCCGTGTCGTTAATGTTTTTTTTTTTTTTAAATATTTTTCATTAAAATTTCATTTTTTTATAAATTTTAAATTTTTTTTCGTTAAAATCGGATAATAAATAAAGATTTTAAAGATGGCGATCGTAACGATAATTGCAACGGTGACGTCATAATTCAAAATGGCGGAAATCACAACGCCGGAATGTTCGAGAAAACGAAATGACGTCATCCGAAATGGCGGATCCAAGATGGCGGTTCGAAAATGGCCGTCGGGGTCATGGTCAAGGTCAAAGGTCAAGGTCACATCCATCCAAGATGGCCGCTGTGACGTCACAATCCAAGATGGTGGACGAAATCTTCAATCCACCCAATCCACCCCCTGGACCCTGTGTCAGCTCCGTCTATCCTATACTACTTATAACCTTTCTTAGACAGTTAGCTATAGTTATATTAAAAATTTATTTAAATCCATGTAGAAAATAAGGACTTATTAGAAGAAAACTATTTAAGAACACTATCCTCTTAATGCTTAGTTTTTCCCGCCACAATAAATGCTTATTTAACTATTGCAGATTTAATTCAGTTAATATTTTTAAAGCTGCACAATAAAACATAAAGATTTCTTACTAGCATATATTTCATGACACAGGAATTAATTTTCTTGTAAGTGAACATGAAGCTGTTTGTCACAAAAATATATTTTTAATTATAACAGAATGCTTGAATTTTTACGAATAGCAAAACATCTGCAGCATGAACACGTAAATAACGTTTTGAGCTAATCATAACGTGCATACCTTATGCAGTGAGTCGTTCGTAGGAACCGGCCGCAAACAAAAATATGACGTCAAATAATTAAGACCCCCTACAAGGTGTATGAGGCCAAGACTTACCAGCAGCTCTCACGACTGCTGATTGGGCAGAAGCAAGGCAGCGCATCTAGTTCTCGGTCACTTGGTTGGAAACTGACTAACAAAAATACTCCTTTGGGTGGTTTCGAATGTTGTGTTTTGAAAAAAAGTACTAACCAAGGCGGAGAAAACGATTTTTTCTGTCCCACAGTAAGTCAAGAATTGCAAAGAATATACATAATGTATGTTAAAGACATTAAAGAATCTCGACAAGTAAAATTTTGTTTCATTGTTCAAAGCAAACATTTGTACCTATTTATATTATGTGCCCCAAAGTATTATAGTTGTCCCACGATATATTCGAAAATAACCATTTTTGCCATGCGGGGCTACTAATTAACGTTAACCGGACGTAAAATGTCTTTCAAAAATAGACACCCAAAGTAGCCCAAAACATTTTATTTTAAGTCTTTAAAATTATTAGGTGTAAACCAATTTATTTTAAGTTTTAATAATCGTATTCTATGTTATAAAATTTTAAGGTTGAAAACTTTTTGCTAATACTTTCATCAATCCAAGAGAAGCGACTTAAATAAGATTTAGTATGCTTCACTGATTTTGTATATTGTGTGTATACTGTGAATACGGGAATGCATACATGTTCATATATAAAATTTCAGTTTCCTGACTTCAGCGCAATAAACCATTTGAGTTTGTCCCACTGCATTTGTATACATGATTATTCCAAAAGTTAACTGCACGATACGTTTTCTCAAAATTAATATGGTAAAAGTCTACGTGTAAAATTTCTCTTTAGTCTTAGAATAGAAACATAGGATAATATTGAACCAATAATAACTAATTTTATTTCACGTATTTTAGATTCATATCGTCACCAACATCGTGGCGCTGAAAAATAACAGTAGTTTTCCCGCGGACAGATATTGGAAGGCATAATGTATTGATGAACTACGCCAAAGTTAATTCTTGGAATAGAAATGTAGTAGGCCTAGGAGGAACAGGCGGATGAGAGTAGAACAACGACCTCTACTCGAGCCAGGCTTCCTAAAGCGTGAGCGGGCACTATTCAGAAGACGGTAACCCTGGAGCCGTTTTACACTCAAAGCTGCGTTTTCTCTTGGAAACACAGGATATTGAAATAAAATAACATGCCATTGCAAATTTTTTATAATTTACCTGAAGTTTAAAAATTAAAGTTCACGAATGATATAAAAAATCACGTAAATTTAATGTTTATGCATTCACAAATAAAAAAAAACAAACATTAAAGTTTAAGAAAACAGTTTTAGAAATCTGGTGAAAGCATAACTGGGCGGAAGCACTAGCGCCGTGCTTGCAGGGAAGCCTATGATGTACATTCTGTATTGCACAGACCCGAACAAGCCCGAATATCTACCTTCGGGAAATTCCTAAACAACCATTAAAAGGATTTGACAGTATTTTTAATGTAGCTATACTAACCTAACATAACCAACCATCCACAATTTTGTAAAGTAATAAAAAATTATCCCGTAGTTGGCCGAAGGTAGATATTCGGGCTTGTTCGGGTCTTTGCAATACAGAATGTACATCATAGGCTTCTCGTGCTTGCACGCGGGCCGTTTGCTCTTCACACGCAGTATTGTACGTCTTTCAAGGCGATCAACTTTTCACGTAATAATGCGGAGCGTCCTTATAGAGTCTCGTGCAGAAGTCTGTGTGGTCTTCAAGACGTGGTGCGCGGGGCGTAAAACGCGAGCACCGCTAACACCCACCTGGCGGTGAGGCATGTTTACGTAAAGGGCGGTAACTACCGCTCTGCTATTTACCAAGGTTCACCAGGATCTTGGTCTATGCCGGGGCATGCGAGATTGAGTGTGCCCAACTCACCGAGAGACGAAGAGAAACCCCGCGACTTTCCAAGTGAGTGGTACCCGCCCAGTGTAACTGCACCTTGGATAAATTCGTTAAACTATGACGCGTCCAGTGAGCTTAGCAACAATCTCTTTTACGAAGCCCGGAACTGCCTAGTTTGCCCCCTTACGAAGTATATGTGTACAGAAACTATAAAATACATAAATAAATACCACTAGTGGGACTAATGTCAAATAGGTATAAGATAGCGTTAGTTTGTAACATATTCATTGTTTGGCAGTTGTATAAGTAAATTCTACGCCCAATTGAAATTTTTAGTCGAGTGCATAAATTATGTTGACAATTGAGAAACTGCCTCCTTTTTAAATATTGTATTTTTTATCAGGATGTTTGTTCCCGCAATAATCGTATATCCATCTTTAGTATCATTGGTAAAATTTTTGGTGAGTTTAGAAAACGATCATATGCGGGGAATTTGATACGCATTTAATTTGTAAGTAAATTAATTTTTCATAAATGATTTTCGTTACTGAGCTAAGGTAAGATATTAGCTCACTGCCACTTTACAGCGATTGTAATGATTTGGCCTGACAAAGTTTTTGGGAGCATAATAAAATGCTTTATAATTTTATGCCTTTTTTTATTAATAGCTGCGATCACCTACTTGCGACATAAAAATCTGCAACATAATTTTTCCTTGATGAATGTTAATATTGTGTTTTGCTCACACACTAAGAGTCTAAAGTCATGGGTGGTAATGAGCCCAGTTCTTTGTGTCGTTTCGATAAGCTATGGCAGTAAGTTTGGCAACCCTGGTAGATTGTGGGATGTGCTTCACGACCCAGTGTAGTGGGCTGTGAGCCACACTCTTTCGTGCGCCGCGATTTAGAAAGATTTTTAGCGGAGGTGAGCCAAAGATAGGCTCTAAACTGTACCACCATCATTTAAATATGTATTAATATGTTAAATATGTATATTCGAATATGTACTTACGTTCACAGAAAATAAAATTTTTAACCTGCGGAAGTAAAAAAATATATAGTATATCTGGGCTCCACTTAAGAGGGCGATAAAGGGCTTCATTCAGAGCTGTTGTAGTGGTCAATGAGACGGCAAATAGAGGTCAAACCAGTTAATGCAGATGAATGAGATTTTTACACATCATTGAGGAAAGGTATAATGACTGATCCCATTTGTCATAATGCGGTTAATGTTGTTATTAATAAGCAAAATTAATTAGTAAAAAGGTTTATATTAGCGCAAATTTGACAACTTGCAGAAAATAAAGTAATCGGAATAACAAAAAAGTAAAAACTGAACGAATTACATGTAACATTCTTTTATAGGCTATATTATTTTTGGAAATAATTATCTTCATACAATTGCGAATTACTTGCACACGCGTAAGTCACTGCACATTCATGTTTGATCCGAAAATTTGCCACTTCACTGTTTGGAGATAGGACACTTTTATTCCATCCCTTCAGCAAGACCCGAGCGCTGTAGATAATCCTCGCCATTAGAGTGGTCGAGTTCCGGCTGTTATCTGCGCCTTGTTGACGAATGTGTGGAAGGGGTGTAGAGGAAGGTCTGGTTTTCGATAACACATGTCTTGTCGGGTTACTCTGCATTTATCTTGTCATTGCATTCGCGTCCACCTCATTTACATTATTCTTAGAGTATTCTTTGCACATATTTATTTTATAGTACTGTTTATTTTCAAATATTTAACTGGATTGTGGATATACAATTAATAATTTTTAGTTGCTTTTAGGTTACTTGGCATACATCTTATTTTCAACCAAATAATAATAGTTGTATAAAAATTAAATGAACTAAATATATCGTGGGATATTATTTTGCAAGGAATTTATTGGGGGATAAGTTTTACAGATTTTTCAGTTCCAACGCTATAAGCACAGCACAAAATACGAATAATTACACCAAACTGTAAAGCTGATTTGAAAACAAAATACACAAGTTACAATAGTTTACCTCGCGCTTACATACAAATTGATGATATACATAAATATATTACAAGTTTTCAAAGCTATCATGTTTCATTATGTAGCATATAAAAGTATCTCTGGTTTGTATACCATTTAACACTAAAATGTATTTTATATATAATGTATCACATATATAACACATATATATTACATGAATAGTAGTTCCTGAATATATACTGAAAACGACCCATGAATACTATAAATAATTTGTGTACTTACTTATTTTTCTCTCTCCAATTTGCTAGATTTTTACGTCTATTCCGTTTTCTTTGTACAGACAAATGCAATTTACCACGAGCATTACCTTTTACAAAACGTGCGTTTGTTTTCGCCATTTATAAATGAACATCCATTCATAAATGAACATCCATTCATATATCCCGAGCTAACACAGCGACAGCAAGGAAAACTAAATCCGACTGCCTCGCAGTGCCACCCCACCCCTTTCGGTCCTTATCGTGGGACTGAGAAGTGTCGCCTATCGCGAGAGACTCAGAGCAATATCGGTCTAACGTACAATATCAGGCGCACATGTTACGCTTCAAGCAGCTGGAATTTCTAGTAGCTATTTAACCCACTCTTGCCACTGAGCTACTGACTCGAACACAACTTCACACCGCGTCGCACTCAATGTGGTCCGTTTCATCTAAGACAGGAAACTCAAGTTTCAGCTTTTCGATGCTTGTAATCGTCGTTTAAAATTACGCGTCTCGCGATATTGGAACGTTCTTCTTCATGTTATACGTACAATATTTGAATGAATGCACCTGACTTCATAACGACCAATTTATTTCACGTTTTAACAGTTTTAAGGAGTTTTGTTGGAAATTAAGTCGCAGTGTTGCAATCCCTACTGCTACCCAATGCCCAAATCTGTTTAGCAAAACTAAAATATAATCGAAGTTGAGTTATATGATTAGTCCATATACCAATCATCACGATTCAAGTATTGTTGAGACTGACCAGTCACGAACCAACTACACTGCGATTCGACTTTGTTTACGTTTGCTTATCAATTGGGCTTGTGGTGACGTCATCTCGCTTGTTGTTCGGTGCGAAACTTCATACAGCGAGCTTCGAATGACATGACATAAGTGTTGAACAATATACCTGACTTTATTTTTTTTTGGGGGGGGGGGGGGGTTGGTAGGGGTGGAATTGAACCCTCAAAACACCCTCCCTTCCCTTTTTGGTACGCCTGTGGTAGCTCCAACTGCATAGTGAATAACTAGCTTGAGTCCCTACCTCCAGGCTGAGTGATGAAGCAGCTTTCCTGAAGCAGTGACTGGCGCAAGGATTACGGGATTATCTACTCAACATCTGGAACTTAAGTCTCGGACGGACCTGATAGTGAGAAGAGACGCAGAGTAGGTAGAAATTAAGGTACAGTGCATTCCAGTTTATCTGAACATTTTAAATCTAGCAAAGCCTTTCCTTTAGTCAAGACGACGTTCAAATACGAAGTGAATCTAAAATTAATACCAAATGTCTTTGAAAAGCAACTTAAGATGTTTGGCTACGAACGCCGAGAGTCACATGAAGTTTTTTTCCGGACACTGTCGACAGAAAAACAATGGAAGAAGGATACGTATACTTTTGAGAACTGCAAGTTAACAGCTGGAAGAAAAAGTCAAAGGAAATAAAAACCGGAAATGTTACTGTTTATCGCTGTACCAGATACTGTGTACCATGATTTTCACTAAATCTTTGTTATGTGGGATGCTACATCAGTAAGGAACACAAATAGTCGTGCCGGAACCTGTATCATGTAAACAAAGTTACTGGAACCACATTATGTGGAATAATTCATCGGAAATAAACATAAATAGCTATGCTGGACCCTGCATCGTGCAACCAGAGATACTGGAGCTCTGTTATGTGGAGTTACTAATCGGCAAGGAACACAACTAGCCATACCCAAAACTGTATCGTGCAAACAGCATTACTAGAGCCCTGTTATGTGGAATCACTAATAGGCAATAAATACAGCTAGCCATACCGGAACCTGTATCGTGCTAACAGAGTACAGTGCGCATGTTCACCCGTATGACATTTCACAGAACAGGGATACATTGTATCTCAACGGACGCGGAAACGGTTCTAACGGTAAGCATTTCCGTAATTAGGTTCACTGACATTTTTGCCTCGTCTACGTGACGCATAGGTTTCCACAGTTTAAAAGTATATTTTTAGATACAACCTGTATAAAAATAATTTTCCTTAGATGTTTACAAGTTAATTATAAATAATATATATTTGTAAGAAGGAATTCACTAATTTATTATTGTCTTTAACGTTTATTTGCAGGCCATTTAAATTAAAAAATATATAATACTTATAAATGGTTTTATTTATTTAATAAGAGTTTATTTAGATTTTTTATAACTTGAGTTGCGAATGTATATTTTTGTCCTAACCTGAACTGACAGCATGAAGTCGGGACGATGTACAGTTTTGAATTTGCCGTTTGTATGGAGATTTGTCGTAAAGAGCTTTAGTTTTATCATAACATTCAAAAACCATTTCAGCTTTGGTTTTTACAAAAGCTCAAAATACTAGTGGATAGTATTCTGTAGAAACAATTTTTTTATTAATTTATGAATGATATCGTAAAATATATAAATTTACGTCAAAATACGTACAAACTGTAAACCCTACGGTTATAAGCCTATTGTTCATGTAATGATTGAAATATAAATTGCCTTTTGAATTTTCGTTTCAAAAAATTTAGAACATTCCCTTATTGAATTGATTTAACCATTGGTAAAACATTTACTGTTATTAATTTGTATGGAAAACTGTATGGAAAATAAATAAAATATGGTCGAATTTTCTTGAAATATGTTTTTCGTACTATTTTACACAATTATTGAAATATAATTAACTGTGTCTTACTACAAAACGTTGAGGCTATCTTATGCCACGATAGGCCACCAAACCCGTTCAAAATTGCAGCTTATTGTTTGCTAAAGCTGTAAAAATACATATTTCTCTGACTCATATTGCAACATAAAATAAGTTGAAGAAATTTCAAGAAAATATGTTCATGTTGGACAGGATGAATTAAAAAAATTCACTTGAACAATTATGCACTGTTGGACTTGTTATAAACAAACTGGTCTTAGAATACAGCTGAATAATGGAGCTATACACAGTGTTCTCAGTTTATGCATTCAGAAATTTTGCAATTTCATATTTTATGAACTTTTAGTTAATGACAGAACAATAACACTTTAACCTTTGATGAACAATTTAAAAACTACTAATAAAACAGAACAAAATAACCTTTGAAGTGGAACCACTATGTGATACACATACAAAAAATTTAGCTGGTCAATTATCTTAAATAAATTGGTTTAACTGCTATTTTATTCCGATACAGAACAAATTGTAAAAATACTAGTTCGATAGGGTGGGTACTCAGAAGAATGAGCAACTGTTTTGAATTGAGATGAATTACAAAATAAAAATTGTTGAAGCGGTAGAATTTATCTAAAAAAGTATAAACTTTATTTCTCTCCTGCACAAAAGTTTACTCAGTAATAGTAGAGGGAAATATTAATACCACTGGTTGTGACCGACGAGAGTTAGTCCTAGTTCACTATTTAACAGAATTTGTATTTTCTCTAACGCAGTTTGAAACTTAGTTTTATATAAAAGTATCTTCAAGAGCCATGTATAGTTAGGCTGAGTCTTTTACAATATCTGGTTGACACTTAGGTTTTCAAGGCCGACTCATTTGCTTCAGGCCCTACAAGCCAAGTATAACACTTCAATACAACATTACAAAAATAAATAATAGATATTTCTAGTTGCGCGTCCCATAGAACGGTGTCTGTTAAAACAAAAATATACCTTGATGACATAATTTACCTTGACGCAGGCAGAATTTCCCTCGACGCAGGTCGATACGTCAGTGACGCTAAAATAGCGATCTGACGCCATTTAAATTTGTATAGTTGTAGAGTTCTCCTCGT
The DNA here is from genome assembly GCF_032445375.1 of Bacillus rossius redtenbacheri. Taxonomy (NCBI): domain Eukaryota; kingdom Metazoa; phylum Arthropoda; class Insecta; order Phasmatodea; family Bacillidae; genus Bacillus; species Bacillus rossius. The sequence continues at coordinate 52,314,998 of NC_086334.1, read as the reverse complement.
AACAGCTCTGGAACATTACTTTACAACCAAAATACTTCCAGGAAACGTTGGTCAGGATGAGCAACATTTGATAAATATTGCTTTACTGATATACACTTTGAATAGTCTATATAATATTGTGATTCTGATTATTCAAATAACTGGGAAACAAAACAACAGTCCAACGGAAAAAAAAAATATTTTATTTATTAAAGTGTCAAGCAAATCATAGAGTCAACCCTCTATAAAGGTGATGTAAGTCAGGAAATAGGCACAGATAAATAATTAAACAGGTAAACACGTGTCTTGAATACTATAATAAAATGGAATGAAACTTTCTGTGCGTAAGTATGCGTACAACATATTTTAGCGTTTTTCAAAATCACCCCTTAAGGGTAGATAAGTGGTGATAATGTTTGTATGAGAATATAAAAATAAATTGGGAAGATTTACTTAAAATTAATATTAATTCTCGTCAATATAGTTAATTAAATACATGTATATGACTATTTTTAAATTGAGACACTCAACGTAAAAAGCTGGCGAATTTTTTACGAAAAAAAAATTCTGCTAAGAATAACTTGAAACTTTGCATAACTGCTCGCAGACACAATAAATTCAGCTTTTTATAAAATTAAATCCTTAAAGGAAAAAAAGTTTTTTATTATTTTTTTTGCTTGTAGTTTGTAGTAAAACGATTCTGAAAGAGAATGCTAATTTAACTAACCATTGGCCTAAATACTCAACCCATTACATAATATTCTTTGTAAAAATATTGTTGTACAAGGAAAGTCCTACGACGTTATACTTGACAGTTTTGAAGGATTATATATCGAATACAGGTCTGTCGATTTAGTGTTGCTAAAAGATGAAGCAGTCCACTATTTGGTACAGTTACTTAATAGTCTTAACCCACCTGGCATTCCTTCTCAAATACTCCTCCTAAAGATTATAACTCCTGACGTACTATTACGCAACCTTAACCCTCCTAATGTTTGGAACGAGACTAGACTGCAAGTGACGGCACTCCACAACGTGTTCGACACCACTGTGCTTGCCCGATGCGCGCGGGCGTAAGCGGTGTTCATATCGCGAACACCGCTTATACGCTCTGACGAAGCCTTCGAGTCAAATAACCCCTTAAGGTCTGATTTGCAATGACCATCAATAATTGACAAGGCCAGTCGTTAAAGGTTGCAGGCACCGACCCAAGAGATGATTGATTTTCACGTGGCCTGTCTTAGAGTGAGGTCCAGCAGCAGCAGCCTGTTGAAGTCGGCACCAGCTAATGGAACCACATTATGTGGCACACAAAGACATTTTTTATTAAATCCTAACTTCCCGTCCACATCTTTGTGTGTGCAGACTATATTATATAGTTTTTTTTTGGTGGATACTTATAATTTCGAGAAAACAAAATTGTGTACAAATCGTGAGTTTTTACTGTCTTCAACGGAATTTAAAAAAACACAAAACTTTAATTATAATGTTGGTGCTACTTGATGTAATTTTGCACACTTGACATTTACAATAACGGGAAAAATATTTTCTACGACCAGAATCCAAATAAAAGAATCCCTTGACCCTGCAAACAAGCCCGTGCAACGCCGGTTACTTCAGCTAGCCTACATTAAAAAGGTACACATATATGCATGAATATACATTTACTAACACACACATAGACCGATAACAATATATAATCCAGCAATACTCTGTATATAAATATGCATCTACTAAGAATTTAGCTTTTAAGTGTCCGAAGTTTGTCCTATGTAGCTGACATTCCGCTCGAAAAATATGCTAACTCCAATGAAAATGCTGCGATGCTGAATATTATTACAACTACCCAAACTATGAAGAATGTTTGCAAATGTTCCATTCTGAGAGGGATTTTCTCATCGTCGGCTCTCTCGCCTTTTGGTGAAGCGTTCCCAAAAAGGTAATTTACTGCACCTGACTCTCTTATATGCCATATAAGAGGATTTACTAAGTCTAGGAATGGGAAGTTTCTTCGTAAAATAGCTACTAAAAAGATTGGGAAAACGTCTTCTTCTACTACATGCAGTAACGGTCGATTGTCTAATAAGTTCTCTGGCTTTGTAACTTCAAGCTTTGCTAACAGGGTGAAGTGGTCGGTGCGCGTCACTTGAACTTCGCGCCGCGCGGCGGACTTCGGCGCTCCTTCCCTTCCTACCTTCCCCCCCCTCTCTGCGTCCAGTGCTGTGTTTTGTCTTCCCCTCGTGAGGTGTCCGCGCATGCGCGTGGCGCCCTCTTGCTTAATTAAAACTAGGTGTAATGCCTTGAAGGCTCTTCTTGTTCGTTAGCAGTCAGTCGGTGCTGGTCGTGAATTAAGCATGTAGTCTGATACTTGCTTTAGAGAGAGGGTGTGACAGCGGGGAGAATGCACGTAAGTGTTGTAAGGTGGTGACCCTTACAGTAATGTAAACGGTACTTGGTAATAGCTGTATTATAAATTCTTATTTCGGCCGTCACCGTCTAAATTCTATTTGGCATTAATTGTTTTCCTTGATCGTTTTTGTATTAATACCATGCATAGTTTGTTTGACGTTTCTCCCCGTCTGGTCTACAGTCTTCGTTAGGACTTGTTTTTTACGTAATGTATTTAATGTATTAATTTGTGAATTTTCCTTTTATATCATGCTTTATCATGCTTTACAGTAAGCTTATACCGCCTAGTGTAGGTTAGGCCGCGGTCGCCTGCATGTTCATTTGACGTTTTTTGTATTCTCTAATGAGGCATGTCTGTGTTCACGACATTGTGTAAGCGTTAATACTTAATTGTAATATTTCTATCCATCAAGTATCTATCAAGTTTCTATTATGTATTAAGTATTTAATCCTAAAGAAAACATGGATATGTGTTCACGTATTTTGCCGTGGCATTTGTACCGCTAATGTTTCTTGCTATCAGTATTATTAAAAACCCAGTATTACTCTTGTATGTGAAAGAATGTTTTACGTGAGGCTTTTGCCCAGGATTAAACGACATGTATGTAAATTCATTCTTGCTATTTAAACCTTTGCATCCATCCTTGGCTATAATTGTTAGATTACCTCTTTGAAAACCTTTTATTCAGCATAATTTATTCAGTATTTTTAGGATAGTGTTACACGCAGTTGAAGGTTCACGTGAATGTACTTCACCTGTTTACACTGTCCCATGAAGCTCATGGAAGCCTTCAAGGGAAATAAAAAATATACTTAAATTTCTGTGAGTTTTTGTGACATGTATTCCATCTTCAAATGTATCTACTGAAACTAAACGGGACAAAATTAAGGCTGAAATTTTGTCGTTAAAATCAACTTCTGATATCATTGTGGTAAAATCGAACACTGCGTCTGAACCATATGTCAAAGCAAAACCTATGGAAAAATCTTCGTTTTTAATTTCAGAAAGAAAGTGAATATCAGGGTAGTACTGTGGCACGGTCAAATAGCTGGTGAACGATCCCGTATACGCATTGTTCAGCACTATGTTGAAAATCATAAGAGAATACACATAGAGTCTGAAACCAACAGATGATACCCGATAATGTAACATTCCAAGATAGAACAATCTAAATATCTCCAAACTTAGCAAGAAGGGTTGCTTCTCTGTCACAAAGTGTAGATAAAAACTACCTACTAAAACCAATGCCAAATAAAAACACCAGTACACTATCCAGAGCCTGTGATTGAATGGTAGGATTGCATTCATCCATCCAGGCATCTGCTGTGACTTCGGAACTACAAGCACTAGTTTTTCAAAAATGTACGGGTAAGTGGCATCTCTCAAAATGTGTGTCTGTAGGATAGCAAACGGATGTATTATATCGTAACTTCTATTAAATGACTCAGGCAAAACCCAATTTGTTAACTCTGTCTTGGGATTTATGACACTGAATGGTGATGCATTCGTTGCCTTCGCGAATGTACTGATAAATAGGCCTAAAATGCCACCCACTGTTTTTTCCCCGTTTGGCTTGGTCACTTCCGACGAAAATGGTGGAAAATCGAATGCAACACATATCACCGGATACCCCATTAAATTAATTCGTGGATTTTCATATGTGTTACCAGTGTTTGGCACGTCTATTGTTTTGCCTTCTCTCAAGAATGGATTAAAATATTTTGCAATTGCAATATTTCTTGAGTTAGCCAACTTGGAGTTTACGTTTATCATCAAAGCATTCAGAGTTTCGTACTTTCTCCAGCTGGCTTTCAGTAATGGAAATGAAATATCATTGTGGTTTTCTGCCAAATTCGTGTCAACAAATATTACTTGGGATTGTGGTTTCCATGCAGAAAGTAGAGAGATCTGGGCCAATCCATCCATAAACCAATGGACTTCTCCGCTGTCGGAGAGAAGGATAAAAGCAATACTTTGCGTAGGTAGGTTGTCAACCCAGCACGCTCCTGGACTGAGAGTGTACAGAGGCAGCTCTAATGAACGCAACGAGTTGACAAAGGTGTCCTGCACTGCGCCGAGGCCATCGGCGTAAAGAACAACTGTCCTTGCGTTGTCTCTCACGCGCCGGTCGACCACAGCCATCGCTTCCTTGACAAACTGCAGAGCTCGGAGCTTGTCCGTGTGCCCTGGAACGACGTGTACTCCCGCCGCCAAGGAGATCACTGCAAATAGCAGTGTCTGCATTGTAGCGACGCCTTGAACAAAGAGCGCAAGCAATCGGGTTTACCGAACCGAAGGTCATACACACATAGCAACTCAAACGCTTTGCCGTGCTTTGGAGTGTACCGAATCTGAAGTCAATTTGTAAGGTTTTCTAAAATTGTTCAGACTTTTCAATGTTTTATAGTGAAACATGTTGACCATATAGGTAATAAAACAATTTTTTTACACGGAATAATTTTAGAACCTTCCATTGTGTCAAATTTCATAACTCACCATTTTCAGTAAATGGTAGATCTATTGGTATACTTACCGTATTATATATATACGATAATATTATTCGGTTTTAAAGAAAATTTTTAACGATTAATAAAGTAGTATAACGAAAGAATAATTGACTAAAAATTATCAGGTGCAACAATGCATTAGTGAAGTAATTTTAAACTAATTGATTAAATGATTTGAGAGGGCAATATCAGCAATATCTATCGTTGGCAATTTTGCAAGTTTGATATTTTGGTCATGTCTAGAGCTGGTGGTTACAATTTTTGACTAATGATTGTGACTCTAGAATCAGGAACACCAGAAAAATTAATTATTGGGGTAGTGTATTTGAAATGAGGACGTATTTCAATCTTTTATAAATTTACTGTCAATAGCGCTTACTTTAACATACAAGAAACCACGGTATAACAGTGTATTCATTTAACTGTATCATACCTCATTCATAGCAGATTTAAACAATAGTTCTGCTTTATGTACTTGCTCTGTCACTATCACTGTCAATTCGTCCAGAACTCAAATATATGACTAATCACTTTTATTGTACCATCGTAAAATCGTTCTCGGTATTAGGTATTTACTAAGTAACGAAACGGTCGCACATAATAATCCATGTAGTGTTTTTATTTCTTGTTCTGCATGTGGGTGTCTTATCTTTGTTTTACTCAACTGTAGACGTGTAAATCATTATACATACTGAACGATGAATTTAAATACACACGCATTCGAATGCTACTGGTAATAAAATCATGTAACTCTAAGCAAAATCCAAATATTTTAAAACAATATCGAGTGTTGTCCTTGCCTCCCTAAAGCCCGACGTCACAGGTGAAGTCCACGAGCAAGGCAGCTTAAGTGCGATAACAGCACGCACATCGAGTGCCCCATCGACCTAACACGCATCCCACTAAACTAACGTGCGGTGTCTTTGGTTTACATGCATCTGTAGGACTTCGAACAGTGATCATATGAAACGCACTGTGCATGTAACGAACGACATACACCCGTTGTGTTAACGACCAGAAAATATTTATTAAAAAAAACTTATAGAAAACTCATGATTAAAAAAATTCAACACAACAATTAAATGTACTTTAGCTATCATTACCGAAACCGACGCGTATATATATATATATAACAGCTTTTTATAAGCGCCATTCAAAGCCAAACCGGACAGCAGAATCTTAAGCACTTTTTCCAATAAAGAACAGAGTACAAAGTATTTTCGGTTCCTAAGTGTCACAGGTAAGGCCTCTTAATTATGGCTTCCTTACTACTACGACTCTAATGCACATACACTATTAATAGCTGGATGCTTAAATAACTCGTGAAAGGTAAATAATCATAAACTTACAGCAAAAAGCGCTGTGCATGTGTGTAATAGTTCCGCTTTTGAAGATTAAGAATTTCCGAGTCCTCCGGTTGCAATAAAGTGCAGGCTTAAGTGTCGACAACGCACATCACCGGAACGAAGGCAATGCTCCGAGGTTATAGCCTAGTGTTTTAGCGATAGCTGGACCTCGATGGTTTACCAGCACTCGTTGCGTGCCCTTGCGCTATTACTGTAATTATCCCTCAAGTAATTATCGTTCAAGTAGGACAGTCAGCACTCGTCGTGTTCAACCCACTTAGCGCTGGGAAATGTTTGCTTTCCACGCTGAAGAGAGAAAAAAAAATAACTCCATAAAATAGTCATTTTGCGTGACTATTAAACATGGTGAAGGCAAAACCATTAGCGTAATCAAATATTCAGTTTATGAAAAAAATATAACGTTCGTTCAAGGGTGAACACTCAATTTATGCTGTAACCTCCCTACATTTGAGAAATCTAAGGTTTCTGAAACATCAACTACAGTGTGTTCACGTCTATATTAACCTTGTTTTTGTTTGGAGCTAATACTTCTGGCGGTGGAACTGACGACCCTCCCGCTTTCCCCACTCCCGACGTGCTGCCAAAAATAACTGTCAGTACACTATACCTACCGTCACGCAAACACTTAATCTTCACGACGCGTCCAGAGCAGACGAAAAGCGGAAGCACTTAGTCTCCGGAACTAAGGGCAATGACAATAGAGGAGTGGGGAAGGATGCCCCATCCCAGTAGGTAAACCCTTAAGAAGCAAAGTACATCACTCTTGCAGCCTCTTATTCGTCTCCAACATTATCTTTAACATACGCTTATATAAATAAACCACTATCTCAAATAACGAACCCCAATTTCCATTACGAAAAACAATCATACCACGAGACTGAATTTTTATAACCTATAATATTTTTTTCTCGTGATTATCTCTGGTATTACTTCTACATTATTGAAAACATTCACTGTAGCAATGTGTGTAATATATCATTCAAAATCTCACCCCACTTTAAACAACATTCAAAGATTTAAAAATATACAGTCTCTTAATATTTGCACGTTCCTGCGTGGACTTAACTTTAGAAAATTTCACCGTAAATTTACATAGAATACTGGTTACAAATTATACAGGGATCTTCGTGAATCTACGAATTCTTAGGTTACTTATTTTGAAAATGAATCCACAATAATTTTCATGGTCAATGAAACAAACATTTGAAAACGCGTTAAGGGTACACCCATAACATTTTTCTTCATTTTCACGTGTCTATTTACCCTTAAATAAAATTGAACCCAAAACTCGCCAGTCGGAATTCATCGTAGTTTCTACACTGAATCAGTATCTACGAATTACGAAGTAATCTTCATTTATTTGGTGTTAATTATTCGTTACTTTACTGTGATTTCCAACAGTGTAAGAGCCCCCACGGATGGTGCAACAAAATGTGTGTTTGTTTGCGCTACCGAAGTAAAATCATTGAAAACTGTAAAACGGCATGAACCACCCAATCTCGAGTGTTATGTGTGGACTGCTCGAAGGTAGGCTATATGAGGAGGTAGCCCCAACCAGATCCTCAGCCAGGAATTCGTCTGGAGTCTGAATTCTCATACACAGTCAGTGCATGCCTACTGCACCCGGATTTCTGTGCCCAGGGGTTTCCTCGTTTCTGTGTAGGTTTCACAAGCTCTCAACTTCACATAGCTTCAATATAGATTTAAGATAGGGGCGGCAGTCATGGCGTCAATTGCAGCCGTGGCTGGCCAATGCCCGAACAGGCACATGACGCATGCGACCCTCTCCCTGCATGGCTAATCCCAGCGTGACTAGATGTATAGGCTTCGGCCTAGGTACCTCCCTAACCCAGATTCTCCTAAGTTCAGGTAGGTAAGGATGTGGACTGCCCGCCACATCCACATTATGTACAACATGTGAAGAGTATTTTAGTAAAAAAATGTATAGTTAAATTTTATATGTTTATTTTTGTAGAAATGGTTACCTTTCATTATATATTTAATAAGCTCAAGGTATTTTAGTTTAAGTTGGTGGTTGGACTCTTGGCAGTGCGTTAACGGTCTTTGTAGCGCGCGCGGGCATGAGGAGGATATCACAGCCGGGGGGGGGGGGGAGTAGTGGGGGAAGGCGGCCAGTGGCCGTGACTCTTGGACGAGACACTGGCGCGAGAGCATGACGCTTCTGACAGCTTGTGAACTCCTCCTTTGTTGGGCGAGGATAGAGTTCTAGCACAAGGATAGAGTTCTAGTACAAGGATAGAGTTCTAGTACAAGGATAGAGTTCTAGTACAAGGATAGAGTTCTAGTACAAGGATAGAGTTCTAGTACAAGGATAGAGTTCTAGTACAAGACAAAAATTCTATTGTAATGTTTCAGAAATTTTCTTTTTTAAATATATTCTTCATTATTATTTGTATTTTTTTTCATTTTAAAATAGTTTTCTGTAATTTTATGATATTCCGGTAATCGCGCAATTGTTTTCTCCGTGTGCTCCTGGTTATCCCTGACAATATATTGATGGTTTTCTCCGAGTGCTTCTGATTATTCCTGTGGTATCTCCAAGTGCTTCTGGTCATTACTGAGAAATCGATTTCTGCGTGAAAAATATTTAATCTATGTGTCATGCAATCTTATTTTTTGAGTTACGTTTAAATTGAGAATTTCTGCTATCAAATTGTCTAACTAAAATATTTTTTTTCAGCTGGAATTTTAAAAAAAAAATCTATTTTTAAACAAATAATATGCTTCTAGACAGCTGAGAAGCATTAAAATGCAAGAAAAACTTCCTTTTCCTTGATGACTAAGACAGGTAATTTTAGCTTCGTAGCCAAGTACTCTTGTAGTCGTGTAGCCAAATGTCGTTGAATCAGTTGAAGTCAAAATACTGTTGGAGTCAAAGTCTGTTGGAGTAGTTGAGGTCTACCGTAGATTTGAAATCGTATCCTACTGATGAAAAGGTATCCTACTGAGTTTAATGTACGTGTAAATTTGCGTCCTAAACGTTAAATGTGCGTAGAGAAGACTGTAGTAACATATCCGACTGATTGACATAGTCATTCTGATGAGAACATATTTTACCAAGTTGAATTTTCGTCCAAATGTGTCTCCTTTTCATTAAATGTGATTCCTTTTACGCGAATTCACGTTTAAATGTGCGTTATTTTCGTTGATTCTGCTTTAGTTTCATTGATTGTGCTTTCTCTTTTATGAATTTGCTTACTTTCTTGTTTAATTGTGCTTCCTCTTTGTAGAATATGCTTCCGTTTGTGCTTTCTCTTTGTAGAACGTGTTTCCGATTGTGCTTTCTCTTTGTCGAATGTGCTTCCTTTTCGTTGATTGTGCTTCCGTTTCATTGATTGTGCTTCCTCCTAAACGAATGTGCTTTCTTTTCGTTGATTGATATTCCTCTTTGTCAAATGTGATTTCTATTCGTTGATTGTGCTTCCTCTTTGTAGAATGTGCTTCCGTTTGTGCTTCCTTTTCGTTGTTTGTGCATCCTTTTCGTTGTTTGCGCTTCTAATTGTGCTTCCTTTCTGATGATTGTGCTTCTTTTTTTTTTTTTTACTAATGTGCTTTCTTATTAGAAACTGCTTCCTTTTTGTCGATGCATGAGCACAGAAAAGTCTGTATGTACCCTGGACATGATTAAACTCATGATTCGGAGACGACTGGAATATTGGCGTGACATTGATCATGACATGTTTAAAATGATTGGCGCATTAAGGAGAATGAAACCTCCTGGTTCGGAGACACTTGGACTACGTGCATTGTTTTCTGCATGAACTGATTAGAAATGTTCACCGAGCATCGACGAAAAATACCTTTCGGCTACTTATTGAATGTGTTTGACCACCTAACGGATGCGCCTGGCTACCAACTAGATATGACTTTGCCTCCTAATGGACGTACGTTCCTGAACGACGAATATAAATTCCTAGCTACTCACCGGGCGCATATTGACACCTACCAGTCATGTCTGACCGTCGAATACATGCCTGGCCACTAACTGCTCGCGCCTTGTTGCTGACTGGACATGTCTAGCTGATAACTGAACATGTCGGCTACAAACTGAATGCACCTGGACACCGATTACGTGCCTGGCTACTGAATAGAAAGGCTTAACCACCAACTGGATACATCTTGTCACCTACTGGATGTGCTTTTCTGTCCACTGAATATACGTGTCTGGTCACAGAATGGAGGTGTCTAGCCAACAACTACTGGATGTGTCTAGCCAACAACCTGAATATGGCTGTATGATAAATACATGTCTGACCAATAAGTATACATGTCTGGCCACCGACTGTATGTGCCTGACCGCCTATTACGTGCCTGGCTACTGATGAATAGACATGCCTGGTTAATCAACTGTTATGTACAACTGACTCGGAAACACATGGCAAGGCATGCAAAGGACTCGCTTCGCCTTCTAAGAAGACTGTAGAAATCGAGAAACGCTAGTAATTTACTTGTTTGTATTTATAGAATTTATGTAATAAATTTTACGTATGATTTTTTATTTATTTTCTCGAACCTGCAACCTTTACGATAATTTTAATTAAATTAGTAGGCCTATGCTTTTACCTGAAATTATATTATTTTGCCTTGATCAAGGATCTAAGCAAGGACAGGAATCCATATATTTAATCATTATATTAGAACGTGAATTTTTGATAAATTTAGAACTTTTTCCCGAATTATTAGCTAAATAATTACAGAATTTCAAGATGACGGTCAATATGCCATCATCGGCTTACTGGAGACTGGTATAGGAGGAACTTATGCCTCTTTTAGGACTTTTCACCATATTTATTAAAATTATTATATTTTACATAAAATTAATTTTTTTTAATCGTCCAGGGATTGAACGAAGGACAGGAACCGATCGAATGAATTAGTATATTGATTGTGAATTTATTTAATGAATTTTGGAATTTTTTTTCCAAATTTCAAGCTAAATAATTACGCAATTCCAAGATGGCACCCAAATGTCCAGATGGCGGGTGCCGCAGTAATAATAAATGATTGCTGCAATCTAGCAGGTAAAAATTTAACTAATATGAGCGTAGCGCATTCTAGCAGATGAAAACAAGATGCTGGTGTCCAGCAGACGAAAACATGATGTCGGAAATGATGTCATACTAGCAGGCGATATATATATATAGCTTGGATTAGTGGTGGGTGGTCGTCTGTCGGTGGCTTCCGTGGAGGAAGGACCTGTCACCATTTTTTATTTTTGCCCTCACTGGGTTTGAACCGAGGACTCCATGTTGTAAGTACGATTTTAAATAATATTTTGTTAAAATTAAATTACATTTTTTATTTATTTAATTTTTTTTTGAATTTATACCATTAATATTACGGATTTTCAAGATGACGGCCGTAACGTAAATTCCAACGTTCTAGAATCAAATATGGCGGACATAACGTAAAGTGTAACGATAACGTCATAGTCATCTAAAATGGCGGGCGTAACGAAAGCAACATTTCTTGAATCTAAGATGGCAGGTGTAATGATATATGCAACGGTGTTTTTTTTAAATATTATAAAATTATTATAATTAATTATTTAATAGTTAATTTTTTACTCATTTAGAATTTATTTCACTAAAATAGGACAGCAAATAAAGATTTTCAATATGGCGGCCATAACGTAAATTGCAACGGTGACATCATAATCCTATATGGCGGCCGAGGTTTAGGTCAGAGCTTCCCCACCAGCTCCTTAGAGCGGCTAAACCATGGGGAATTTAAGCTGTCTTGGGGACATTTCAAGTCGTTTGTATTTTTCAGGACAAAACAGGAAATTTTATCTCAAAATGGAAATTTTATCCGCGCAAATGGGAATTTTGAGGAATTTTGAATCAATTTGATTCATTTTAGAAGGTCAAGGTAATCCAAGATAGTTGTCGTGACGTCACAATGTAAACAATCATCAATCCACACCCAGAACCCAGTCCCAGTACCGGCTATCCTACACTACTGAACAAAAATATTCAAGTTAAACTCAGAAATATTTTAAATGTATATATTAATAATTATATATTATATGAAAACAATTAATCACTACAAAATAGTTTTTGCATTAATACTGAGTTACAATTTTACCTGGGAATTAATGCTTTGTTTTGTCTCAGTACCTCAAATAGTTATATAAGTTGTTTGTAAACTGTTCCCCGAATAGCTTTCGAGTATTAACTGCGCACATAATGAGCATAATATAATAGTCTAATTATGAAATATTTTATTATCTTTTCCATAGTTTAAAAAAATGCTTGAATGAAATATCCAATGAAATTTAAAATTATGCGCCAATTTTCATTATACACACTAAGAATTATCTCGAAAAAGGTATTTCATATATGCAAAAATAACCATAGCCATGTGTTGTACAAAGTTACTATATATTACTTGTAGTACTACAATTTATTTCTTGGCCACTGTTTTCCCCAGGAATATTTTGCGAAAGTAGAGAATTTTTTTTTCTGTGTGATTTCCGATCTGGAAGGCACCCAACGCGCAGTGTTGCCAACAGTGCGGCGAGCGAGCCGCGGGCAGGGAAGGAACGTCGCCATTGATCCCCGGCTGACGTGACGCTCCGCATGTTGGCAGGCCTGGTTCTTGTAACTGACGGAAGGATTGATGGCGACCCGAGTCGCCCGCCTCTGAGGGACACCGCCCCCTCCCCCCCACCCCGCGCTGCACCGCTGAAGGTTCCTACCTTAGACCTGCGAAGGGGTCTTCGTTAGCTGGAGGATATCTTCCGAGTACTTCCCTTGAACATGACTGCAGAGTGTTAAAAACAAAAGGTGCGTGTTGTTATGATTATATAAAAAAATAAACTTAAGTATAGAGCAGGGGTGGCCTCGTCTGATTGATTTCATGGTAAGTGTGAGAAGCCTATTTTTTTTTGTTCAGTTAATTGTTGCGTCATATTGGTTAGAAGTTCAAAACGTTGGCTGAAGTATAGTGTCTGCATTGTGGAAACAGTTTTAGTTAAAAGGTTTTTTTTATGAAGGTGATTGTTTCTAACTTACTAACCACCATCCGACGTTTTCAAGCATTATTTCCGCTATGTTTTCAATGGCACAATATGGCGATGGTGAGGTTAATAAGTAACTTCAACTAAATCACGGCATGCCGTCTCCTAACAATTCTTAATCCCATGTATAGATTTAACATCAAAAGGAAGCTAATGCAGCGTTCGTCAAATTGAAAAGAAACAAAAAAGTGGCCCATGTCATTGACACCATGAATATGATCTGACATAATTTTTTTTTCGCATAATAAATTTTAAGTAACCCAGGACAAAATCAAATAGAATTCTGCTGGTTTCAGCAATTAAAAATATGAATTTATAGAAAACATGAATGAGCTTATAATATTTAATTTGTTTATTATCAGAAATATTTTTTATTCGTTTGCAAATAATAATCCATTTGTTATGTTATATACCTTGTGTGTGTGAACCTACAATTGTTGGAATGTGCATGCGCATTGAACTTTTTCATATTAAATTTCCATTGCATAATGAGCTCGTATTTCGTTGCATACAACAAGTTTACCCTCCAAGTACCTACAGAAGTTTATTTTAAAAAACTTTCAAAGGCTGGTTAAGTCTGCAGCAATCACACAATTCTTCCTTCCACTCTAATGTTTACCCTGTTTACTACAGGACTAGTTGGGATTTGGTGTGATTTATAACGAAAATCTAGTTACCTTAAACTAAAAACAGCGCATTGTTGATTTGCGGTGTTTTTTTTTTTGTTGAAAAGTCTGTCAAATTATTGCAATTCATAAGAGCACATCAATGATCTTACTCCTGTCTTCCGCATACGTTTAAGACACCGCCCTACTGTCGGCGTCTTGTCGTCATGTTGTGACCTCAAACTGAAAGTAGAGGTAGACATCTGGGTGGACTGCGCAGTAGAGAACATTTGTGGACATCATCTACAGTTCCTGAAAACACGTGATACGTTCGCTTGACCAATCAGCATTAACAAGACATACTGTAAAGGACACCATAACGAAACAATTTAACCTGTCAATTGAAACTGCATTGAAACATGTAGTTTGATTTTAAAATTTAGAGTTCATGACTAAAAGACATACTCCCAACGCGAAACATCCAAATTGTCTCTAACTATGGAAAACATTCTTCAGTATCTAATACCTAAGCGGGCATCTTATCATTGCCAAAAAAAAAAAAAAGGTACGTAAACTTCGGCTAGGTGCGGAAAAGGTTAAACTCGCTCTTTCTTTATCTTCGTCAACTCTAATGTTGGGGCAAAACAATAATGCATTTGGCATTAATGTGATGGGCCGACGACTGATAGCTATTTGAAGCTGTACACTGCTGTACATAGTCGAGTGTTAGGTAGAACAAGGGAACCATTTCAATGAATTCATTTTTTTTCTACTGGATAGATAAATGGCATACCACCGTTATTTTGAATCACAGAATAATGCTAAAATTGCTATAAAATTGTAAGTTATTTGTTTTAATGAGGTTTAGAAACATTCCAAACAAAAATAAAAGACAGAACTTGGTATAAAAATTTACAAAACAACATTGCACCCAATGATTTTAAAAGTTATAATGAAAAACAGACACGACAATATCAAAAGTAAAATTTTGACAGTTATTGCAATATAAGGAAATTAGTTTTAATAAAAACGTTGCGATTCAAATGTGCTATTTTATGCAGTTTTTGTGATTTGTTTACTTCTATTTAGTGTTTCTGTGTAGAAACAAAGCCTTTAAATCTCGTTCTTAGAAAAAAATTATATTTATTTACAAACAAAAATACTAAATTGTTTTACATATTGTTATTCTTTGCTTCTTTGATTAGTTGTGGCAGAGACCACGCACATATATTCTGATAAGTGGAAAAGTAACTATTGATACTGTTAAATAATACTGTAGTAGAAATTCATAACAATGTATACAATACTAAATTCCACTCATTTTACAAGAAAAAATCGTTGTTGTAGCTAATTGCCACCAAATTCAGGAATATAATTTAGTAATGTACCGTGTCTGAACGGAGTAACATATTAAAAAAAATTAACCACTGAATTTTAGGTAAATGATTGCGTATACTTGGTTATTTGCTGGCTAAAATTAAAACATTGCTGACTAATTTAATTTGTACCAAAAATCCTGACTAGTCAAGACCATTCCTAACCTAACCTGCAGAAAAAAACGTACTTTATGAATAAAAATATATTGGAAGTAAGTTGTCTTTTGTTCAGGTTATATACCTCCGTGCAATGACATTGATTCATTAAGGTGGGCAAGTCCTCACAGAGTGTATTATTTAAATATAAAGCAGTTGAATACAGAAAGGCTTATGCACTAAATCAAATTGCTGCACAGGGCACAGAAAAAGATTTTTGACGCTTGTCATGTTGTGCCCTAGGTGGGCGCCCTTCCCTTCTACCACTTGTCTTGTAATTATTTAGTAATATCTCTAAAACGACGCCTGCGGGGTTTGCTACCCGCAATGCTTGCGCGCCAAGTTACCAGTCTAACAGCCAGGGGAGCAGTGTTTCTGCTAAGAAAATAAGTGGCCCAAAGAAAAATAACCGTTCCTATTGTCAGCATCCGGTGATGACGTCACACCGGGAGTCAGCCATTGTCGCGACCACATAGAAGAGTGTTCTGGGCGGCTCGGCGCTGCTCCGGGTGGATGACCCCTGGAGGTGAGTGGGCCGCTGCCAGCCTCAGAGACGTCGCTCCGCCGCCGAGGCGCCGACTGCGTGGACAGCCTCACGCTGCCTGAACTCCGCGGGAACTGCTGCCTCTGGGCTGGCCACGGGACACTGAGTCCTGAGGTGGAACACTGTAGGAAGAGGTTGGAAATACTCAAAGACAAGTTTGGACTTGGTCATTTTGGGAAGACGTTGCCGTTCGTCGCAGAGTTTGTTGGACACTTACTACTGGACTCAGTTGCTGGTGACGATTATGGTTGGAGTCGTAGAGCTGGTCGGTGGCTGATGGTAGTGGCGGCGACTTTTATAGATTGGACTTAATTTCCTGGACGAGACTACGGTACTTACGTGTTCTCACCTGAGTTACGAAAGAGGCGTTACGATTACGTAATAGGAAAACCACTATGCGGATTCAAACTCAGTATGGCAGGGCATTCATGAACATGATTGTCCGAGGTATTTACGTACGTGGGTTCGCAGTTGAGTCACGTGAGACAGTCGCGCGCTCGTAAAGAGACAGGCATCTGTTGCCGGCAGCGAGCAGTGGAGGGCAAGGACCGGCAGTACACAGACACGAGCGACTGCTGCAAGTGTTGCCGAGCGCTCGGACTGGCAGCTCCGAGTCGCCCTGCAGCGCAGACACCAGGCGAGTTGCGACTAGCGCCGAGGAGTGGCTTTACACACCTACAGCTGTATCGCGGTGCCCTGGTGATGTGTTTATATTTTAGTATTTGTTGGTAATTACGCATTTCATTCGCACTAGTCCTTTGGTGCGCACAGTTACCAAGTTAATTTGTATTAACAATTGTTTTCCTAAACCACCAATGTGATTTATATTAAGAGTTAAATCTTGTATAATATTGTTGTTTCATTGTGAATTGGACATTAATATTAGTGTTTTTTTATATTTACATTGTGTAGGTGAGGACTTGTATATTAAGTGATAATTCAGATTACTTCTTTATGTCCCTTTCAGTGATTATCTTTTGGAGTATCTTAAGCCATATGTATAAGACGATGAAATCATGTTGTTAATTGCTTTGTTTGCCTTTGTATAACGCTTGTAAGGCACGATTGGTAATGTTAGATTTATCTGTTACAGTGCAATCTCATAGTAACACTCGGTGTACCCTTCAGAAGAATTGAAGTATTGAATGAAAGATTGGTGAATGTCACATATTGTGAACTTGTTAATAATAATTTTGAATAAATGTTGTGTTAAAATTTTCGGCGACGCCTTCCAGGTTATTTCCGTTGTCATGTGCCCCTCCAGTGATAAGTCCCATAATTTTCTGGGACTCTTAATATTTTGGTGAGGGGCCTTTACCACCGTGAAAAAAGTGGGCGTTTTTTGGTATGAAATAACACGGTCGATAATTAACATTAAGTAATTTCGACACTTTTATTCTAAAAAAAATTATCCAGGTGAGTATAAAAAATATTAGCTAACAAATTCCAGTAAGGTAAAGTTATTTAAAAATTATTTAAAACGAAAGGTAGAATTACAATCGAACTGAAACCACATACTAATAGAAATATGGTTGTTCCTTTCCCTAAGAGTGTTCATATATTGAACAGGAAACTAGGCAAACAAGGAAAGCGCTCTTCACGCACTCTGCCCGCACGGCCAGGCTGCTGATGCGTCACTGCAACTGTTCTGTGGGACCAGGCGCTCGAAGCGGGCCGCGTGGAACACCCAGGTACTCCATCCACTCCGCGTGGTTTGGCGCGGGTTGCAATACAGCTCCAGTCCGGAGGCTGGAGTTCACGTGGCTGCGCTGTCGGCGTGTTCAGTTCGCCCGGTGTTCATCGGCACTGTCGGTGTTCGTTTCGGCACAGCGCATCCTGTTTCCTAGCGGGTGACATTTCACGTCTTTAAATTTTAAAGTTGGATGAATCCGGGAAAAACCACCAATCCTTTCACTGTTTCTAGGCATTATTTTAGAAGTTAAGTCTGTTAGCAAACGTCAGACTTACAAGGTGTAAATGATTGGGACATTACTTATGCCTTTTCGAGTCAAACACTCAGATAAATAACTCAAGATTTAAATCATACTTAAAAAAAATAAAAAGTCAACATTTATTTCGCATAATTATGTAGACTCGTGATTTTTATAGAGCGATATTTGTCCTCTGCGCAGAGCAACAAATGTTTCCTACGATTTGGCAACAGTTTTTTTTTTTTTACAAAATCAGCTTAAGTAAAGTTTATTACAAATGGTACTAAAATAGACCCTCGTTTTTTTTAATTGAAAAAAATATTTTTTTTTATATTGGTGCGGACTGTATTTACATATGCTAGTCGCGAAGCACACACTTCAACAGCAGTGGAGCTGAGACTCACTAGTTGCTGAGATAATGAAGAACCTCAACAATGAGGCTGCTGCCCTCGGCACGATACGTGTTTTGACGTGAACACGTCTTTAAAATTGCTTCCATAGTGGGAGGTAATTAAAAAAAAAACTAATGATAAAATCGGGGGATACAGTTTGGTGTTGCAGCTACATATCTATAATCTCCATCTAAAATTTAATTACACCACTGGATAGCTAAACGATCAAAGAATTCGTTACCCTAAGTGAGGACTGTGACGCGCCGCCATTTCGTGGTCATTTTGCGGCGTATCGAGATTTCCATTTAATATATCTTTTGACTCGGAGATGCTACGGCGTTCGTTTAGGTTTCAATCGTCAGCTCTCGTCAAAATCTATCGATCGCATTTATAAAGCATTAGTGTAAGATAGTTACAGTGAGTATACATGGTGTTAACATAAAAAATACATAATCAAAAATATATAATGTCAGCCTATACGCGACTTCTTAGTGTTCAAACATGATTTTAACATACATAAAATAGTTTATTGTATATTTTGAATTGAAAATATTATCCGTTGCGTACACGTATTCACGTACAACACACGGCCGTGTCCATGACACAGCCACGCCCCATTTTTTCTACTCGTTCTGACAACATACAAGCCGCTGAGTGCTTCACTTCAGAGCTTTTGTCTCCATCCCTGTTCTGCACACGCCAGGTTCTAGCCTACATGGACAGGCTTAGCATCAACTCACCCCACATCAATGTAGAACATGTCCGGTGTTAACCGAACATATCCCAAGTTCACCGCTCGCTTGTGCAACCTCACGGAATTTAAAAAAAAGCAACATTATACGACAGTTAATATATTTTCATGATTTAAGAGTATTTTAAATGTCACTGACCTAAACCAAACAACTTTTCTTTTTAGTTACAATCATTTCCTTCCCAGAACCAATATTATAACAAATTGTTGTGAGAATATTAACTATGTAGCAACTTAACATACCTCATACTTTTGCTATATATATAGTGTAAGGTAGAAGGACAGAAAACATTTTTTGAGTTATTAGCTATAGTTGTTAACCTTTGACCTCATGTCCTAAATGTCCAAGTAAGGAATATATAAATGTTTTTAGATTTTGTTGAAGTTTACCCAATCTTGCCTGTAAGTCATCAAATTTGTGGTAGTAATAGGACCAAATAACTATTGTTGTATTCCGCGATGTATATTTATTCCAAATTAATCATTATTTAACACAACAGGTTTCAGGAAAATTACTTATGCGCTTCCAAAGTCCAATATATATATAAATGTAGGACAAACTTGCAACTTTGGAAATCATAAAAAACTAAATTCTTTCTTTAATAGATCTTCATTTTGAAAAGAAATCTAGTTTTATACACTTTCCAACGGTATTCTTCATGTCATTTAAATGAACTACGTCGTGGTCAAAGTAAGAGATACTTGTTTGCCAAGGCCGAACACTGGCACTTGCAACGATGCGATGGTCTCAACGTAAGCAGGTAAAAAGTTTGTCACTTTCTTGCGCATCCAAAATGGCCCTTGTCTTTGTCGATCATTGGGTTAGGAGTTCAGTGACGTGACCAGGGTTGTGATTCTGAAATGCACACTGCGAGCAGGCGGTAGACGTTTTTTACAAACTCCCCAGATACGAGGCTATGGCCATTAATGATAGTAAAATGAACCCATGCTCTGCCGAACGCTACATCCGTAATCGTGTGCATG